>NC_088239.1:30761742-31361742 GCF_036934945.1 Oncorhynchus masou masou
ATTACTGCTTACACAAAGAGATTCTATTGGTCCTGACGGAGGGCGGATCGTTGATCCGGGCCAGCACGCTGACCAACCCGGCGACATGTGTGGATGAGTGGAATGCACGAGGACAGGGTCCATGGCAGAGGGAGGAGCAGACGGATGGGGAGGGGGATCAGTGGATCGCAAAGCCAGGCCCAGCCTCCTGCATGGTGCTCTACAGCAACATAGCTGACGGACAGAGAGCGCTAGACGAGTGGAAGAGCCTGCAGGAGCAGAGATGCCAGAGACCCACGAACAAGAAACCTCTTCATGATGCCAAGAACCGGTAAGACCCCTCCTGTGTCCCTAATTTAGACTTATGTTGATATTATTAACAGTCCCTTTATATTTAGATCATGAATCCCTCGGTAATTACCCAAACAAGCACTCTATGTTTGAATCTGTTAACTCTGTTTTAATCTGTTACTAAATTAAGACAGGCTGTTGGATGAAGTTTCCCCTAGACGGTGTTCTGTTTAGCATTTTTTGAGGTTAGGATTGGGAGAGGGGTAATCTTGCAAGATTTGAGTTCTGGGTTAACCGAGATTAGGGGAGGGGAAACTGATCCTAGATCTTTATCTAGGGGAAACTTAACCCCGGTGCTCAAAATAGTGTGCCAACCATCCAAAGTAATGATATGTTATGACTCCCTTATGACTACCCCTGGGACAGGTTCTTGGTAATGCTGGGGCACAATGGTGGCTGTGTGAGTGTGCTTATGCTGGATACAGGAAAGGTGCAGTACAAGACCCCCGCACACAACGGCCAGAAAATCACCTCCCTGCAGGCAGACCCTGAGAACAGCTACCTACTCACAGCTGGTATGCAGCACTCTATTGGCTCTATGGGATGATGGTGGTGGTGGTGGTGATGACGGTGGTGGTGTTGATGATGCTGGTAATGATGATGATTGTGGTGATGATGATTGTGGTAATGATGATGATTTTGGTGATGGTGGTGGTGATGATGATGATGATGATGATGATGGTAATGATGATGGTGATCATCATCCCATTCTCTCCCTTTCATCAGGCGAGGATAAGGCAGTGCTGGTCTGGAGGGTGTTTCCCTATGCCCAGGAGTGTCTCAGCCTGCACTTGAACCTTTTCTGTGGGCATCCTCCGCTCTACTTGACCCTGTTGGGGCCTCTGCTGGCCCTAGCCTTCCAGGATCCCGATAGCGCCACCTATAGCCTGGTGCACTTCAGCCTGCTCAACCAGAGTCGCACTGACCATCCGCCCAGTGAGGACCATCTGGACTGCATTACGGGTGAGACAGTAACAGAAGATACCGTTAAACAATATACTGTGTTTTAGATACTATAGATCTGGGGCCGTATGAAACGTCTCAGAGTAGGAGTGCTGATCTAGGATCAGGTCAACATTGCCCATGTAATCTTATTCATTGTATTAACAGTTGATGTTACTCTTCAATTATACAGACCCCAAAGCAAATCAGGGGGAGAAAAATAGGTTTATTCAAAGAGGACAAATCATAGAGGTTATGCTGAAATGTAGATGTTCATTCTCCCCTGTCCTCAGTGATTCTCTCCACAGAACAAAGAGGATGTAGTTTTATACCCCCAACCCTAACCTGTGGTTGACCAATTAGAATTCCTGGCAATAAAATTGGGCCAATGACCAGATAACGTGTATCCCATTACAGGCCCGATATATAGACAATTTGGACCAATGAGAACTTGCCATGTAGCTATGAGTCCCGGACTGAAATTCCTCCCATGCTCTGATCCATTAATAATTAATAAATCAAATCAATCAAAATCAAATCAAAATCAAATTAATAATTCCCTATTACAGAAAAAACATTATTTCCATTGATCATTAATTCCCTCTTGACCTTTAGTCCTCTGCGTTGTGTATTTATTTTCAAAATATTCTTGCAATTGTAATCTAAAATGCAAAACTGATCCTAAATCAGCACTCCTACTCTGACACACTTAATACATATGGCCCCTGAGACACTCAACAAGTTAATGTACCTCAAGCTATACTGAATATAAATGCAACATGCAACAATTTCAAGGATTTTACTGAGTTACAGTTCATATAAGGAAATCTGTCAATTGAAATAAATTCATTACGCCCTAATCTATGGATTTCACATGAATTGGCAGTGGCGCAGCCATGGTGGGCGTGTCCACCGGGGAGCCAGGCCCAGCCAGTCAGAATGAATTTTCCCCAGAAAAGGAATTGTTACAGACAGAAATACTCCTCAATTTCATCAGGTGTCCTAGTTGCTGTCAGACGATCCCGCAGGTGAAGAAGCCAGATGTGGAGGTCCTGGGCTGGCGTGGTTACACGTGGTCTGCGGGTTGTGAGGCCGGTTGGACGTACTGCCAAATTCTCTAAAACTACATTGTGGCAGAGAACTTAACATTAAATACTCTGGCAACAGCTCTGGTGGACGGACATTCCTACAGTCAACATGCCAATTGCACGCTCCCTCAAAACTTGAGATATCTGTGGCATTGTGTTGTGTGACAAAACTGCACATTTTAGAGTGGCCTTTTATTGTCCCCAGCACAAGGTGGATCTCTGTAATGATCATGCTGTTTAATCATCTTCTTGATATGGCACACCTGTCAGATGGGTGAATTATTTTGGCAAGGCAGAAATGCTCACTAACAGGGATGTAAACAAATTTGTGCACAAAATTTGAGAGAAATATGCTTTTTGTGCGTGTGGAACATTTCTGGGATCTTTTATTTCAGCTCATGAAACATGGGACCAACACTTTACATTTACGTGTATATTTTTGTTCAGCAGGTGATCCTCGGACAAGTTTTTTTTAAATGTCTTTGTGTGTGTGTGTGTGTGTGTGTGTGTGTGTGTGTGTGTGTGTGTGTGTGTGTGTGTGTGTGTGTGTGTGTGTGTGTGTGTGTGTGTGTGTGCGTGTGTGTGTGTGTGTGTGTGTGAGTGCAGGGCTCTGTGTGTGCCATCAGCTCCGAGTGTTTGCCTCCAGCAGTCAGGATGGAACTGTTCGCATCTGGGATGAAGATAACCGCCTCCTCAGGTCAGTCAATGTGTTTGTGTGTGTCCCTAATGGGGGAAAACATTTACAATTCACATGTGAACACGTGAAGTGTTCATCTTATGTGAAGTTAATGTGAATACATGAAAATACACATGTGAAAACGTGATCATATGGGAAGAGTTCCAAAAGCACCTAATCACATGATTTCACATGTAATTATCCAGATGTGAAATCATGTGGTTTTTCTGTAAGGGGTGTGTGTGTGTTAGTCATTTCTGCGGTCCTTGTCCCTCTAAGAACCCTCCAGCTGAGTGCAGAGCCTGAGTGTCTGGCCTACAGTGGGCAGAGGGGAGATCTGCTCCTAGGCATCAGAGGGGACCTGTATAGGATCCGCTGCGCCCACCTGCTGCCACATGACTTCCAGCTACGGGTATACTGCCTGGGGGGAGGGGGTGGTGAAGTACTGATGAGAGGTGGTGAGGACAGACTGATGGTCCTAGTGTGGCTCAGGTGGTAGAGCATGGTGCTTGCAATGCCAGGGTCATGGGTTCGATTTCCGCAGGGGCCACCCATATGAAAATCGATGCACTCACTACTTACTATAAGTCGCGTTGGGTAAGTGTCTGCTAAATGGCTTATATATTAGAAATGGGTCTTGGAAGGTGACTACGTGTTTAGGCATTTTCAGTGAGATGATGTAGTTAGGTTTAGCTCAATGCTTTCGAATAAGTGTGCTTACTGTGTAATGATACCTTTACTGTGCCTGTGCTCTGTATACATCCATAGCTCCTGTCTACGGAGATGTCAGATCCTATCCCTGACTTGCCCATATCTCACACCTCAACAAGGACAAGCAAAACCACGTAAGCTACCCTCCGTCTCTACCTATAATGTGACATAATGAACATCATAGACAAGTTATAACTAACTATAAGTTTGTTACAGTAAATGTGTATAAACAGTAAATCTATGGATTCCGTTTGCGCTGGTAAATCTACATATTTACTGGGATTTTGAGCCAAAATGTGTTATCTATAGATTAACCGTTTTTATTTACATCTATATAATAGTTATGTTATATGAACCGTAACCTAGACATTATTGAGTGTGTGACGTGTTTTTTGCCCTACCATCAGGACTGTGGTCTCCCCCATACCAGGGAAACAACCCAACGGAAAGCAGGACATGACCAAAGATCCAGTGAGTTTACCCAGAACATGAAAGGGAGAGAGAGGAGAACGAGAGAAAGCTTTGCATGGAATTGAGTGTGAAGGAGTGTGGGGTAAACTGAGCCATTAGTTACATTCAGCATCACTACATCAAAGGAAATATAGTATTCTTTCTAACAAAGATACACTACATGGCCAAAAGTATGCAGAGACCTGCTGGTCGAACATCTCATTCCAAAATCATGGGCATTTTCAATATTGTATTTATTTAACCTTTATTTAACTAAGCAAGTCAGTTAAGAACAAATTCTTAATTACAATGACAGCCTACCAAAAGGCAAAAGGCCTCCTGCGGGGACTGGGGCCTGGGATTAAAATAAATAAATACAATATAAATATAGGACAAAACACACATCACAACACTACATAAAGAGAGACCTAAGACAACAACTTAGCAAGGCAGCAACACATGGCGACACACCATGGTAGCAACACAACATAACAACAGCATGGCAGCAACACAGCATGGCAGCAGCACAAAACATGGTGCAAACATTATTGGGCAGAGACAACAGCACAAAGGGCAAGAAGGTAGAGACAACAACACATCACACAAAGCTGTCAGTAAGAGTGACCATGATTGAGTCTTTGAATGAAGAGATTGAGATAAAATTGTCCAGTTTGAGTGTTTGTTGCAGCTCGTTCCAGTCGCTAGCTGAAGCAAACTGAAAAGAGGAGTGACCCAGGGATGTGTTTGCTTTGGGGACCTTTAACAGAATGTGACTGGCAGAACAGGTTTTGTATGTGGAGGATGAGGGCTGCAGTAGATATCTCAGATAGGGGGGAGTGAGGCATAAGAGGGTTTTATAAATAAGCATCAACCAGTGGGTCTTGCGACAGGTATACAGAGATGACCAGTTTACAGAGGAGTATAGTGATGTGCAGTGATGTGTCCTATAAGGAGCATTGGTGTCAAATCTGATGGCCGAATGGTTAAGCCGCTCGAGAGCACCCTTACCTGCCGATCTATAAATGATGTCTCCGTAATCTAGCATGGGTAGGATGGTCATCTGAATCCGGGTTAGTTTGGCAGCTGGGGTGAAAGAGGAGTGATTACGAATGAGGAAACCAAGTCTAGATTTAACTTTAGCCTGCAGCTTTGATATGTGCTGAGAAAAGGACCATCTAGCCATACTCCCAAGTACTTGTCTGAGGTGACAACCTCAAGCTCTAAACCCTCAGAGGTAGTAATAACACCTGTGGGAGGTGGGGCATTCTTCTTACCAAACCACATGACCTTTGTTTTGGAGGTATTCAGAACAAGGTTAAGGGTAGGGAAAGCTTGTTGGACACTAAGAAAGCTTTGTTGAAGGGCTTTTAACACAAACCCCGGGGAGGGGCCAGCTGAGTATAAGACTGTATCATCTGCATATAAATGGGTGAGAGAGCTTCCTTCTGCCTGAGCTATGTTGTTGATGTAAATTGAGAAGAGCGTGGGGCCTTCGATCAAGCCTTGGGATACCTCCTTGATGACAGGCAGTGGCTGAGACAGCAGATTTTCTGACTTTATACACTGCACTCTTTGAGAGAGGTAGTTAGCAAACCAGCCCAAAGAGCCCTCAGAGACACCAATACTCCTTGGTGTCTCGGCCCTCCTTGGTGCTCGGCCCACATGAATGGAATGGTCTACCGTATCAAAAGCTTTGGCCAAGTCAGTAAAAATAGCAGCACAATATTACTTAGAATCAAGGGCAATGGTCACATCATTGAGGACCTTTAAGGTTGCAGTGACACATCCATACACTGAGCGGAAACTAGATTGCATACCAGAGAGAATACTATAGACATCAAAAAAGCCAGTCAGTTGATTATTGACAAGTTTTTCCAACACTTTTGATAAACAGGGCAAAATAGAAATAGGCCTATAACAGTTAGGATCAGCTTGATCTCCCCACGCTCTTCTCAAAGGCCCACAGAGAGAGAACTGCTCCTTAAAGTAACTACCTTTGGCCTTCCGGATGTTTTATTTTTATTTATTTCATCTTTATTTAACCAAGTAGGGCAGTTGAGAACAAGTTCTCATTTACAACTGCGACTTGGTCAAGATAAAGCAAAGCAGTGCGACAAAAAACAACAGCACAGAGTTACACAAAAGTACAGTCAATAACACAATAGAAAATCTATATAGAAAATCTACTCTGGATAGCCTGAGTACACTTATTTCTCATTTGCCTGAACGATAGCCAGTCAGCCTGAGTATGTGTGTGCCGAGCCTTTCGCCAAATGCCATTCTTGAGGTGGAGTAATTCTGCAAGATCATGGTCGTACCAGGGGCGGAACCTGTTTTTAATTCTCATTTTCCTTATGGGGGTGTGTTTGTTAACAATACCAACAAAAAAAACATCAAAAAAGAAGGTCCAAGCGTCTTCGACAGAGGAGATCAAGCTGATACTATACCATTTTACAGAGGCCAGTTCATGAAGGAAGGCTTGCTCATTAAAGTTTTTTAGCAAGAGTCTATGACAAATCAGGACAGGTCGTTTTACTGAGCAGCCATTATAACACAGGCTGTAAAACAGTGATCACTCAGGTCATTACAGAAAACACCAGACTGATACCTATCAGGATTATTTGTGAGGATAACATTGAGGAGAGGGCATTAATATAGAGTTGGTCCTCCCTTTGCTGCTGTATTTGCTGCTGTAACAGCCTCCACTCTTCTACGAAGGCTTTCCACTAGAAGTTGGAACATTGCTGCGGGGACTTGCTTCCATTCAGCCACAAGAGCATTAGTGAGGTCAGGCACTGATCTTGGGGCAATCAGGCCTGGCTGGCAGTCGGCGTTCCAATTCATCCCAAATGTGTTCAATGGGGTTGAGGTCAGGGCTCTGTTCAGGCCAGTCGAGTTCTTCCACACTGATCTCAACAAACCATTTCTTAATGGACCTCGCTTTGTGCACGGGAGCATTGTCATGCTGAAACAGGAAAGGGCCTTCCCCAAACTGATATAAGAAAGTTGGAAGCACAGAATGGTCTAGAATGTCTAGAATGTCATTGAATCCTGTAGTGTTAATATCACTGGAACTGGAACTAAGGGGCCTAACCCGAAACCATGAAAAACAGACCCAGACCATTTCCTCATCCACCAAACTTTACAGTTGGTACTATGCATTGGGGCAGGTAGCATTCTCCTGGCATCCACCAAACCCAGATTCGTCCATCAGACTGCCAGATGGTGAAACATAATTCATTACTCCAGAGAAAGCGTTTCCACTGCTCCAGAGTCCAATGGCAGCGAGCTTTACACCACTCCAGCCGGCGTTAGACATTGCGCATGAGGATTTTAGGCTTAATCTACTAATTTCAAGGGTGTCCACATACTACATATAAACTCTGGAAAAAAAGAAATGCCCCTTTTGCAGGACCCTGTCTTTCAAAGATCATTTTAAAAATCCAAATAACTTCACAGATCTTCATTGTAAAGGGTTCAAACACTGTTTCTCATGCTTGTTCAATAAACCATAAACAATTAAGGAACATGCACCTGTGGAACAGTTGTTAAGATGCTTACAGACGGTAGACAATTAAGTTCACAGTGAAAATTTAGGACACTAAAGAGGCCTTTCTACTGACTCTGAAAAACACCAAAAGAAAGATGCCCAGGGTCCCTGCTCATCTGCATGAATGTGCCTTAGGCATGCTGCAAGGAGGCATGAGGACTGCAGATAAGACCAGGGCAATACATTTCAATATCCGTACTGTGAGACACCTAAGACAGAGCTACAGGGAGACAGGACGGACAGCTGATCGTCCTCGCAGTGGCAGTCCATGTGTAACAACACCTGCACAGGGTCGGTACATCCGAACATCACACCTGCGGGACAGGTACAGGATGGCAACAACAACTGCCTGAGTTACACCAGGAACGCACAATCCCTCCATCAGTGCTCAGACTGTCCGCAATATGCTGAGAGAGGCTGGACTGAGGGCTTGTAGGCCTGTTGTAAGGCAGGTCCTCATCAGACATCACCGGCAACAACGTCGCTTATGGACACAAACCCACCATCGCTGGACCAGACAGTACTGCCAAAAAGTGCTCTTCACTGACGAGTCACGGTTTTGTCTCCCCAGGGGTGATGGTTGGATTCGCGTTTATCGTCAAAGGAATGAGCGTTACACAGAGGCCTGTACTCTGGAGCGGGATTGATTTGGAGGTGGAGGGTCCGTCATGGTCTGGGGAGGTGTGTCAAAAAATCATCGGACTGAGCTTGTTGTCATTGTAGGCAATCTCAACGCTGTGTGTTACAGGGAAGACATCCTCCTCCCTCATGTGGTACCCTTCCTGCAGGCTCATCCTGACATAACCCATGCATAGTCAAGCATGACAATGCCACCAGCCATACTGCTCTTTCTGTCCGTGAGACAGGAATATCAGTGTTCTGCCATGGCCAACGAAGAGCCCGGATCTCAATCCCATTGAGCACGTCTGGGACCTGTTGGATCAGAGGGTGAGGGCTAGGGACATTCCCCTCAGAAATGTCCGTGACCTTGCAGGTGGAAGAGTGGGGTAACATCTCACAGGAACAACTGGCAAATCTGGTGCTGTCCATGAGGAGGAGATGCACTGCAGTACTTAATGCAACTGGTGGCCACACCAGATACTGACTGTACCCCCCCCCTTACAGAAATGGAATAATGTGTCTTCCATTTCTGTAAGTCACATGTCTGTGGAACAATGTTCAGTTTGTCTCAGTTGTTCGATCTTGTTATGTTCATACAAATATTTACACATGTTAAATTTGCTGAAAATGAACGCACATTCCTTTTTTTGCTGAGTTTATGTCAGGATGTTCTGTATCCTAGAAAATTATCTGAATTAGTGTAAACATAACCATTCTGATAAAATTGCTTGTACAAAAAAACTGGTCTCTTGGCACAACTTAACCCGGTTACTGGGTAACTTGAACATAGGGACAGGGTAAGTTGAGCATGGGGACAGGGTAAGTTGAGCATAGGGACAGGGTAAGTTGAGCATAGGGACAGGGTAAGTTGAGCCGCCTTAGAGTAAGTAGGTGATGGTTGGTTTCCTGATACAATGGGTGATGGAATGGGGGTGTGGTATATTGTATATCTTAAATGTAGGCTTGCATTCAGATATAGATCTCTCTGTCCAATATGACTTACCCTTCCATTTCTTGACCAGTTGTCTGGGACAGAGATGTTGTTTCGACATGCCAATTCATAGGCAAGTTCTCTGCATTTGAGGCTACTAAACCCATGATAGTGGTCAGCAAAATTCTTGATATGTTTAGCAAGCTCAGACTCCGTGTCATCACATAAGACCTTGTGTGCCTCTGCTATTCTATTATAGCTTCTCTTTCTCACATGTACATATTTATTTTATTTTTTGTTTTGAGGTGTACTTTTTACCCCTTTTTTGTGATATCCAATTGGTAGTTACAGTCTTGTCCCATCACTGCAACTCCCATATGGACTCGGGAGAGGCGAAGGTCGAGAGCCATGCGTCCTCCTAAACACGACCCCCCCAAGCCACTCTGCTTCTTCACACACTGTCCACTTAACCCGGAAGCCAGCCGCCGCACCAATGTGTTGGAGGAAACAGCAGGCGACCGAAGTCAGCGTGCATGCGCCTGGCCACCACATCCCAGCTGGCTAAACCCTCACCTAACCTGGATGACGCTGGGCCAATTGTGCGCCGCCTCATGGGTCTCCCGGTCGTGGACGGCCGCGACACAGCCCGGGATCGAACCCGGATCTGTAGTGATGCCTCTAGCACTGCGATGCCATTGCCTTAGACCGATGCGCAACTCGGGAGGCCACAGGTACATGTCTTTTTTGTACCTCTTTAGTGTCATTCAGTCTTTTTTATTTTTTCATCCCTTGCTGCTGCTCGAATGGACCTATATTCTCCTCTTACTTCCTTGGCTGCGCTCTCAAGAACCTCAAGGGGGGCTAGACCCCTGCTTCTTTTACATTTGTATAGAAAGGGCATGGTATCTGCTCTGTGACAATACAAATTCACTATCTTGAGTTTGTATACATGACACATTGCAAAAATACTATGCATATAGGGCCTGATTCAGACTTAGGAAATGTATGCCTTTCCTACGCACGCCTTTCCTAGCCACTTCTTAATAGTTGGTATTCAGACTTACCTTATGCAGGTGTGCAATGGGCTTGGCAGGGGTCATTCTCTTAAGCGCTGAATGTATTTAATTCAACCGCTGAAAACCCCTCCTACTTTCTGGCCAACAGATGTTCTTGTGGTGTTTTCATTCAATAGTGTTTTCAGTACATTTATCTAAAGCCATCCCTTTAAATTTGGTGTCTCAACAGACTCACTAGAATATACGGAGAGAACTGTTCAGGATATTAGGGATCAATGAAAGAAAGCCATGTAAATACACGCATATTCATCTCTGTTTCAGCACCAATTGGTAGACAGTAGTCCTATAAGTCGACCCTAATAATCTTCACTAATCATGGAACTGTGATGACAATGGTCCAGTCGTCATGACTGGGACTAGTAACCGGAAGGTTGCAAGTTCAAACCCCCGAGCTGACATGGTACAAATCTGTCGTTCTGCCCCTGAACAGGCAGTTAACCCACTGTTCCTAGGCCGTCATTGAAAATAAGAATTTGTTCTTAACTGACTTGCCTAGTAAAATAAAAGTAAAAAAAAATAAAAAATGAACCGTGCTGCAACTCCAGGTTTAAACTGCTACCGACATGTGGTCTGACTTCCATAATGATTGAAATGGGCTACATGTTCCAAATTACTGCACAACTTGTAATATGTTAGGCTAATGTGATCCACTGTTGCTAATGATCCTCAGGAACAACCACACAAACGTGACAGAGGAAAGAAAGGTAACAAACAATGGAATGGAATGATGCAAAATGAGGAAACTGACAGGTAGTGACAGTTATAAATGTATCTGAGTAGAACTGACGGAGGCTACTGGTAGTGGCTAATATTTAACATAATACAAATAGTGTTTTTTTTAAATACAGTGAAAAGTCTGAATATAATTAAAACATTCTAGAAATCATAAATCAACTCTGTAGGTTTAGCGCTATACTGTTAATTGTTCATGACTACAGAAGCCTATCGCTTGGGTCACCAAATTTCCTCCCAAGTTAAAAGGCCAGCATTTCATAAACTTCCCTGTGTTAAAGGTGATATGTCGACATGATTCAGTTTGCTGCCATATGACTGGTTTCACATTTGTCTCCAGCGTATATAAGGTAAAATAGAGCTAAAACAATTGTCATTTATATTTACAATCCCCTCATCCAAACGGCTTACTCATTTACCTAGCTCTTATCAATAGTTGTTATCAATTTGTAAATTACAGTGCATGGAGAATGGTGTTATTTCTATCAGGAAAAAAATAAGTAGATGTTGTCCCACTTGGAACCGACAGGTTATTCATTATTTCATCGCGCGTAAAGGTGGTTGAACTATGTGGGAATTAAGTCAAAGTTCGAATGCGGCGAATGTGCAGACACACCTCCACCACACATTCATTTCTTTGATCTCCACCCCCAACGAATGGCTGTTGAATAGCATGATGTTCTCATGCTTAAGCTAAAGGTCAGAATAAGCGTAGAGAGAAAAGTGTATAATCGGCCTATTATGCATAAAACATTTGGACTACAGTGCATTCGGAAAGTATTCAAACCCCTTGACTTTTTCCACATTTTGTTACGTTACAGCCTTATTCTTACCGCCTTGTACCTTCAATGCTGCAGAAATGTTTTGGTACCCGTCCCCAGGTTTGTACCTCGAGAGATTCTCGTCTCGGAGCTCTACAGACAATTCCTACGACCTTGTGGCTTGGTTTTTGCTCTGACATGCACTGTCAACTGTGGGACCTTTATATAGACGGTGTGCCTTTCTAAATCATGTCCAATCAATAGAATTTACCACAGGTGGACTTTCAATCATGTTTTCACTTTGTCATGATGGGTATTATTGTGTGTAGATTGATGAGTAACATTTTTGATTTAATCATTTTTAGACTAAGACTGTAACGTAACATAATGCAGGAAAAAGGGAAAGGGCTCTGAATACTTTCCAAATACACTGTATTTTAGCCCATACAACTACAAAGATACACTTTAATGCTAGGTTTAGGACCTCATTTTGTAGCTTATAAAGACCCCAACTGATGTATAAAATATTCTTAAAACAATCTACTTTGGTTTAGATACACGCATCATGAAATCTATTACACAACAAATCCATTTGTTTTTGGGACTTATCTTGCTTACCACTTTTTTTCATGTGGTTTCCTTCTTCACACTACTCCTTTCATTTTTTATTGAACCTTTATTTAACTAGGCAAGTCAGTTAAGAACCAATTCTTACTTACAACGACGGCCTCGGAACAGTGGGTTAACTGCCTTGTTCAGGGGCAGAATGACAGATTTTTACCTAGTCAGCCTGGGGATTTGATCTAGCAACTTTGTGCTTACTGGCCCAATGCTCTAACTACTAGGCTAGCTGCCGCTAAATATTTGGTCACATTCATTTTGTGTATGGTTTCCTAGAAACAAGGGGTAGCTCAACTAAACCTTTGGCTCAATGTACCCCACTCTCCACTACTGCTATTTTCATTTTAGGTTTGATCAGATAAGGCCAATGTGTGTGTTCCCATACCTAAAGTGCCAGTGGTGTAATGATAGTTTTTCCACCCACTCCCTGTCCCTCAGGAGTATGAGGCACTGCTGGCTCGAAACAGAGACCTGGCCTCACTCCAGGAAGGCACCACAGAGAGAAGGAAGAGGAAACCTCCCACCACGCTGAAAACCAGGAAGGAGGCCTTCGACCGCTACATGAAGATCGTCTACAGCCAGCCCCTCAACATTAAGGTTCTTTATACTGAGAACAATTAGCTACAAGATGATTGGGGTAGGAATGTACTCTGCCAAGTGGAGTCAGAGAGATGATGAAAGCAGTATGTGCTCTTTTGTTGGCTGTAGAGAGGAGAACCAATAACCTCACCTATAATGTAATGTTTTATGTGAAAGGACAAATGTCATTACTTGAGAGTGGGAATGCATTGTAGACATGCAGACTAACAAACGTTTGTTCTGATTATATCTCAGATTGGGGATGAGGACATGTTTGACCTTCATGCAGCTCTGTTTCCTCCAAAACTACCTGACCGTCGACCATTCACCCCACCCACCTTTAGGAATGGCTTCTTCCCAAACCCTAACTTGGCCAAGCCCCTGCCACCCATAACCAAGCCAGGGCAGGTGAGGGCTGCTGGTTCAGTTTAGCATATCTGTCTGCTGTCCCTCTACTTCCTGAAGCTAAGTAATAGATAGATTGAGACAAAGAAACCACACCTCCCTTAGTCCTCTGTCTGTCCCTTTGCAGGATGAGGAGCTAGAGCCAGCCCCAGCACAGAGCAATCCGGTGGGCTTCATCCCTAACTCTGTGCTAGTGGGCCAGCTGTGGCCAGACGTTGTGGTGGAAAACACAATCCCCAAGCAAGCATTCAAACTGAGGGATGAGCAGGACTATGAGGAGGAAGTGAGAGGATATTTACAGAGACCAGATTCAGGATCAGTTTTGCCTTCTAGATCACAATGTATAAGATTACATGGACATGGGGAGCTGATCCTAGATCAGCACTCCTATTCTGATATGCTTGTTACATATGTCCTCAGAAGAGGAGAATCGGTGTATGTTCTGTGATAAGATTGAGAGAATTTCAAATAGGTTGTTGGTTTGGTTTTCCTCACAGGGTGATACTGAAGAAGTTCAGTTTCTGCTGTATGAGAGCGATGAGGAACTGGACATAGGTTCCCCCATACAGCTGGTGAAGAGCCCTCAGAAAGAGAAGAGCCCCCCACCTCCCACTCCAAAGAAGCCAGCCTACGTAATGAGGGTGAGTGGTGTATTAGCAACGCACATGCCCCGCCCACCTTTGGATCTCTTATTTTCAGCCATCCATTTCCTGTGTTTTGAAGGGTGCAAAATCCACTTATCACTGAAATATGACTGGATTGATGGCTTTCATTTTACTCTTGCGACACTTTCCCACTCTGGCCTGTGCCATTCCCGTTAACGTAGCGACCGCGGAAACATTTGTAATGACCTGTCAAACTCACTCCGGTAATGGCTGAAATGGGATCAGTGGAATACATTGGCCTTCCGTTGCATCTATAGGAACTCTTAACGCTTCATCAGGGATTTAGCGCACTGTCTCGACACTTACATCACAAGAAAGAGAAGAAAGATCACTTTATTTTGGTGAGTGTTGTGTTTATGATTTAGTACAGTTGAAATGTTTAATTCGATGTGCTGAAATTAAAGCAACTTCCAAAAATGAACACTCGGATTATGGTGATACTATGTCTGATCTCGCAAACAGAGTAAAGTATGTTTAGATAGGTGTGAACTAGAACCGAGCGTTTTGAGTTTAAATTGTGTGGGTATCCTTCTCTTGACACACTGGTTGAATTTCGCAAGAGAACATGACAACAGTATTAATGAGGAAGTCTAGAAAGTGCAGGTGAGTGCAGTTAGGCCTAGACATAGCAAGTGTTTGGTGGGGGCAACCCTGTTCCTTCCCTTTATATTCATTTATTCATGTATGCAAATACACCTAGTGCGTGTATATATGCAAATCAGGCAAATACAATTTTCTTTATTTGATCACAAAGTCATACAGTAATACCTGATGTACTGTTAGGTTCTAAATAAACAGAGTGAAAACTCACGGACAACTAGTAAAGCTTTAACCAAGTTTATTCACCCACTGGGTCACACAGCTGCATAAGACAAAGACATGATACTCTGTATTAAATCGATTCCATTCCAGCCATTACTAAGCAAAATCAAATGTATATATATAGCCCTTCTTACATCAGCTGATATATCAAAGTCCTGTACAGAAATCCAGCCTAAAACCCCAAACAGCAAGCAATGCAGGTGTAGAATGCAGGTGTGGACTATGAGCCTGTCCTCCCTTCACCAGCCTTCTCTGGTATCGGGGCTGCATGAAGAGCAGCTGTCGTGTGCTCATGGCCCGTATCCACAAAGAGTCTCAGAGTAGGAGTGCTGATCTAGGATCTTTGCATATAATGTTATTTATTATGATTTAAAATACAAAACTGATCCTAGATCAGCACTCATACTCTGAGAGATTTTGTGGATACAGGCCCAGGTCTGATGAATGTTTTGTGTTCCCCTCCTAGCCTCCAAAGGCTGTCCCTCCCACTAAGATACCCAAACTGCCGACCCCACCTCCCCCTAGAACCCCAACACCACCCCGCACACCCACCCCCGAGATCCCAGGATTCCTTAAACAGTTTGTGGATGAGGACTGGTTCAAGGACATCTACCAAGACCAAAGGGTGAGTCTTTTTAGCTGAAGCAAGCCCACCATTTTCATCCCAAAAAACGAATATTATTCTACTGGGGAAAATTCCTTAGAAACCCTGTAAGTCAGTTGTATTCAAAGTATGGGTTGCGTGGGGGAACTGCAGTGGGGTCACCCCCCCCCCCCCCCCCCCAAAAAAAAAGTAAGAGTACAGGTTATTGTATAGGACAATATACAAATGTTTTTGAGAAAGATAAGGAAAAACACAACTTTACTGAGTAGATGTATTAATTAATTAATTTTTATTTGATAAGAGATTAAAATGTAATAAATTGAAGGTTATTTGTTGATGTAAAAATTGAAATATCCCGATTTTAAGATTGTGTCATTATTTTGAGGGTGGGGTGTGGTCATGAGAAATTCGGGCAAAAGAAAGTTTGAATACCACTGCTGTAATTTATCAGCTGCTCTTGTAGGTTATTATTGTCTGTCTTTTCTCTGTCAACAGGAAGTTTGCGTCCCAAATGCACCCTATTCCTTATTTAGTGCACTACTTTTGACGAGAGCCCCCATTGAGCTCTGATGAAAACTATTGCACTACATAGAGAATAGGGTGCCATTTGGGACTAGGACAATGAGACTAATGTTTTGGTGGTGTTCCTGCATGTGTGAAGTGTATCAGGCAGTCCATGTGTCCTGAGGAGTTCTCCATGCAGATTCTGGACTACATGCAGAGTTGTGGTGCCCAACAAAAGATGAGGATGCTGAGCTCGCTGATCACTTTACGCAGACAGGGGGAGCTAGGTAACACAGACAAGATCATCAAGGGGCTTATGGGTTCTCTACGCAACAACACCTCATCAAATATGGTATGTCCTCTCCTGTGGAATTTGGTATGCTGTTTAATGTTTGAATCTGTTTTTTCCCGCCATTGTTGAATTTGGATTTTAAACCATGTCTGGGTTTGTGTGTATGTTGTGTGCTTCAGTCTGATGAGGAGCAGCGAGTGGTGAGTGAAATACTCAACGTGTTGGTGTGTCTGGGTCCTGAAAGCCATGAGATCATCGTGGAGCTCCTCACTCTACTGGCCCACAAAGAACTGGGACTACAGTGAGTCTATGCCGCACCAGTCTTTGTCTATACTCACTTTCATTGACGTCACCATAGTAAGTCCTCAACTCTGCTTCCCTGTAATGGTGAATGCTGAGCTCTGATTCATCTAGCTGTGACAGTGAGTGCCCTTGTCAAATGTAGTGCAATATATATGCAATAGGGTGTCATTTGGGTTGCAACCAGTGAATGGTGACCTCTAACTCTATGTGTCTGGTCCTCCTGTTGGCAGGAAAACAGTGATGTGCCTGCTGCAGGTAATGGGCGTGGAGGATGCTGACCCGTGGCTCGCCATGGAGATGGATCCCTGGGACTCCATGGTCCAGGACCTTCCTGATTCCTGGAAGAGCCTGGGAGAGATGGCTGCAGAGTGGCTGCACTCCTGGACCTCAAAATACAAGGTAATCATTTATTATATTTATATATTGCTTTTCCAGATGCTCAAAGCTCTTACATAGTAATGGGAAACTCGCCTCATCCACCGCCAATAAAAAATAAGTAGAAGGAGAAGAGCAGGTGCAGGAGGAATTCATCAGCAATGCACTGCTCTGGGCTGCCAATGTCCTTTTCATTGACCCTAACACCTCTCAATATGAGCATATCTGGTCTCATATGAGCATATGAGATTACTGGCAAGCGCAGTGTGGCGCAACTGGTTCCCAAACTGGTTCTTGCCTGTTTAACATGGTAGGTCTGCCAAGCAATATCTGGGAGAGGAGGCTGGTGAGGAGAAGATGGCTCATAAAAATGACTGGAAAGAAGTTAATGGAATGGTATCAGACATATGGAAACCATGTTTGACACCATTCCATAATTCCGTTAGAGCCATTACTATGAGCCCGACTGACTTCTAATGCCACCAGCAACCACTGATAGATGGTCTCCCCTCTCTTTGATCTGCAGGGCCAGAACAGGTCTCTGTTCCTGAAGAATGCAGGGAAGAACCTCTTCACCCCAGTGGATGTGCTCAACTACTTCTGCTCTGTCAAAAGGGATATGTTTTTGAAGGCGCAGACTGTCCCACCAGAGGGGCGCAAAGACACAGTATTGCGTCTCCCTGAATCCTCCAGGTACCAGACAGATGTACCACCCCCCCCCCCTCCCCATCACGTAAACAAATGTCACATACCTCACCTTTTTAGCTCGTAACACAGTTTTCTGACGCATTGCTTCTCTGTGTGCTTGCATTCTTATCTAGATCTAAGCCAATCCATCGTCTTGGAGAGACCTACAGCATGTCCAGGATACGCAAGCCTCCAGGTAAGGTTTAGCCCTCCGTGGTATGGTGAACAGAATATCCATTCAATCAATAGCTCTTAACGACCATCTCAGCATGGAGCTTGTATACAGTGCATTCGAAAAGTATTCAGACCCCTTGACTTTTTCCACATTATGTTACAGCCTTATTCTAAAATGTATTAAATCATTTTCTTTCTTCATCAATCTACACACAATACTCCATAACGACAAAGTAAAAATAGTTTTTTAGACATTTTTGCAAATATTTTTTAAATATTACATTTACATAAATATTCAGACCCTTTACTCAGTACTTTGTTGAAGCGCCTTTGGCAGCGATTACAGCCTTGAGTTGTCTTGGGTATGATGCTACATGCTTGGCACACCTGTATTTGGGGAGTTTCTCCCATTTTTCTCTGCAGATCATCTCAAGCTCTGTCAGGTTAGATGGGGTGAGTTGCTGCACAGCTATTTTCAGGTCTCTCCAGAGATGTTCGATCGGGTTCAGGTCCGGGCTCTGGCTCGGCCACTCAAGGACATTCAGAGACTTGTCCCGAAGCCACGCTTGCGTTTCTTGGCTGTGTGCTTAGGGTCGTTGTCCTGTTGGAAGGTGAACCTTCATCCCAGCCTGAGGTCCTGAGCACTCTGGATCAGGTTTTCATCAAGGATCTCTCTGTACTTTGCTCTGTTCATATTTCCCTCAATCCTGACTTGTCTCCCAGTCACTGCCACTAAAAAACATCCCCACAGCATGATACTGCTACCACCATGCTTCACCGTAGGGATCGTGCCAGGTTTCCTCCAGATGTGACTCCAGACAAGAGGTCACTATGTCCTTCTTAGTTGTCCGCTCTGCATTGGGTGTTCATTCCTCAGAACAGCTACTTAGCTGTACCAGTGATTGTCTGAGAGCGGACTTATCCTCTCTCCACCTCAGGTAGATAGTCAAAGTTCCAAACCACTTTACATGCGCCTCTGCAGACTGGCGATGTCCTGGTCTGGTACAGTAGGTGAGTTCATTTTCTTCACCTCGTGTTGAGGTTAAAAGTTCCAACCATGTCAGATGTGTAGCGACCGCTCTACTCTTTTCTAGTCTTAAGTTAATTTCATTACCAAGGCTTTTTATGACCTCACTCGGGGCGTGGCTACTTAACTTCTATTTATATCCTTTGCACATGATCTCTTATGACTCCTAAAATCACATTCCTAGCTTAACAACAATACATTCCTCATATGCACAATGTATTGGATGGAAACATGACAGATAAAGGGGTATCCTTTCCAAGTTACAGTATTTCGTCCATAGAGTTTTTAATGACATCACAAAATGAAAAACAATAATATTAGTTTTCTTCATCTCCCCACATTCCCCACATTCTTTATGTTAGAATTATTGTTCCATTAGTCACTTTTTGGACATTAGAGTTTTGGGTGGGCAAAAGTCTCTGAAGAAAAAGAGATATTCCTTTAGCCAATACTGGAGGGTAGAGAGCGAGTCCTCTCCTGCTTAATTTACAACCAGGTGTGGAGGGGTCAAAATCCCCCACACCAGTTCCCTCCTCCCGTCTGCGGGTGAGAGAAGGTCTGGTTATTGTCAGCAATTGCCAAGCTGATCTGACCTATTGTGATCCTCACAAGACAGTCATGACTGTGCCAAGTTTCCTCCAGACGTGACACTTGGCATTCAGGCCAAAGAGTTCAATCTTGGTTTCATCAGACCAGAGAATCTTGTTTCTCATGGTCTGAGAGTCTTTAGGTGCCTTTTGACAAACTCCAAGTGGGCTGTCATGTGCCTTTTACTGAGGAGTGGCTTCTGTCTGGCCACTCTACCATAAAGGCGTGATTGGTGGAGTGCTGCATAGATGGTTGTCCTTCTGGGAGGTTCTCCACAGATGAACTCCGAAGCTCTGTCAGAGTGGCTATCTATCGGGTTCTTGGTGACCTCCCTGACCAAGAAGGCCCTTCTCCCCCAATTGCTCAGTTTGGCAAGGCGACTAGGAATTTTCAAATGCCTGAAGGTACCACATTCATCTGTACAAACAATAGTACGCAAGTATAAACACTGTGGGACCACACAGCCGTCATACCGCTCAGGAAGGAGACACGTTCTGTCTCCTAGAGATGAAGTACTTTGGTGCAAAAAGTGCAAATCAATCCCAGAACAACAGCAAAGGACATTGTGAAGATGCTGGAGGAAACAGGTACAAAAGTATCTATATCCACAGTAAAATGAGTCCTATATCAACATAACCTGAAAGGCCGCTCCTCAAGGAAGAAGCCACTGCTCCAAAACCTCCATCCAAAACTGCACATGGGGACAAAGATCGTGCTGTTTGGAGAAATCTCCTCTGGTCTGATGAAACAAAAATAGAGATGTTTGGCCATAATGAACATCGTTATGTTTGGAGGAAAAAGCGGGAAGCTTTCAAGCCGAAGAACACCATCCCAACCGTGAAGCACGGGGGTGGCAGCATCATGTTGTGGGGGTGCTTTGCTGCAGGAGGGACTGGTGCACTTCACAAAATGGATCAGATCATGAGGAACAAATGTTATGTCGATATATTGAAGCAACATCTCAAGACATCAGTCAGAAAGTTAAAAGCTTGGTTGCAAATGGGTCTTCCAAATGGACAATGACCCCAAGTATACTTCCAAAGTTGTGGCAAAATAGCTTAACAAAGTCAAGGTATTGAAGTGGCCATCACAAAGCCCTGACCTCAGTCCTATAGAAGGTTTGGGGGCAGAACTGAAAAAGCGTGTGCGAGCAAGGAGGCCTACAAATCTGACTCAGTTACACCAGCTTTGTCAGGAGGAATGGGCCAACATTCACCCAACTTATTGTGGGAAGCTTGTGGAAGGCTACCCGAAATGTTTGACCCAAGTTAAACAATTTAAAGGCAATACTACCAAATACTAATTGAGTGTATGCAATCTTCTGACCCACTGGGAATGTGATGAAATAAATAAAAGCTGAATGAAATAATTATCTCTACTATTATTCTGACATTTCACATTATTAAAATGAAGTGGTGATCGTAACTAACCTAAAACAGGGAATTCTTACTTGGATTAAATGTCAGGAATTGTGAAAAACTGAGTTTAACTGTATTTGACTAAGGTGTATGTAAACTTCAGACTTCAACGGTATGTAAATAAGGTCTTTCTGTTTTTTTATCTGTAATACAATTGCAAAATTTTCTTAACCTGTTTTCACGTTGTCATTATTGGGTATTGTGGGTCGATTGATGAGGAACAGTTTAAAAAACAAAACAATTTTAGAATAATGCTGTAAAGTCAAGGGGTCTGATCTTAGTCTCTTTTATTTCAAAACAGGTGTGATCTTGCCCCCTCTCCCAAACCGCCCTGTCCTCATGGGCTTCACCCCGTTCCTCACCCTGCCCTTGCCGAGGGTCAGCCTGTCCCCCTTTCCTTTCCCTGTGGACCAGCACTGTTTGAAGGCCTCCCCGAGACGTTACTTCATCCTGGAGCGCTCCTATGTACACTACTATAGATGACACAGCCTCCCAGGCAGCAAGATATTATTCCCCGCACCCAAGACTTTTCCTTTTCCCCCGACAAAGACCAGCCAAACAGATATACTCTTGTTTGAATTAAACATCTCTTGTATAGATCTTTTTTTATTGTATATCACTTGATTCACTCATTACAAATAAAGTTTGAATGACTGTAAACGTCTGTAAAAATTAAACGGTTGTGTGTTGTTCCATGAACAACATGGACGCGATATGAACTGATATGCCAGAGATATTTTGTTTATTGTTTGGATACGATGGATAGGTATCGGCCTGTACTTCTCAGCATTGAGGAGACCATTAATTCTGACCAAATCCCCAACTCCATTTGCAGAAATGCAGCCCCAAACTTACAAGGAACCTCCATCATGGTTCACTGTTGCCTGCAGACACTCATTCATGAACCGCTCTCCAGCCCCTCTGCGAACAAACTGGGCTCATTGACCGACTGGGCTCATTGACCTACTGGGGTCATTGGTCAGGGCATGACAGTTACCGCAACTCGCAAAGAAAACAGGAGCTGCCTCCACTATTCCAGCACCATTTCAACTTCAACATTTCAACATCATCAAATCACCTATGCTTAGTCTAATACAGTGACAACTAAAATATACCGATTTTTTTTTGTCCAATCAACTAGCTAGATATGATGTGGCTGTCCATGGTTCAGATGTGTGTGTGTGTGTGTGTGTGCGTTCGTGCAAGTAGAAAAAACATGTTGACTCACGCTACTTGTAGAAAAACGCCAATGCCATCCTCCTCTCTTTCATGTTAATGAAACAGTCCATGACTCTGTCATACAGTGCACACTTTTATTTTTTGTTGTCCTAGACTACCTGGATAAACTGCTTGCTCGCTAGCCTAACTTCCTTTCATGGGCAACGTTAGCGAGTTAACATTAGCTTTCTACATCTAGCTACATGTTGAACTTCCATCCTCTCAGGCCAGGGGCACAATGTATGAATTTATGATTGGATCAGAATCGCTGTTATAATCATTGGCCAGTATGGAGAATTAAGTAAAATCAGAAGTCCAAAACCCTATCTCCATCCATGGCTAATTTAGTAAAGGGACAATTTTAGCAAGCTAACTAGTCACTGGAGGACAACAACTAAACGAGATGCAACAATTCAAGTTGTTTCTGTCGATGACATATTTCTCTGTGATCAAAGCAAATCCAAATTGGCTTCCCTTTACACTTTTTTTGGTGCCCCAGGACCATTCACAGTTGAGCTCACTCAGTTTAGCTCAACACTGATTAGCTATTTGTTTATACTTTTTTTTAATCTAAGGAGGCCAAAGAATGCTGGCTTCTCTTGGATTCAATGCTACGGGTGGCAACAATGTCATACTCTTTATGACCAGACCGCATCAGATAGATGACCTACAAATAGAGAGACTGATGGGCTCTGTTTCGCTCCCTTGGATGCTTTCTCCGGTGAGATACATTCAGCCTCTTGCGAATTGAAGGAACATTATGAATACACAGCGAGACAAAATAAAAAAAAATGTATATATTTTTTCTTGGTACATTTTTGAGGGAAGCCTGGCTTCCCTTGGTATCCATTAATACATGCCACTGAATGTTTGTGAAGTTTTGGTATGGTGTGGCTATTATTAAGCTTTAGCTACTGCAGGCTTATGATATGAAGACAGTGCGCCCCGGCACTCCAACAGACTCCGACAGTTGAATTTGAGGTAAGGAAGTCTGTTTCAGCCCTACCAGAGTTACTCCCATAATCTAACAATATAATGCCTATCTTTATACAAAATATTCTTATAGAAAATGTACAAATTATCCTCCTTCTGTACATCTATATTCGTATAGCAGACACAGTAGCCATCTGGCATAAAGAAATGCATGACAGTGTCTTAGCATGCTACTGGCATATCTTTATCTCTCTCAATCTCTCTGTGGTTAGGCTTAAACTTATTTTCCTTTATATATATATATATATACACTGCTCAAAAAAATAAAGGGAACACTTAAGCAACACAATGTAACTCCAAGTCAATCACACTTCTGTGAAATCAAACTGTCCACTTAGGAAGCAACACTGATTGACAATAAATTTCACATGCTGTTGTGCAAATAGAATAGACAACAGGTGGAAATTATAGGCAATTAGCAAGACACCCCCAATAAAGGAGTGGTTCTGCAGGTGATAACCACAGACCACTTCTCAGTTCCTATGCTTCCTGGCTGATGTTTTGGTCACGTTTTAATGCTGGCGGTGCTTTCACTCTAGTGGTAGCATGAGACGGAGTCTACAACCCACACAAGTGGCTCAGGTAGTGCAGCTCATCCAGGATGGCACATCAATGCGAGCTGTGGTAAGAAGGTTTGCTGTGTCTGTCAGCATAGTGTCCAGAGCATGGAGGCGCTACCAGGAGACAGGCCAGTACATCAGGAGATGTGGAGGAGGCCGTAGGAGGAGCAGGAGGAGCACGCCCAATTTTGCACGCCCAATTTTTCAGTTTTTGGTTTGTTAAAAAAGTTTGAAATATCCAATAAATGTCGTTCCACTTCATGATTGTGTCCCACTTGTTGTTGATTCTTCACAAAAAAATACAGTTTTATATCTTTATGTTTGAAGCCTGAAATGTGGCAAAAGGTCGCAAAGTTCAAGGGGGACGAATACTTTCGCAAGGCACTGTATACAGTGTATCACAAAAGTGAGTACACCCCTCACATTTTTGTAAATATTTGAGTATATCTTTTCATGTGACAACACTGAAGAAATGACACTTTGCTACAATGTAAAGTAGTGAGTGTACAGCTTGTGTAAATTTGCTGACCCCTCAAAATAACTCAACACACAGCCATTAATGTCTAAACCGCTGGCAACAAACGTGAGTACACCCCTAAGTGAAAATGTCCAAATTGGGCCCAGTTAGCCATTTTCCCTCCCCGGTGTCATGTGACTTGTTAGTGTTACAAGGTCTCAGGTGTGAATGGGGAGCAGGTGTGTTAAATTTGGTGTCATCGCTCTCACACTCCCTCATACTGACTGGTCACTGGAAGTTCAACATGGCACCTCATGGCAAAGAACTCGATGAGGATCTGAAAAAAATAATTGTTGCTCTACATAAAGATGGCCTGGGCTATAAGAAGATTGCCAAGACCCTGAAACTGAGCTGCAGCACGGTGGCCAAGACCATACAGCGGTTTAACTGGACAGGTTCCACTCAGAACAGGCCTCGCCATGGTCGACCAAAGACGTTGAGTGCACGTGCTCAGCTTCATATCCAGAGGTTGTCTTTGGGAAATAGACGTATGAGTGCTCCCAGCATTGCTGCAGAGGTTGGAGGGGTGGGGGGTCCGCCTGTCAGTGCTCAGACCATACGCCGTACACTGCATCAAATTGGTCTGCATGGCTGTCGTCCCAGAAGGAAGCCTCTTCTAAAGATGATGCACAAGAAAGCCCACAAACAGTTTGCTGAAGACAAAACAGACTAAGGACATGGATTACTGGAACCATGTCCTGTGGTCTGATGAGACCAAGATAAACTTATTTGGTTCAGATGGTGTCAAGCGTGTGTGGCGGCAACCAGATGAGGAGTACAAAGACAAGTGTTTCTTGCCTACAGTCAAGCATGGTGGTGGGAGTGTCATGGTATGGGGTTGCATGAGTGCTGCCGGCATTGGGGAGCTACAGTTCATTGAGGGAACCATGAATGCCAACATGTACTGTGACATACTGAAGCAGAGCATGATCCCCTCCCTTCAGAGACTGGGCCGCAGGGCAGTATTCCGAACATGATAACGAACCCAAACACATCTACATGACGACCACTGCCTTGCTAAAGAACCTGAGGATAAAGGTGATGGACTGGCCAAGCATGTCTCCAGACCTAAACACTATTGAGCATCTGTAGGGCATCCTAAAACGGAAGGTGGAGGAGTGCAAGGTCTCTAACATCCACCAGCTCTGTGATGTTGTGGAGGAGTGGAAGAGGACTCCAGTGGCAACCTGTGAAGCTCTAGTGAACTTCATGCCCAAGAGGGTTAAGGCAGTGCTGGAAAATGATGGTGGCCACACAAAATATTGACACTTTGGGCCCAATTTGGACATTTTCACTTAGGGGTGTACTCACTTTTGTTGCCAGCAGTTTAGACATTAATGGCTGTGTGTTAATGGCTGTGTGAGTTATTTTGAGGAGACAGCAAATTTACACTGTTATACAAGCTGTACACTCACTACTTTACATTGTAGCAAAGTGTCATTTCTTCAGTGTTGTTACATGAAAAGATACACTCAAATATTTACAAAAATGTGAGTGGTGTACTCACTTTGTGATATACTGTATATACAGTACCAATCAAAAGTTTGGACACATCTACTCATTCAAGGGTTTTTCTTTATTTTTACTATTTTCTACATCGTAGAATAATAGTGAAGACATCAAAACTATGAAATAACACATATGGAATCATGTAGTAACCATAAAAGGGCTAAACAAATCTAAATATATTTTAAACTTTAAATTCTTCAAAATAGTCACCCTATCCCTTGATGACAGCTTTGCACACTCTTAGTCTTCTTTCAACCAGCTTCACCTGGAATGCTTTTCCAACAGTCTTGAAGGGGTTCCCACATATGCTGAGCACTTGTTGGCTGCTTTTCCTTTACTCTGCGGTCCATCTCATCCCAAACCATCTCAATTGGGTTGAGGTTGGTTGATTGTGGAGGCCAGGTCATCTGATGCAGCACTCCATCACACTCCTTCTTGGTCAAATAGCCCTTACACAGTCTGGAGGTGTGTTGGGACACGGCGGTTGGAACCAAAAATCTCAAATTTGGACCCATCAGACCAAAGGACAGATTTCCACCTGTCTAATGTCCATTGCTCGTGTTTCTTGGCCCAAGCAAGTCTCTTCTTGTTATTGGTGTCCTTCAGTAGTGTTTTTTTTCAGCAATTCAACCATGAAGGCCTGATTCACGCAGTCTCCTCTGAACAGTTGATGTTGAGATGAGTCTGTTATTTGAACTCTGTGAAGTGTTTCTTTGGGCTGTGATCTGAGGTGCAGTTAACTCTATTGAACTTATCCTCTGCAGCAGAGGTAACTCTGGGTCTTCCTTTCCTGTGGCGGTCCTCATGAGAGCCAGTTTCATCATAGCTCTTGATGTTATTTGCGACTGCACTTTTTTAAGATTGACTGACCTTCATGTCTTAACGTAATGATGGACTGTCATTTCTCTTAGCTTATTTGAGCTGTTTTTGCCATAGTATTGACGTGGTATTTTACCAAATAGGGCTATCTTCTGTATACCACCCCTACCTTGTCACAACACAACTGATTGGCTCAAATGCATTAAGGAAAGAAATTCCACAAAATGTACTTTTAACAAAGGTACACCTGTTAATTGAAATGCATTCCAGGTGAATACCTCATGAGTGTGCAAAGCTGTCATCAAGGCAAAGGGTGGCTACTTTGAAGAATCTAAAATATATTTTGATTTGTTTAACACTTTTTTGGTTACTACATTATTCAATGTGCTGTTTCATAGTTTTGATGTCTTCACTATTATTCTACAACATAGAAAATAGTGAAAATAAAGAAAAACCCTTGAATGAGTAGATGTGTCCAATCTTTTGACTGGTACTGTATATAAATATTATTTATATTAAAATATTAATTTAATACTCTCTAAAAAGAAAAGGTTCATGGAGTATCCTTTAGGGGTTCTTCAAAATGAAATTGGGGGAACCTGTAACGATGTACACTGAAAGTCGGAAAGCAAGTTCAGGGAGTGAATACATTTAATAAATAAAATAACAAAACAAGAAATCGAGCACCGACCTAGGACAGGAACAATGACAACTGGGGAAGAAACCAAAGGGAGTGACATACAGTATAATGGGCAGGTAATCAAGGAGGTGATGGAGTCCAGGTGACTGTCATTATGTGCCTAACGCTGGTGACAGGTGTGCGCCCTAACGAGCAGCCTGGTGGCCTAGAGGCCGGAGAGGAAGCACACGTGACAGAACCCCTGTAACTTCTTCAAATAATCCCTTTTAATGGATCCCCTAAGAACCTTTTGAAGAACATTCTGTGGTAATATTTTTAGCTACCCCCCCTCCCCTATTATTATTAATAATAATAATAATAATATGCATCATAATATGCATAACAATAATAATATTTTAGTTGTCAGTGTTTATTATGATTTTTCTGACAAAGCAGAATTAAAAAATCTAAATATGAGGTAAACTCCCAGCAGAGCCCCAATTATAATGGGTATGTCCTCTGGTGTGCTGATGTTCTCTGTATCCATAGCCAGAATGATTTTGCAGTGCATGGTGATCAAACAGGTTTCCTATTATATCCATCAGAGGTGTAGGGAGTGTGAAGTCTGTCAATCCCCCCAAAAATGATTTATACAGATGATGACCAAAACATGCACATGATGCTATTCATACCTTGTTTTTTGAGGTTAAGTGTGAATGAAAAAAAAGTGTTTGTCATGTTTTTCATACACATACCTTGTCCATAATGTAGAGGCCTATGGGAGGTAAGGATGCAGGATGGTAAATGTGATCTGCATAAAGATACCAATACCAATGGTATGCCTCCTTGTCTGTTTATCTGCAGACACAGACACAAGTGAGCAGTTCAGTCATTTGCACCCAATACAGCTACCCTATTCTTATAGCCTACATATTCTTACCTCTTTGTTGATTGAAATCCATTGAATTGTGTCCATTTTCTGGGACAAACCTTACCTTAAATTGAGGAGATCTTTAAAGTGCCTGCACCCGCTGTCCTTTCAAATTAAAATCCAAATGTTTCAAGCTGGGCAGTTAGGTTCCTGCAAGAACCCTCACCAACTAAGGAGGCTCCACCTCCTATAGAGTTCTTGGAAGAACCTTTCGGGGACAATTTTCAGTGCCAAGAACACTGAGGTTCTTCAAAGAACTTTGAGAATCTTAGAAGAACCCTTGTTGAACTCCTAATGTTTTGTGTACAGAGGACACCTAAGCCTATTGGCCTATGCATGCAATGCCCTGATATATTAAGTGCTCAGACAATTATTATTTTAGGAAAGTGGCCTAAATGAACCAGACTTGTGGAAGTCTACAATTTATTTTCTGAGGTCTTGGCTGATTTATTTTGATTTTCACATGATGTCAAGCAAAGAGGCACTGATTTTGTAGGTAGGCTTTGAAATACATCCACAGGTACACCTCCAATTGACTCAAATGATGTCAATTAGCCTATCAGAAACTTCTAAAGCCATGACATCATTTTCTGGAATTTTCCAAGCTGATAAAAGGCAGTCAACTTAGTGTATGTACACTTCTGACCCACTGGAATACAATGAATTATAAGTGAAATAATCTGTCTGCAAAATGACTTGTCATGCACAATGTAGATGTCCTAACCGACTTGCCAAAACTGTAGTTTGTTAACAGGAAATGTGTGGAGTGGTTGAAAAACGAGTTTTAATGACTCCAACCTAAGTGTACAGTGCCTTGCGAAAGTATTCGGCCCCCTTGAACTTTGCGACCTTTTGTCACATTTCAGGCTTCAAACATAAAGATATAAAACAGTATTTTTTTGTGAAGAATCAACAACAAGTGGGACACAATCATGAAGTGGAACGACATTTATTGGATATTTCAAACTTTTTTAACAGATCAAAAACTGATAAATTGGGCGTGCAAAATTATTCAGCCCCCTTAAGTTAATACTTTGTAGCGCCACCTTTGCTGCGATTACAGCTGTAAGTCGCTTGGGGTATGTCTCTATCAGTTTTGCACATCGAAAGACTGACATTTTTTCCCATTCCTCCTTGCAAAACAGCTCGAGCTCAGTGAGGTTGGATGGAGAGCATTTGTGAACAGCAGTTTTCAGTTCTTTCCACAGATTCTCGATTGGATTCAGGTCTGGACTTTGACTTGGCCATTCTAATACCTGGATATGTTTATTTTTGAACCATTCCATTGTAGATTTTGCTTTATGTTTTGGATCATTGTCTTGTTGGAAGACAAATCTCCGTCCCAGTCTCAGGTCTTTTGCAGACTCCATCAGGTTTTCTTCCAGAATGGTCCTGTATTTGGCTCCATCCATCTTCCCATCACTTTTAACCATCCTCCCTGTCCCTGCTGAAGAAAAGCAGGCCCAAACCATGATGCTGCCACCACCATGTTTGACAGTGGAGATGGTGTGTTCAGGGTGATGAGCTGTGTTGCTTTTACGCCAAACATAACGTTTTGCATTGTTGCCAAAAAATTCAATTTTGGTTTCATCTGACCAGAGCACCTTCTTCCACATGTTTGGTGTGTCTCCCAGGTGGCTTGTGGCAAACTTTAAACGACACTTTTTATGGATATCTTTAAGAAATGGCTTTCTTCTTGCCACTCTTCCATAAAGGCCAGATTTGTGCAATATACGACTGATTGTTGTCCTATGGACAGAGTCTCCCACCTCAGCTGTAGATCTCTGCAGTTCATCCAGAGTGATCATGGGCCTCTTGGCTGCATCTCTGATCAGTCTTCTCCTTGTATGAGCTGAAAGTTTAGAGGGACGGCCAGGTCTTGGTAGATTTGCAGTGGTCTGATACTCCTTCCATTTCAATATTATCGCTTGCACAGTGCTCCTTGGGATGTTTAAAGCTTGGGAAATCTTTTTGTATCCAAATCCGGCTTTAAACTTCTTCACAACAGTATCTCAGACCTGCCTGGTGTGTTCCTTGTTCTTCATGATGCTCTCTGCGCTTTTAACGGACCTCTGAGACTATCACAGTGCAGGTGCATTTATACGGAGACTTGATTACACACAGGTGGATTGTATTTATCATCATTAGTCATTTAGGTCAACATTGGATCATTCAGAGATCCTCACTGAACTTCTGGAGAGAGTTTGCTGCACTGAAAGTAAAGGGGCTGAATAATTTTGCACGCCCAATTTTTCAGTTTTTGATTTGTTAAAAAAGTTTGAAATATCCAATAAATGTCGTTCCACTTCATGATTGTGTCCCACTTGTTGTTGATTCTTCACAAAAAAATACAGTTTTATATCTTTATGTTTGAAGCCTGAAATGTGGCAAAAGGTCGCAAAGTTCAAGGGGGCCGAATACTTTCGCAAGGCACTGTATATAAACTTCCGACTTCAACTGTATGTTAAAAATAGGCACCACAATGGAAATAAAAATGATGTATATATGTATTTCTTTTACTGACAAAAATCAATCAATCCAAACTGTGCAGCAGCCAATAGACGAATGGAAAGAGACATCTGTTACAAAACACCAAAAAGTTTAATGACATTCGGAGATTGTCAAGCCAAGCCTTTGATACTGGTTAAGCCTACAAGGTAGTGAGGGATGTATTTCTGTTTGTCAAAATTGACAGGCTATTTATTGTGGTGAAAACACAAACCATGCTATTGAAGTGCACGAAGTCAGTATGCTTTGTTTATTGGTTGTGTGGTGCATTGGCACAGACACCTGTTGGTGGAAAATTCAATGCATGTATTTTATATATTTATAAATACAGCATCAAAATGTTGAACATCTGATTACCCCTAGCTAAGCATTGACTGCAGTTGGCTCTGATCATAGTGTAATGAAACAGGCAGGGAGAGTGAGCTCGCCTGTGGTGGTCGGCGAACCCATTAGCCTTCTGGCCCGTGGCCCTGCTACAAAAGCATGCTGATATGACAAAGTCGATATCCACGTTCATAAACACAGGGTTGCTACAGTTATAGTTATTTTTGGTCATAAACATCATTTTGAGTCAATCCTATGAGGGAGGAGGCTATTACATTTACTTTACAGTGCAAGGGGAGGGTCTTGTGAAAATATTTTTTGTGTTGGGGAGGGGGGTGCATTTTTTTTATGACACCTTGAGTTGGACGAGCCCCCCCCCCCCAGTAAATTTCCATCTATCCCTAAAGAAACTTATTCAGCAGAGAAGATAATGCCATAGAAAATACATATAATTTTCATGGGAAATATCCACCTCGTCGCAATTCATATAAAGCTTTAAACACACTTATAAAGCCGACACCTTCCACACACAGACAAGTCTAACGCACTCATAATCAGATTGCTGTATTTCCAATAAGCTGTTAACTTATCACACGATTAAATGTTTTCCAAAAACAAACTAGATAGGGATTATCGGGGTCTGTGTAACCACCATTCAGACTGCCCTTCTGGACAACAGACTTGCATGGTGGCAGACAGGAAGGCACATGACGGTAGGGTAAAAGCTGTAACCTTAGCTCAGTGGGATTGGGACTGGGCTGATGATCTCTCTCCATCTGAACTGTTACCCCTTCTTATACTTTGAGAATATAGAATAACCTACCCCCTGTCATTTGGCACAAACGGACATACAGTGTATCCAACAACTGCATAAGTAAATAAGTACACAGTATTTGAGTTGGCTTGTTAGTAAGCACCCGTTGAAGTATGTTTTTCTGTAAGATCCTAATGCTCCTCTGAAACGGTTGAATAATCAGTTCGTAACACAAATCTAGATGACTGAATAGTGTAATCAGAATTATTCTACCTGTAGTGGCTGGTGGGACTTTAAATCGGAGACCGGCTCATAGAAATTATTGGAAAAGAATCAATGGAACGGTTTCAAACACATGCTGTTCCATTTATTCCATTCCAGCCATTACTGTGAGCTGTCCTCACCTCACCAGCTTCTGTTCTATATTTAAAAAGCATTGCCAACAATACTGAGGTATAAAAACATTGACAATTTCAGCCAAATTATTATGAATGATTGACAGTAGGCAGGCACGTGTACAGTCGTGTGGTTTTAAAATTGGAGGGGATCATTCTTTCAATGACCTCACTGCTCCACCAAGTCTTTATTGTAGTTGAGAAGGTCGCAGGTCAGTAACAGGTCCGAGCGGCCACTCTCCATCACCACCCTGTCTAGTTGGAGACTGGTGGCCTCGTGGACCTCCACCAGCTCATCCAAGGGCCAGTCCAGCAGCTGGGCACTGGAGGGCATGGGGGGCAGCCCAGGCTGGTAGTCCTCCAGGGGATTGGGGTACAGAAGCTGTCGGAGGGAGGGCATCCTGACCGCCGTCCTCACCAGGTCCAGGAGCCCAGCCAGGGAGAGCGGGTTCAAGGCGAGGCCCAGGCTCTTCAGGCCCCGGCAGCAGCTGAGCGACGGGAGCATTGCCGCCAACAGGCCGTCGGTGAGGCCACAGCCGCTCAGGGAAAGTTGCATGAGGCAGCAGGATGCCTGGGAGAGGAGGCGACGCATCGAGGGCAAGGCCAACTCATCCAGCCTGTTCTCACTCAGGTCCAATTGCTGCAGCGAGGAGGCATGCGGGCTGCAGGATAGATAGGAGAGGTCGGCGGGGGTTAGGCTCAGGTAGGGAAGCTCCAGCACCTCCAGCGGCTGAGGGAAAGAGCTAGGGAACAGGGAACAAGTAGGAGGATGGGGAACAAGTGGGAGAGGGAACAAATACATGAGACACAGTTCAAGCTGTTCATGAGAATATGCACACACAACCTCCATCTTTACAGACCACATGCTAGAGACAATGGAGAGCTTGTCCTACCTGAGCAGCATGCGGAGGTGTCCAGGCAGCCGGAGGGCAGTGAGGCTGAGGCGGCGCAGCTGACTGAGCTTCCCCAGCCCCTGGGACATGTCCTTCATTGCCCCCTCCTGGCCAGCCATGTCTCTGCGGATGTCCAGGTTGCAATAGTGCAGGCGCAAGGAGCTCAGCATGGGGAACATGGAGAGCTGAGGGAGGAGGAGAGCCAGGCCGGCCACCCCCAGGCAGCTGTAGCGGATGTCCACTCCAAGGAGGACATGACAGGGTAGGAGGTCTAGCAGAGATCCGATGCTGGAGACAGAAAGCTCCTCCACACGGACATACCTGCACTGTAACTTGAGGGGGCCTGTCATACCCAGGGCTGCGCGCACACGCTCCCAGGAGCGGGCATTCACAAAGAGGTCAGCCCTCACACACACCACCACCTCGCTGTCTACCTCAGAGTCTGCCTCCCCCTTGCCACCTGCCACTGCTGCACTCTCCTTTCTCCTCTCCATCTCCATCCTCCTCCTCACCCCCTTCACCTGCTGGTCCTCCCGCAGACACCCCGATGTCTCCTCTTTCTCTTTTCTCACAGACTCCACCAACAGCCCGCCTCCCTCTCCTTCCTCCAACCCTCCTCCTCTTTCTCGTTTGACCACGTCTCTCTCCCTTTCCATGGCCAGCACTCTCTTCCTTTCCCGTTCCCCCTCTCTCCCGAGGGCCTTCTGAGCTGCAGCCCTGGCCTGTACAACCATTGTGCTGAGGGCCACAGTCAGTGACCAACCACCCATTGGGTCTCCCACTCCTCCCTCCTCACACTGCAGCCCACATAGGTCCAGCACCTGGAGAGCACACCTAGGAATGTGATAACATGGACAAAGATTGTCTGGTGCCCATGGATGTCTGCCATCTTAGATGTGAGCTACCTCTATGACATTGAGATTGTAGGCTGTGAAGTTGTCGATTGATCTTACTATTAAAAAGTATTTTGTTACCATTATTCAAAACCTCATTAACATCGCTGGATAATGTTGTTTCAGAGAAGTAAACTGACAAAGATTGATTGTGTGTTACCTTTTGTCCGACAACCCTCTGACTACCGCGAGCAAGAGAGCCTGGACACAGAGTCGATTTGGAGGACTCTGCCCCTGCCTCCGGCCGCCAGCCCGCAGAGTCCGCTCGGGCCATCGCTGCACCAATTCCCCGACAGCCAGCGGGCGGCAGTTGGTGAAGGCAGCCTCCAGAAGCGGTCTGTACAGTTCCCTGGGTACACAACCAAGCCAACCTGGAGAGGAACTGTGATCACTCACAACCTCTTTGGCACAAAGATTCACCAAGGGAAGCACCATCACTCTTGTTTTGAGCTGTTGATAGATTATCCCCAATTGTTTAAAGTAAATAAGCAAAAAATAACGACCGTTAGTAACTTTCCGGAGATAATTAAACGCGATATGTATATTTTGCAACTTTGCTGACTATCTATTGAGCGGTCTAGTTAACTATCTTATATGCCGGTGAACATTTTCTGGTAGCCCTAACGTCAGCTACAGTACTGTAGATATTAAGCAAAGGTCGCGAAGTAGATCGTTTGATAGCTTACGCAACTAAAAATATACTTTATATGTAAAGCCGATATCTAGATAATAAACATCCAGAAAGTATTCAACGATTGGTGGAAATGTCTCGGGTCAAAAAGATAGTGTTGCACATCATGTTAGCATGCCATGTCATAGATAGGACCGATGGATTGCCGACTCCGAATCGTTTATTATGGCGTTTACGGTTACTTACTGATGACGTTATATATGATGATGCTATCGATACGCGCCCCATTTAGATTTTCTTTTATTTAGTAGTTATTGTCACCAAAGATGGTAAATGGCTCGCTTTAAAAAATAACATTTTAATTCAATAGTGTCAGAAATGTAGAGCCTAATTATTATAGTATATTTATATTTGTGCATATACTGTTGATAACAGGAAAAAGCAAATGCACGAATGTTGGACGGCTATGCCCTATTCAAAACAGCAAACTGGGAACTCGGAAATCCTCGACTTCCGACTTCAGTGCTTTCAGGGCATACAGAAACTCTCAAATATATATATAAAAAACGAGCCCCGACTGAGAAAAATATTTTGAATGGTCATCCAACTCGGGAATTGGACGACCTGAAGATCACTGGCGTTGTGATTTGATCTAGTTTGTTTCCCCGAAGATCACTGACGTTATGATTTGATCTAGTTTGTTTCCAGAGTTCCCAGTTGTCTACAGCAGTGGTGTAAAGTACTTAAGTAAAAATACTTTAAAGTACTACTTAAGTTGTTTTTTGGCGTATCTGTATTTTACTTTACTATTTATATTTTTTCAAACTTTTACTTCACTCCATTCCTAAAGGAAATAATGTACTTTTTACTCCATACATTTTCACTGACACAAAAAAGTACTTGTCACATTTTTGACAGGAAAATGGTCCTCAACTGGCAGCTTCATTAAGTAGAACCCCGCAAAACACCAGTCTCAACGTTAACAGTGAAGAGGCGACTCCGAGATGCGGGCCTTTAGGCAGAGTTGCAAAGTTTACTGCAGTAGTTTTGCAAATGTAACTGCAGTTTAAGTGCAGTATAACTGAACTGCAGTTTTTCTGCAATTACTGCGTCCAAAATACCACAGTCGACTGCCGTTACCGTACTTTTACTGCAGTTTCAAAACGGCAATATTTTTGTTTAAGGGTTGTATGTGTATTAATGTAGTAATAGGTTAAGTATTTGGTCCTATATGCATTGCACACAATGAATACATCAAGTTTGTGACTCTACAAATTGGTTGGATGCATTTGCTTTTTGTTTTGGTTGTGTTTCAGATTATTTTGTGTCCAATAGAAATGAATGGTAAATAATGTGTTGTGTCATTTTGGAGCCACTTTTAAGAATATTATATGTTTCTAAACACTTCTACATTAAAGTGGATGCTACCATAATTACGGATAATCCTGAATGAATCGTGAATAATGTTGAGTGAGAAAGTTAGACACACAAATATACCCCCAAGACATGCTAACATCTCACCATGACAACATGGGAGGGCAGCATTTTTGGAGGGGTATGATATTTGTGTGTCTCTAACTTTCTCACTCATCATTATTAACGATTCATTCACGATTAGCTGTAATCAGAGCATGTTTTTTCCTAAATTCCCAATTGTTTTGAACGCACTGATGTGGGGGGTGGGGTTAGAGATTTCTGAGTTCTCACTTGTGCAGACCAGCTGGCTGGAGTGTTTACAGACATATTCAATTTCTCCCTATCTCAGTCTGCTGTCCCCAACTGCTTCAAGATGTCCTCCAATGTTCCTGTACCCAAAAAAGCAAAGGTAACTGAACTAAATGACTAATGGCCCTGTAGCCCTCACTTCTCTCATCATTAAGTGCTTTAAGAGACTAGTTAAAGATCATATTACTTCTACCTTACCTGACACCTTAGACCCACTTCAATTTGCTTACCACCTCAATAGATCCACAGATGATGCAATCGCCATGACAAAAGGAATAGCTACGTCTGAATGCTGTTCATTGACTATAGCTCAGCGTTCAACACCATTGTACCCTCCAAGCTCATCATTAAGCTAAGGACCCTGGGAATAAACACCTCCCTCTGCAACTGGATCCTGGACTTCCTGATGGGCCGCTCCCATGTGGTAAGGGTAGGCAACAACACGTCTGCCCCGCTGATCCTCAACACTGGGGCCCCTCAGGGGTGTGTAGTTAGTACCCTCTCTACTCACTGTTCACCCACGACTGCGTGGCCAAACACGACTCCAACACTATCATTAAGTTTGCTGATGACACAACAGGGGTTAGCCTGATCACCGACAACAATGAGACAGCCTATAGGGAGGAGGTCAGAGAACTGGCAGTGTGGTGCCAGGACAACAACCTCTCCCTCTTCGTATGCAAGACAAAGGAGCTGATCGTGTACTACAGGAAAAGGCAGGCCGAACAGGCCCCAATTAACATCAACGGGGCTGTAGTGGAGCGGGTCGAGAGTTTCAAGTTCCTTCAAGTCCACATTGCCAACAAACTATCATGGTCCAAACACACCAAGACTGTCGTGAAGAGGGCACGACAACATCTTTTTCCCCTCAGGAGACAGGAAAGGTTTGGCATGGGTCCCCAGACCGTAAACATATTTCTACAGCTGCACCATAGAGAGCATCCTGATCGGTTGTATCATCGCCTGTTATGGCAACTGCTCGGCATTTGGCACTACAGAGGGTAATGCATACGGCCCAGGCCAAGCTTCCTGCCATCCAGGACCTATATAATAGGCGGTGTCAGAGGAAAGACCATAAAATTGTCAGAGACTCCAGTCACCCAAACTGTTTTCTCTGCTATCGCACGGCAAGCGGTACCAGAGCGCCGAGTCTAGGACCATAAGGCTCCTTAATAGCTTCTACCCCAAGCCATAAGACTGCTGAACAATTAATAAAATTGGTCCCCGGAATATTACATTGATGAGGCCCCAGGGCTTTTGGCACCATTGCTAAGCAGTAGCTGACTAACAGAGACTTCACACTCTAGACCAGACACTGGGGGCCTAGGCAGAAGAAGCAAGGAGGTAGGCAGAGCCAAGCACGAGCTAGTGAGATCTTGTTGGCGCCTTCTAGCATGTATTTGCATATTTCCGTTAGGGAATGCCTACGCTGTGAAGTGAGTGTGTGCAATAACTCAGTTCGCCCTTGTATTCCAAATAAACACTTATTCCAAATAAAGTCTACTAAAGTCCACAATGTTTGTAACATATTCTAGTTTAGGGAACAGAAAATGGTATTGAGGTGAAATGTTTCATCAATGAGAAAACTTGCAGGATGTTGGCCAAAATCCATCTCGCTCCATCTTCTCCCACTGCTAGTCACTGGGTTTCCTCCCATCGAACCATTCAGATTTATACATCCGATGAAAAATCTAGCTCATTGATCTGTGATTGTACCCTAACAGGTACTGTTTGTCCCTCCTGAGTCACTGTAGCAACAACAGCCTCATACACTTCCTAAAAATCTTCAGAATTGATCTAAGCAAAATTAAGAAATCTGTAATTAATTTAGAAATTTTGGCAGAGGAGATCTTAGTTGCTCAGTTTTACATCTAGCTAAGGTGTTTGGCGCAGTATTTCTCAAGTAAAAAAAATTGCATGGAAAATTTGTCAGTCTATCAAGTCAGAAAAGTCCCTGCACACTCAGGACTGATTTCTGAGAACAATAACATGTCTACAACTTCATCTGCAAGCTGTATCATGACACTAGGCAAGACCCAAACGCAGACACAGGAGGCAGATGGTTGGAGTTAAATAAGATGTTTAATAAATCCAAAGGGAATAGGCAAGAGAATGGTTGTGGACTGGTAAAAGGTCATAACCAGATCAGAGTCCAGGAGGTACAGAGTGGCAGGCAGGCTCAGGGTCAGGGCGGGCAGAATGGTTAGGCAGGCTGGTAAAGAGTCCAGAACAGGAAACGGTCAAATCCGGGAGAACTAGAAAAAGGAGAAAAGGCAAAACAAGAAAATGGGAAAAACTACTGGTAGGCTTGGACATACAAGACAAACTGGTACAGAGAGACAGGAAACACAGGGATAAATACACTGGGAAAAACAAGTGACACGTGGAGGGGTCGGAAACAATAACAGGGACAGGTGAAACTGATCAGGGTGTGACAAGCTGTCAAACTATTGTGAATAAAGCAAACGCCACACACTTTATCCATGCACAAAATCACTTGCTAGCTAGCTAAAGTATCATACTTATTTGTCTAAGCTAGAAAGTAGTAGCTAGCAGGCACATTCAGCAGCCAGGCTACACTCAGCATATCAAGTCATTGGCGAGTGGCGATGTGTGTGCTGTGCTTTGGCGCCGTCTTGTATTTTTACAAGTTTCTCACTATATCTATTACCAGAGTGTGTGTCTGTCTGGTAGTGTTTCATAGCGAATCGTGTTACAAAACAGGTCCAGAGGGACACAAGATGCTCACAAATGGATTTTGGAATATGGACAAGTTGCATTTGGGATACACGTGCGCTCTGAATGTCTAAATTCACATTTTTCCACAGAAACTGGCAGATTCAAGTGGCCACTCTATTAATAAGGGCTTAGGGCTAACTGTTATTTCAACATAACATTGGCGGGCTTTGTCTTATGTAAACAAGTCTGAGGCGCTGCGTAATGGGAATGTCTGTATCACTATCTGGAGGTTCTGGCTGCTGTGATTGGATAGAGCACGTGCAGCTGATATGCAGCTGATAGAGTGCAATCAGCACAGCTGCTTTTCTCGTGTTTGTGGGCAAGATCATAACCCAAACCCAACCCTCATTAAATCGTGATGAACTCACTTACAAAACTCTGTTTGGGACAAGACTGACTTCATGACCAAAATTATCCTATTTATACTTTGCAGTCAATTTTGACACTAGAATGTATGTTTCTGACTCATATAGATGCCACATAGACCGTTTAAAACCAGAGCAGTTGGTTCTAAGGGGCAGTTGACATTTAAAAATAAAAGTTTAGATCACATAACATTTCAAAGTATGTATTAAGGTGTCTATAATGGAATAAACGTTGCAAAAACAAGTGTAGACATTAATAAATGCATGTTTATAGCTTTGGAACCAACCAACAGCAGCTCACATTAAAGTTTTCTTTACTGACCATAATTTTCACTTGTCTGACCGCTTGCATGATGACCAGTTTCTCACACGACTGGCCTATCTGGGTGATGTTTCTTGCCTGAATGATCTGAATCTAGGATTACAGGGACTCTCCGCAACTATATTCAAAATGCGGGACAAAATTGAGGCTATGATTAAGAAGTTTGAGCTCTTCTCTGTCTGCCTTTAACAAGGACAACATACGGACAATATCAAATGTGACATAGCGAAGCACCTGAGTGAGTTTGGCGGCCAATTACACAGGTACTTTCCCGAAACGGATGACACAAACGACTGTATTCGTTATCCCTTTCATGCCCTGCCTCCAGTCCATTTACCAATATCTGAACAAGCAAGCCTCGTCGAAATTGCAACTAGCGGTTCTGTGAAAATATCATTTAATCAGAAGCCACTGCCAAATTTCTGGATTGGGCTGCGCCCAGAATATCCTGCTTTGGCAAATCGCACTGTTAAGACACTGATGCCATTTGCAACCTATGTGAGAGTGGATTCTCGGCATTCACTAGCATGAAAACTAAATACAGGCACAGACTGTGTGTGGAAGATGATTTTTAGACTGAGACTCTCTCCAACCCAACATTGCAGAGTTATGTGCATCCTTTCCAGCACACCCTTCTCATGAACCAGTGGTGAGTTATTCACAATTTTCGATGAACAAACAAGGTTATATATTTAAGATGGCTAAATAAAGAGCTAAATTATTAATCATTATTACATTATTATTTGTGCCCCGGTCATATAAGAGCTCTTTGTCACTTCCCACGAGCCGGGTTGTGACAAACTCACACCCATTCTTATGATTAATAAATGTATCGTATAGCGTATGTGTGTGGCAGGCTTACGATGATGGCTAAAAACAACATTTGAGCGTGCGCTGACCCTGGTGCTAGAGTGGGTACGCAGCTGGAGGTTGAACGTTTGAAGGGGTACGGAACTATAACAAGTTTGGGAACCACTGATTTAGTGTTCTGGGCTCCCGAATGGCGCAGTGGTCTTAGTGCTAGAGGCTTCACTACAGACCCTGGTTAGATTCCAGACTGTATCACAACCGACCGTGATTGGGAGTCCCTTGGGGCGGCGCACAATAGGCCCAGTGTCATCCGGGTATGGCCGGGGTAGGTGGTCATTGTAAATAAGGATTTCTTGACATGCCTAGTTAGATAAAGGTTAAATATATATATTTTAAAATGAATTATTTATACTACCACAAGATGGCAGTATAAATAAGCCATACGGCCAATGTGGCTTTCTTATTTTGCAAAAGAGCAGATAAATGAAGTACAATGGTATATCTTCTATCAACCACTGGTCCAGTTTAGTCCTCATAACCCCTGTGTCTGGGGTAAACAACCGGGATGAAAGCACAGGGATAGCAAGCCCAGGGCAGACTTTGTTGATAAAAATCCAATCAAAAGTTATTTGACACATACGGCGAACAGGTAGACATTACAGTGAAATGCTTAATTACAAGCCCTTAACCAACAATGCAGGTTTAAGGAAAACATATTTTAAATATAACAAATAATTAAGGAGCAACAGTAAAATAACAGAAGCGATGAAAAAATAAGTGTAACTTATTTTTTTAAACAACGCGAAAAAAAAAACGAACGAAATAGCACGGTTGATTAGGACCACATAAAACGGCAGCCATCCCCTCCGGCGACATTATATCTACAAGGGTGGAAAATGAATAAATGTCTCTTGTGGTTTTAATGGAAGTGTTATTAATTTACTAATATTATAGTGTTATAAAATGTCTGTCATTATATTCATGTACAATATTAAATATTATATTAATATTATGTGTGAAGTAGTTTTCTAATAATAATATGTATTGTTATTGTTATTATTATTATTATTGTAATTAGTCATTACTATTTGTTATTTCCCAAGATTAATTTAGCAATAAATAAAATGTGTCATTACCATGTCATGGCATACTTTTCATATTATATATTATACTACACAGATAGACGTTCCACACTTAAAGGGGCCTTTTAAAGGGCCTAGTTGCCTTGCCTGGTCCCAGATTTGTTTGTGTTCTTTCCAGCTCCATTGCTGTCATTCATAGCCTATTTGGACAAAAGTAAAACAAATAATTGTTGCTCCGTCTGCCATTGTACCTTATAGGTAAATCCTTTCAATTGTCTACTTCTGGGAGGCTGAACAACTAAAAGGACACTTTTGCAAGATTTTTTTCAGTGTATTTTCATTTGTCCTATCCCACTACCCTACAATAGTCGGCATAGACCTGTAAAGCTAGTCAGGCAGACGTGACACGAGCTGGTGTCAGCCAGACTACTTTAGAGCTACTAAAAGGGCCTAATAGTTTTTAAAGACATTTGTATGTGTGTGTTGTCGTGTAATATAAGTTGACTATAATTGTTATAGTCAACTGCAGATTAGAGTGATTAGAGGACACTGAGGGACAATATGAAATGGCTGCCATTGGGAGGTTATGTAAGTGACCTGTGTGTAGCTGGTGTGGAAGAGTCAGGCGCAGGACAGCGGATATGAGTAAGGAACGTACTTTAATCAAGAATTGAAATATATACAATAAACACAATAAACTAGCCCACAATAACGGACAGTATACATAAAAACAATCACCCACAAAACACCATGGAGGAACAGAGGATTAAATAATGAACAAGTAATTGGGGGATTGAAACCAGGTGTGTAAAACAAATGGAAAATTAAAAGTGGATCGGCGATGGCTAGAAGGCTGCTGACATCGACCTCTGAACTCCGCCCAAACAAGGAGAGGGGCCGACTTCGGCGGAAGTCGTGACAGGTTACCATTGTTGTTTGCCATGTTTAGACTTTAAACCTTTGCGTTATGCCCTATATTTCAACTGTATAATAGGATTACATTAGAACTAAATAGAATAGATACACATTCATTGTGATGACTTTGCACCAAACAAGCAACAAACTACCAACGTCTGTTTATAGCCTACACTTGCTCATGTGGATTTGTGTAACCTTTCTTCAGAATACCACGTATTAGTTTGCAATATGTCGGAGTTGGAAATCATTTTGTTTGGTGAACAGTCGACTGGCAAAATCTCAGCTGGCAACATCATCCTGGGGAAACAAATATTTAATGCCACAACAAACACAGAGAGCCACAAGCAGAGGAAGGGGGTTGTCATTTGCAGACTTGTCACAGTGGTGGACACTCCCGGCTGGGACCGCCTCTCTACTGAAGATGCTACTCTTACTACTAGTAATATTATCCTGAATGTAGCATGTTGCAGTGTTGGCTGGAACAGCCCTAAGGCTGGTCCCCATGCCCTCCTGCTGGTTGTACAAGTGTGTCTGGACCCAGAGTGGAACCAGTGTGCCTCCAGACGATTAGAGAGGCTGTTTGGTGAGAGGATCTGGAGACAGACCATTCTGCTGTTCACCCGTGCTGACCTGTTGAGTTGTCAGAGGAGGATCGAGGACTACCTTCAGGGGGCTGGAGAGGCATTCCAGGGGCTCCTGGAGAAGTGTGAGAACAGATACCATGACTTCAACAACAAGTTGGTGGAAGAGGACAGCACACAGGTTGCTGAGCTCCTGCAGAAGATCGAAAATATGATGGCCCAGAATAATGGAGACATCTTCAACGTCAGAGTGGCATGGGACATTAGGGTACTGTTGCGGAAATACTTACACATGGACACTCAGACAATCTTAAATGAATCATTGTTAATTATCAGCGTGCTGGAGAGGTTCCAACAAACTTGATGCACCATAGTGAACGTCTGTCAGGAGCTCTAACGGGGCAGTCCTGTTTAGTTCCCTTATATACTGGTTACAGACTGCCCCCCCAACCCTTATATCTATATCCAATGGGAAAAATGAATTGTGAAAAAATGACTGTAGCCATTTCCGTGTTTGACCACCAAGTTTTATGGGTATTATGACATTCGCATTAATGTTCCCGAAGAGTCGGTCAGCTGATGTACGCTAGGACTTTTTAACAGGTTTCAACTGTAGCTAATTACATTAAGTTGTAAACTGTTAAGAGCGTTTTACATTTTAAAAATGTTTTTTTTTAACTAGGCAAGTCAGTTAAGAACAAATTCTTATTTACAATGACGGCCTACCCCGGCTAAACCCGGACGATGCTGGGCCAATTGTGTACCGTCCTATGGGACTCCCAATCACGGCCGGATGTGATGCAGCCTATATTTTGTATTCGCTAAAAGTTAGACTTCTGGAATACTAAGGTACACTATATATACAAAAGTATGTGGATACCCCTTCAAATTTGTGGATTCAGCTTTTTTAGCCACACCCGTTGCTGACAGGTGTATAAAATCGAGCACACAGCCATGCATTCTCCATAGACAAACATTGGCAGTAGAATGGCCTTACTGAAGAGCTCAGTGACTTTCAATGTGGCACCGTCATAGGATACCACCTTTACAACAAGACAGTTCGTAAAATGTTTGCCCTACTAGAGCTGCCCTGGTCAACAGTAAGTGCTGTTATTGTGAAGTGGAAACATCTAGGAGCAACAACAGCTCAGCCGCGAAGTGGTAGGCCACACAAGCTCACAGAACGGGACCGCCGATTGCTGAAGCGCCTGTCCTCAGTTGCAAAACTCACTACCGAGTTCCAAACTGCCTCTGGGAGCAATGTCAGCACAAGAACTGTTCATCGGGAGCTTCATGAAATGGGTTTCCTTGTCCGAGCAGCTGCACACAAGCCTAAGATCACCATGCACAATGTCAAGCATCGGCTGGAGTGGTGTAAAGTTCTGGGGCAGTGGAAACGTGTTCTCTGGAGTGATGAATCACGCTTCACCATCTGGCAGTCCAATGGACGAATCTGAATTTGCCGGCTGCCAGGACAACACTACCTGCCCCAATATTTAGTGCCAACTGTAAATTTTGGTGGAGGAAGAATAATGGTCTGGAGCTGTTTTTCATGGTTTGGGCTAGACTCCTTAGTTCCAGTAAAGGGAAATTTTACAATTCTGTGCTTCCAACTTTGTGACAACAGTTTGGGGAAGGTCCTTCCCAGTTTCAGCATGACAATGCCCCCGTGCACAAAGAGACTGGCCTGCACAGAGCCCTGACCTCAAACCCAATCGAACACCTTTGGGATGAATTGGAAAGCTGATTGCAAGCCAGGCCTAATCGCCCAACATCAATGCCGACCTCACTAATGCTCTTGTGGCTGAATGGAAGCAAGTCCCGGCAGCAATGTTCCAACATCTAGTGGAAAGCCTTCCCAGAAGAGTGGAATCTGTTTAAGCATCAAAGGGGGGCCAATTCTATATTAATGCTCATGATTTTTGAATGAGATGTTCCACATACGTTTGGTCATGTAGGTTATTTGTTGTATGCATAATTCTGACAGTGCTTTGATATGTGCGTTTAGTGATAATGTTTACATCCCTCACTCGGCAGCACATGGTAATAAAGTCGGGCACAGACCCTACAGACAGTCCCACAGTGTGCCTGGAGTCAGATTCAGGGAATATTCTAGTGAGAACCCATGGAACCATCACCGTAGCTGTTCACAAGATGGCGTCATGAGGTCACCTAATGAAGATAGACGAGGCTGTCGAAACACATCATTGTACAGCCTCAAATTTTGTGAGAAGAAGTCTTTAGCGGACTATCCAACTATTGTGACTCATTTACAGAGTCACAATGAAACAGTGGTGAGATATGTTTGGTATGTGACCACTTTACATAATATGATGACGTGTATGCCTAAATCTATTTTACCTTGTTTATTTAAAGAGACAATCTGGGATTGGTACTACCAATTTGTGGACTGTAAAATCATTGATATATACTGTAGACATAGATTTTTTAACAATGTAACTTTATAAATGCTACATTCATTTAAGCAGTTAGAAATTACATTCAGTCAGTGCCAGATCTTTGAGTCTTTCAACATGGCGGCTCTGTGGAAGTTGCCATGTATCTTCATCTGTGAGAACAACAAGTTCGACATGGGGACGTCTGTAGAGAAGAGACTATATTCCTGGCCTCAATTTAGGACACACACAGTCATTGAGTGTACAGGATAAAAAGAGAAATTACAGTTAACAGTTATAAAGTTTATTGAACGACCATTCAAAGTTGAAAGCATTACCAAGTCTAACGCTGACAAAAATAAACTTCAGCTATCCAAACTGCCAATGTTTGTCTAAAGTAAGATATAGACTTGGTTTCCTCTATCGTAATCGCTCCTCTTTCACCCCAGCTGCCAAACTAACCCTGATTCAGTTGACTATCCTACCCATGCTAGATTACGGAGTAGTAATTTATAGATTGGCAGGTAAGGGTGCTCTCGAGCGGCTAGATGTTCTTTACCATTCGGCCATCAGATTTGCCACCAATGCTCCTTACAGGACACATCACTGCACATCACTATGCTCCTCTGTAAACTGGTCATCTCTGTATACCTGTCGCAAGACCCACTGGTTGATGCTTATTTATAAAACCCTCTTAGGCCTCACTCCCCCCTATCTGAGATATCTACTGCAGCCCTCATCCTCCACATACAAATCTTGATCTGCCAGTCACATTCTGTTAAATGTCCCCAAAGCACACACATCCCTGGGTCGCTCTTCTTTCCTTTCAGTATGCTGCAGCTAGAGACTGGAACGAGCTGCAACAAACACTCAAACTTGACAGTTTTATCTCAATCTCTTCATGCAAAGACTCAATCATGGACACTTACTGACAGCTGTGGCTGCTTTGTGTGATGTATTGTTGTCTCTACCTTCTTGCTCTTTGTGCTGTTGTCTGTGCCCAACAACGTTTGTACCCTGTTTTGTGCTGCTACCATGTTGTGCTGCTGCCATGTTGTTGTCATGTTGTGTTGCTACCATGCTGTGTTGTCATGTGTTGCTGCCATGCTATGTTGTCGTCTTAGGTCTCTCTTTATGTAGTGCTGTCTCTCGTCGTGATGTGTGTTTTGTCCTATATTTTCATTCATTTATATTTTTTTATCCCAGCCAGCAATCCCCGCAGGAGGGCTTTTGCCTTTTGCTCGGCCTTCATTGTAAATAAGAATTCGTTCTTAACTGATTTGCCTAGCTAAATTTAAAAAATATATATATATATATAAACACCAGTTATAAGCACTAGTTATGAGTTATGACTAGTTCATTCTGAGATTCGTGGTGACGGAGGGAGCGGGAAAATGCACTCACCAAGTCTCCGCCAACTTTACTGCTTCGGTCAAATCACGTCAAACTGTACGACAATCTTTCAGTCGTTCAGATCATACAGACGCTTCAGTTTTCACAGTGCTTCAATCAGTATTGTCTCCTCACGGAGCGAGGGAGTCGGACAATGAGGAAGAGAAGGAGAGAAAGAAAGCAGGACAGAAAAATAGCTACCATTACTTGCAGTCTGGTGTCTGTTAAGTTTATTAAGTCAAAGTGCAACAATAGCATGTCGGTCAGAAAAAATTAATAAATACAAACAGTCATAAAGTGGGTTGCACCACTGCCTGGTATGGCAACTGCCCGTCCTCTGACCGCAAGGCGCTACAGAGGGTAGTGCGTACGGCCCAGTATATCACTGGGGCTAATCTCCCTGCCATCCAAGACCTCTATACCAGGTGGTGTCAGAGGAAGCCCCTAACAATTGTAAAAGACTCCAGCCACCCTGGTCATAGACTTACCGCACGGCAAGCAGTACCGGAGCGCCAAGTCTAGGTCCAAGAGACTTCTAAACAGCTTCCACCCCCAAGCCACAAGACTCCTGAACATCTGATCAAATGGATACCCAGATTATCTGCATTGCCTATGTATATGTATAGTCATTTTAATAACTCTACCTACATGTATATATTACCTCGACACCGGTGCCTCGCACATTGACTTTACCGGTACCCCCTACATATAGCCCCACCATTGTTATTTTACGGTTGCTATTTGTTATTCTTATCTCCTACTTTCTAAAGGTATTTTCTTAAAACTACAATGTCAGTTAAGGGCTTGTAAGTAAGCATTTCCCTGTAAGGTTGAATACCTGTTGTATTCAGCGCATGTGACAAATAACATTTGATTCTACAGTACCGAGTAGTATTTGGTCTAACCCAGAGCCCCTACACACTCCCCAAGCCAGGGGTGGCCAACCCTGGTCCTGGAGAGATATAGGGTGTGCAAGCTTTGTAAATTGCATACAGTGTACCAACATGAACACACCTGATACAGCTAAGTAAAGTATTGATGAGGATGAGAGGTTGATATGTTGAATCAGGTGTGTTAGTGTTGGGCTGGAACAAAACCCTGCCCAATGCAATTAACTTCCCATTCACAGACAGATCCCTCAGTATCAGGAGAATACCAACTCTGACATAAAACAACATATTATATGCAATACAGTACATATTGTGAATAAATACCAGTGACATCACAGGCTCAGAAGTGATGAACTGGTTTACAATGCTGCTACAGACTGAACTCTGACCTACAGGGTCACAATCTCATATCCTATTGTGCGTTTAGGGAACTAATGAGCGAAAAGAGAAGGAGACGAGAGAAGGAAAAGAGAGGAGTAGACTTTCACCCAGGGGTTGGTGTCTCAGAGGGGATGTGTAGCTGATGGACTATAGTTTGGTCCAGGTGTGTGTGTGTGTGTGTGTGCATGTGTGTGTGTCTAGCTGACAGACTTAAGTTTGACCCAGGGGTGGTCCCGCCGACCTCCATGGGCGGTTTGTTGGCAAATATGTGGTTGCAGAGCTCATCCAATGGCGGTTCAGGGTCAGAGATTGTAAACTGTGCCACATCCTCGATCACCTTCCTGATCTATACATCTATCTCCTGTAGGAAGGAAGGAAGGAAGGAAGGAAGGAAGGAAGGAAGGAAGGAAGGAAGGATGGAAGGAAGGAAGGAAGGAAGGAAGGAAGGAAGGAAAGAAAATAAAAGACCAAATAAAAAATTTATTGGATACTTGAACCACCTGTGTGTGTGTGTGTGTTGGTGAAGGTGCGCACTTCCTGGATCGCCTAAAGAGGACAGTAGCTACAGAAAGTTACATCACCCACAGGAAGACGAGTTAGACCTGATTAGCAGGGTTCAGCTCTAGCCCTGGTCGATGAGAGGGAGAGAGACACAGAGCCCTTGAAAGGAATCGGTGCTAGAGTATATTTGTTGCATCCAAAACCAACACTACACTACTTTGAGGGGTGTCTAGGCATGTTAAAATATGGAGTGAGGGACTGGAATGGAATCCAGGAATCCAGGTGTTGACTGGGACTGGAATCCAGGTGATCACAGCCATGGTAACATTAGGTCTCCAGCTCCATGACAGTAGGACCCTGCCAGAGAGGTTTCCAAACCAGGAGACTCAACAAGGTAGCTAATGCCACCATGACACTACTGAATAGGCTGATTAGATATATTTTTTATCTTACCCAATTTCATGATATCCAATTGCAATCCAGTCTTATCACTGCAACTCCCCAACAGGCCTGGGACAGGCGAAGGTTGAGTCATGCATCCTCCTAAACAACAAGCGCCCGCCCGCATAACCCGGAAACCAGCCACACCAATATGTAGGAGGAAACACCATTCAATTGACGAACGAAGTCAGCCTGCAGGCACCGGCACGCCACAAGGAGTCGCTAGAGCGTATGAGCCAAGTAAAGCCCCCCCCAGGCCAAACCCTCCCCTATCCCGGACGACGCTGGGCCAATTGTGCGCCGCCCTATGGGACTCCCGGTCATGGCCGGCTTCGACACAGCCTGGGATCGAACCCGAGTCTGTAGTGCCTTAGACCGCTGTCCCATTCGAGAGGCCTGATCAGATATTTCTATTGGAGCAGCAGTTTCTCAGCATTTTCCTAAATCTATGCTCTCTGGCCCTGCAGCACAATGTAATGTTCAGTAAACTGTATTACTGGTAACTCTGTAATTGACTCTAATATGTTTGTTGTAGGCTATGTAATAAGATTTTGAGGTGTTGGACTAGAGTAAAAGTTTAAAGTGGCAATTTTATTAGTGCTGTTTCATAGTGTTACAAAATGTTAAATGCTCATTATGCTAAATTAGATTTGCATCGCGTGCCATCCAAACACAGTCAAAAAATGCAATTCCGATCATATCTAAAGCACTTCTTTAAAACAAGTGCTTTAGAGATTGGAAATCAAGAAGTCTCCTTAATATAAACAGTGTGGGACAGTGCAGGAACTGACCAATGGCAGGCATCAATGGGACGACCAATGGAACGTTCCTGATATCAATGGATGTTTCCTGATATCAATGGACTGACCAATGGCAGGCACCAGCGGGCATTTCCTGATATCAAGGAATACCCTTATCAAGAAACGCCCCGGATTGCGGTCTGCAATTGAACCATATTGGTTAATTTTGTTCCCTGATTTGCATAATGCTACTACTGCTTTTTGAGCTCAAAACAATGTTTTTCCTATGGGCCTCCCGGGTGGTGCAGTGGTTAAGGGCGCTATACTGCAGAGCCAGCTGTGCCACCAGAGACCCTGGGTTCACGCCCAGGCTCAGCCGCAACTGGAAGGGCGACGTACAATTGGCCTAGTGTCATTAGGGAGGGGTTGGCCGGTAGGGATATCCGTGTCTCATCGCACACCAGTGACTCCTGTGGCGGGCTGGGCGCAGTGTGCGCCAAACCAAGGTTGCCAGGTGCACGGTGTTTCCTCCGACACATTGGTGCAGCTGGCTTCCGGGTTGGATGCACACTGTGTTAAGAAGCAGGGCGGCTTGGTTGGGTTGTGTATCAGAGGACGCATGACTTTCAACCTTTGTCTCTCCAGAGCCCTTACAGGAGTTGTAGCAATGAGACAAGATAGTAGCTACTAAACAATTGGATACCACGAAAATGTTTTTCCTTCACATAAGTTACAAAATAATATAAAAATAAACTATAAATAGTGGAGCGAGCGCATCAATCAAGTTTATTTTTTTTACAGAGGTCCCACATTTCACGATCTGATATAATGGTAGCCTAATCTTGACGGCAAATTGCTTAGCGTTAAAACCACATCTTCTCCCCAAGTTGTCATATCTGTTATAGGTGCTTGATGTGTGGGGTGTGCCCAGAAATATGGAAAAAGTCAAAGGTCATTCTACTACCTATGGAATAAAAAAAAAATCTGCCTTCACTGGTCCTAATAGTTTACAATAAAGTAACTTATTGAAAAAAACTGCATCTGTGCAAATCCAGGATTATTTCTCATGCAATGGTCTGATAAGAAGTTTCCAGCGTGCATACAGAGAATGGTATTCTACCAGTATGGCCTTAGGCCAAATGACAGATGATTGACATGTATGGATGACAGGAAGTTAGTGGGTGCAGAGTTGTTAGACTTTAGTGCTGCTTTTTATGTAATTGATCATGAACTGTTGCCAAGTAAACTAAAATGTTATGATTTTATGTCTGTTGCTCTATCCTGCATGGAAAGCTACTGCATCTATCTAGGAGAAGGCGCTAAAAAGATTTAAAAGTACCTTTTCAGACAATAAAGGTTTACATTGTGGCGTCCCTCAAGGCAGCCTCCAAGGCCGACTCCTCTACTCCATCTTTACTAATGATTTACTCTCAGTAATGAATTAAGCAAGAGGGTTATGTATGCTGATGACTCAACAATGTATAGCACTTCATCAGTATATAATGACTTAACAGAAATAACTAAGAACAGTGTCTGAGTGGGTTAACATGAACAAATTGATGTTGAATATTGATAAAACAAAATGTATTTTATTTGGTCCAAGATATATGCTTGCTGGTGATCCTCAAATAAACTTGTCGATGAATTCACGTTAGACACACCTCTATCCTGGTTTGAACATAATAAATTGCATTTATAAACTATTCAAACCCTTTCCTTTTTCCACATTTTGTTGAGTTACAGCCTTATTCTAAAATGGATTAAATCAATAAAAATCCTCATCAATCTACACAATATACCCCATTATGACAAAGTGAAAACAGGGTTTTGGAAATGCTTGTACTCAGACCTCTTGCTTTGAGACTAGAAATTGAGCTCAGGTGCATCCTGTTTTCATTGATCATCCTTGAGATGATTCTTCAACTTGATAGAAGATTGGAGTACACCTGTGGTAAATTAAATGGATCGGACATGATTTGGAAAGGTACACACCTGTCTAGATAAGGTCCCACAGTTGAAAGTGCATGTCGGAGCAAAAACCAAGCCATGAGGTCGAAGGAATTGTCCGTAGAGTGCCGAGACAGCATTGTGTTGAGGCACAGATCTGGAAAAGGTACCAAAACATTTCTGCAGCATTGAAGGTCCCCAAGAACACAATGGCCTCCATCATTCTTAAATGGAAGAAGTTTGGAACCACCAAGATTCTTCTTAGAGCTGGCCGCCCGGACAAATTGAACAATTAGCGAAAAGGTCTTTGGTCATGGAGGTGACCAAGAAACCAATGGTTACTTTGACAGAGCTCTCCACCAATGAGGCCTTTATGGTGGAGTGGCCAGACGTGCGCCTTTTACTGAGGAGTGGCTTCCGACAGCCCGCTTGGAGTTTGTCAAAAGGCTCCTAAATGACTCTCAGACCATGAGAAACAAGATTATTTGGTCTGATGAAACCAAGATTGAACTCTTTTGCCTGAAAGCTAAGTGTCACATCTGGAGGAAACCTGGCAAGCATCCCTACGGTGAAGCACGGTGGTGGCAGCATTTATTCCTCCTTTATTTAACTAGGCAAGTCAGTTAATAACAAATTCTTATTTACAATGATGGCCTAGGAACAGTGGGTTAACTGCCTTGTTCAGGGGCAGAACGACAGATTTTTACTAGCTCGGGGATTCAATCCAGCAACCTTTCGGTTACTGGCCCAATGCTCTAACCACTAGGCTACCTGCTGCATCATGCTATAGATGTTTTTCAGCGGCAGGGACTGGGAGACTAGTCAAGATTGAGGGAAAGAAGATCAGAGCAAAGTACAGAGATCCTTGATGAAAACCTGCTCAGGACCTCAGACTGGGGTGACGGTTCACATTCCAACAGGACAATGACCCTAAGCACACAGCCAATACAACGCGGGACTGGCTTCGGGACAAGTCTCAATGTCCTTGAGTGGCTCAGCCAGAGCCCGGACTTGAACCCGATGGAACATCTCTGGAGTGACCTGAAAAGAGCTGTGCAGCAACACTCCCCATCCAACTTGACAGAACTTGAGAGGATCTGCAGAGAAAAATGGGAGAAACTCCCCAAATACAGGTGTGCCAAGCTTGTAGCGTCATACCCAAGAAGACTCAAGGCTGTAATCGCTGCCAAAGGTGCATCAACAAAAGTACTGAAGGGTCTGAATACTTATGTAAATATGATATTTCTGTTTATTTTGAATACAAACATTTCTAAAAACCTGTTTTTGCTTTTTCATTATGGGGTATCGTGTGTAGATTAATGAGCGGATAAAAACAATTTAATTCATTTTAGAATAAGGCTGTAACAACAAAATGTGGAAAAAGTCATGTGGTCTGAATACTTTCTGAATGCACTGTAGATAACATTGTAATTAAAATGGGTAAGGGCATTGCCATTCTGGAGGCGGAAGAAACACACACCTGTTTAGGCGAGTTAATGGCTAAAGGAGTAAACTTGAAACAGATCAGGAGAGCTCCGATGCAATAATTGAATACGCTGTCTGACACCCTGATGAAGACAGCTTGGCTGTCGTAACGTTGGTTATTAAATTATTCCATCTGAGCTCCTAGAGTTGGCAGCTTTCCTTTTTTACATTTTTTAAGGGCATTGCCATGACAAGAAAAACAATTATGAGTATGTGACATGCACCACTCTGAATCGGGTGATTCAAGCTTTGGTTCTATCACACCTAGAGTACTGTCCAGTCATATGGAGCAAAATATCTGCAGCAGAAAAATACATGAGGAAAAAAATATATAACTCGCTCAAAACAGGGCTGCCAGATTAGATCTTCATTGCTCTATCCATATAAATGTCAACTGAATTTATCTTAATCTCTCTTGGCTTCCAGTTAAAGGCAAATTAGGATCCAGTCTTTTGGGTGGAATGTAGTAGGGCTGATCCTAATTAGTCGACTGGTCAATTGTTTGGTCATTAGGCTGTTGTGCTGCTTCAGATGACCTGGCCTCCACAATCACCCGACCTCAGCCCAATTGAGATGGTTTGGGATGAGTTAGACCGCAGAGTGAAGATAAAGCAGCCAACAAGGGCACAGCATATGTGGGAACTCCTTCAAGAAGGTAGGAAAAGCATTACAGGTGAAGCTGGTTGAGAGAATGCCAATATTGTGCAAAGCTGTCATCAAGGCAAAGGGTGGCAACTTTGGTAGTTGTCATGTTATCTCTTGTGGCAACTCCTATGTCATGCCAATTCTAATAGCAACTCAGGGTCATGATTCCATCTCCATCCAATTGGACAAGACCTTCCACTGACACTTGTAGCATAATATTCAAACAGTGAGTGTTTATAAAGCAAGCTGTGATGTTTGTCCCCCCCAAACAGCACACATTTGGTCTCTTTTAGGATCAGACATGAAGCTCTCTTAGACCACAAGTGAGGATGATATGGCTACTGTGTCACTGAAGAGAGACACTAAAGAAGTGACCTTAAAGTCTTGTTGGTATCACTAACTCAGTCAGTAGCCTACCTTCTCTCAGCCAATCTAGCCATGAGCAAAAATTTGTCTGGTAGGACATTCTGCTCTAAGTTATTTGCTATGATATGTAATATGCTTTGGAAATCTTACTCACTCTGGTCTCAGGAGTGTGGACTACTGATTTTATTGTAGCTTACATTATGCCAGCTGTCTACTACTAGGCGGCATGTGATCTCAGTATCGCTCACTTTAGCTTTTATTGTGTGTACCGGTCTTTATAGATAACGTTAGTAACATTGTCTACAAGTTTGTGTGTTCTATAGTAGCCTAAGCTGTACTGCCTGTGGACCCAGTAGTGCCGACCACTGCTTTCGTTGTATGTAGCTAGCTTTCATTGTATGTAGCTTAGCTGTCTACTAGCCTATACTGTGGTCTCCATAGAGTTGACTGCATTGTATGTGTATGTTTTGTATTGTTTATAAAAAAAATATACAATAAAATCGGTAACACTTCATTTAAACGGGTCCTTATTTAATTGGAATTGGCCATGTCAATTGTACTGCAGGAATGGAATGTAAATCATAGAGGATAGATGTTGTGGTGGCAGCTGCAGAGAGGTACTTGGGTGTACGAGATTTTACTGCAGAATAGTTGCAAGATGTTTCAAACTATAGTATCCCCTCCTCCCAGGCTGCTGGCTTGGAGTAGGATCAGACAGGGCCACAGTAGTGGAATAGTGGTGAGGTTAGTTGGTAGGGCAATGTCTCACAAAGTGTAATGAATTCATACCACTGAATAGTAGGCTGACACACAGCCAATACAATATTTGTTTGCGGACCGCCATAATACCAAACAAGAAGATATCATGTAACAGTGCGCAAAGAGCGGTGTTGAGAAGGCGGCCAATGTGCAAAATCCAGACATGAAAATAGCAGAGAAAGAGTGTAGTGTAGTAGGTCAAAAACATCAACAAGGGAGAGAGAAGGTATGTTTTTCATGCAATTTTTGGGGCTATTTTGGATACATGAACTCTGCTGGACAACTAAGCATAGGTAGTTATCTAACCTTTGCTAATGAGGAAGGAGAAGCAACTTGGAGCCTTTTTTTTCACTGTGTTGATGTGTATTGAGCTATTTGTGCCCAGAGGTGAGAGTACCTAACACCTCTGAACAGAGTGCTGGCTGTAATTGGCAAAGGAAGCACAAATCAATTCTACAGTGAACATGTCAGCAATCAGACATCCACCAGTGGGTGATCCCTAAACCACACAGCACTGAACAAATGACGGGGGATCCACATTCAGTGTGTGGTCCCTTAGAGCAGGGTTTCCCCGAACCCTGTCCTTGCCCCCCTCAGACGTTTCACATTTGAGTTTTAACGCTAAACTGGCACACCTGATTAATTAGTCAATTAGTCAGACTTGATGATTAGTTGACTAATTCAGTTAGGTGTGCCAGTTTAGGGTGAAAACTCAAATGTGAAATGTTTGGGGGGGTACCCTGCCTTAGAGGCTGCATTGGCTTCACTCAGGTCACACAGGGGGGAATGAGCAGCAACTTGGAGATTTCTTTCACTGTGTTGATGTAGAGTGAGCTACTTGCACCTTTAGAGTTTGCATTGGCTTCACTAAGTTCACACAGGGAGGAAGGAGCAGAAAACTTGAGCCTTCCATCCTTGTGATAATGTGTAGTGAGCTACTTGTGCCCTTAGTGCAGGGGTGTCAAACGCATTACATGGGGGGATCTAGTCAACAGTCCTCGGCAACTTGTTCTTGGGGCCTGATTGGTGTCACTTTTGCCCAAGCTAACACACCTGAATCCAATAATCAACTAATCATGTTCTTCGGTATAGAATGCAATTAGTCTAAATCAGCTGTGTTTGCTAGGGATGGGGGGGAGTGTAACACCAATCAGGCCCACGAGGACTGGAATTGCCTAGATTTTTTGTTAACCTTTCAATTAAGCCGCAGACAAGGAGTGGGGAGTTCCTTACTAATTAGTGACCTTCATTTATCAATCAAGGGCGGAGCAAAAACCCGCAGACACTCAGCGGAATGAGTTTGACACCTGTGCCTTAACAGCTGCATTGGCTTCAATCAGGTCACAGAGGGAGGAAGGAGAACACCCTTGCCTATGTGTGCAGGGAGGAAAGAGGTATCAGCCCACGACCGTGCATGTTTCTGTTTGCTGCTTCATCCCCACTGCATGAGGGGTCCTGAGCCCCTCTATTTATCATCCAGCTGTCTGAAGTCAACCTCTACTTGCCTGGTTAGTGTCCCCTTCCCCCAGTCCTGTATCTGGTCCTTTTCTCCCCTGATCCTACCTGATTTTGCTCTAGTCTTCAAGATCCAAGTCTCCAAGGTTAAAGTGACATTTTACCAATTTAAGAACATTTAAAAGGTCAATCAGTGGTACTAAGTATTTCTTGTGCCATTCCAATAATTTTATGAAAGTTTACCATTGTTATGAAGCCTTTTGTTCTCTGCCTCTTTCCTGATTGACATAAAATTGCTTGAGCATTGCTGGGCCTACCCCAAGAGACAGTGTGGAGGTGGATCATCATGTGATTTTGTTTTTGCCATAAAGAGCTCACTAATCCCATAGAGAATGATAGAGGACTCTGGTGCCCAAAAGCCTGTTTTCGCATGGGCACTGCCATTGAGGACTTTCACCATCCTTTTAAGTAGTCAACTGGGTGGGACTTTCCATGGGTTAAGGAAGGATTACATAATTCCATTCAGCTCATCAGGAATCAGCTGGCTGTAAATCTCAAACCTTAGCTTTATACCTGTTCAAATACTCCGTATGGCAATATATACACCTTTTCAGCTTGTTTACCAACTCAGCAACGTAGAAAGAAATGGACTACTTCAAAATGGAGAAGGCCTCAATAGCACTGCTCGTGTGCGGACGCTATAATTGGGGGGGATAAGAGTGCTCTTTCTCAGAGTAAACCAGACCTAAATACTGAATCACCTGGAACATCAGACTGATGAACACTGTCTACAAAGATCTCGTCTCCACCTGCTATACTGTTTTAAGACTGAAGTCAGCTATTTATGACTTATTTTAATAGTAGTTTCCACATTCATTAAGTGGTTATAATGTAACCAATGTCTTGTAGGTCAATGTGCTGTTGTAATATGTGCAGGTGTTTGATGCCACACCTTGTCTCTTTAATGCAAAGGTCAGGCTCCACTCAATGTCCATAGGAACAATTTTAACTATGAAAAGATACGTGTAAAGACATTCTCTTATCTTGTACTGCTGTAACACAAGTCATTATTGTTAACTATTTTAATTAGTAATTATGTTGCCTGTATCCACTCCTCTCTGACAAGACATTTTGGTTCAAACAACTTTATTCACAGTTTAATCAAAACAGGTCATAGATAAAAGGGTATTTTAACCTAAAAAAATACTGTAGAACATGAACAATTACTGGAAATATCACTGACTTTGCTGCCCGCATTCAGTAGCTCTTCAAACCAAAGCCTTTCAAGTTTAAAAGAGCATAAAATAAATGGATGCGTTCGATTGTAGCAGTGGAATATGGGTACAGGTTTTACTACATGATTGAGGTAATCTAAGGGAACATTATGCAGAGTGAATATGGTTATTGATAGACGTGAGTCTTATGAAAGTGATACGTTGTATTGCTCTTTGGCAGTGCCATCTCAATTTCACATCCACAGAAGGTTGTGTGCAGTAGATATTCAATCATTTTTACAGATAAAATTGGATTAGATTATTTTTGCAGTAGATTCAACATAACATATTACGAGGTTCCATTACAAATGCTGCATGTTTCAAAACACAGTGCTATGAAAGTTCAGTTCTCACAGTAACGTCACTGTCGAACATAAAAGCCACACCTCGGAGGAAGCAGTCACAAATGGAAATCAGCTGGATAGACAATCGGATTGGCTCTCATTGTACCACCCTTTAACCAGTGTGGCAGCGTGAGATTGGACCTACACAGTGATGTAATTAACCCCTCCCCTTTAATGATGGTGTTGAACTGTGGACTTAATCATTTCCACTTAGTGATTGCTGGGATCTTCAATAAAAGAAAATGTGCTTGTTAGGGTTAGCTGACCATAAACCAGGCATAGGGTCAATTCTTAAGTCAGGGACCATGATGGAGGATAAAAATCATGGTAAAAGGGAGACAAGAAACCATGAGCATTTCAAAAATGTCCTTCATGGTATGGTTTGGATCCAGCTGATGTGAAACATGCACTTGTCGGGGATATCCTTCCTCTAAATGCGCAAATGGCTCTCTGGGTCAGGCTCTACAAAACATTGAGACAGAGGGAAAAAAACAGATGAAAAGAAAACGAAACGGGGAGGATGTATCGGCCTGCATGGGCTTGTCTTCCATCGGGAGAGCGTTAGACACAGAGAGCTTTGGGGAACCTGAAGACAAGGAGAGACCAAGGTAGTGTCAATCATGTCTCTATCTAGACAAAACACACATGCAACCCCATGCACTGATGAAACTATATGTAAGACAGAGGCCCATTTGTGCACTAGAGTATAAGCCGGTAGTAACTTTACTATAGTAAAACGATCCCACCTGTCCTCGGTGAATCCCTCTATCTCCTCCTCATCATCATTCAGCTCCATGTCCAACTCATTGTCAGGACAACCGCGGCCGTACCCACTCAGGACACTTTGGAAATAAAGCAGAAATATCATGACTCCTTATTCAATCATAGCGGTACATCGTTTTTTTCTGGTTGACAAATTGCTTTTGGAGTTGATCTGTTCAGTCTCCTTCCCTAGCCTTTCATCCTCCTGGTAATGGATTACACTCCCATATCGGCACATCAAGCCCAATCAACTCCTGCTGCGTGTGAGCAATTCATACCAGCAACGTGAGACAGATTTTCTGATTTTATAACAAAGTTGAAGGACCATAGAAACTCATCCACAAGCCACCAACTATTTCATACTGGCTGTAAGAACTAACAAACTCTTGTTTCGTCAAGATCGCATGGAGACAGAGCGAGGTCTGCTCTGGCTGCTCACCTGACGGAGCGACAGGTGAAAAATACAATCCTCTTCAGCCTCTTGTTGTAGAAGAAGTAGTTGAAGGACCAGAGGCTGCCTTCCTCCCCAAAGGGGTCTGAGTCCAGGTCAGGGTTGTAGCTGAGGACAAAGAGGGGACATATAAATATACTTCATATACAGGCAGCAAACAAGAATCAGAACACATACTGTACATGTACCTTCACACACACACACAACACACCTGTATATGTCACATTCCTGCAGGCTAATTTCCTGGTCGATGAAGTTCCACAGCTCTGGCCCCAGGGAGTTGAACTCCACTCCAACTGATGAGTACAGGCTGCCGTTTACTGCATTCGTCACCTGGATTGAGGCACGGTCAACAATCGTTACAACTTCTCATTCTCCTTACAGATGAATAGACCTCTTTGCTGTATGTCGGATTCAGACTTATGCGATTATCACGTGACGTTACCAAATTAAAATCTTGATATCAACCTGGCCAGATTGTACGACTTTCTTCAGGTCTGCAATTGGCTTGCGAGGCTACGTCAGCAGACACAGGCTGTCAACTGCAGCGGTGTATTTCCCCCTGGGCATGTGCCAACACCAGCAGCGAAAGCCTCAGTCTATGCTTATGCGCGAGTGAAGTGAGTTTGAAAAAACAAAGAATAGATCTTAGAAAAAGTTCACATAGAAAACTTTATTTGTCCGAACTCAGAATCAAAATCAGCTCCCCCAAAATAACATGGTCGCTGTGGTAGAATGTTTCATTTTGACTGGAGATTTTGTGCATTCCTCAAAATCCCATCAGGTAGCCTAAACTAGATGATTATTAGGGAAATAAGCATGTAAAAGTTTCTATCAAACTATTATACAAATTTGACTATTCACAATAATCGTATTATTGTGTGCATACTCTGTGCCGGCCATGTTCCTATTGGTCAGTCACCGAGATCGGCTCGTAACACTAGCCACACGACAAAGGCAAAACAAATCTGACACCGAGAACTTTGCCAGAGCCTACGGCTAAAATCGTACGGTCTGCAAAGGCCTTCACAGCAGCGGTGTCAAACTCAATTCCTGAAGGGCCTCCGTTGTACTTGTTTGATCAATTAAGATGATTTATTAGTTAGGTTATAATTAAAAGGTTATTGATAAGTCACTTGGTTGTTGAGGTCTTAATTAGACAAACTGAAAGGTGATAAAAAGGAACCAGCAGACACACGGCCCTCCCAGGAATTGAGCTTGACACATCTATCTTACAGCTTTGTGATATTCCATAAGGCCCTTGTAGAAAATTCACCATCTCCCCCTTATGTGTATGGCTTTGTAGCAATGTGCTCCCGGGACTTGCATGGGGTGATTCAGAGCATCTATATGTGAGCAATTCTGAAATTAGGCTTGAACGGCTGTTTTAATTGAGCTGGTTTAAAGTCATCCCAATGTGGTCTAATCATGAGAGGAACGGAGGTAGCGCTACTGACCCAGTTGAGGCTGGGCTCCCGGCTGAACTCGTGGCCCCGGGCTGCACTGAAGTCGTAGTCGGGCCTGAATGACTCGTTGAGCGTGGTGATGAGATAGAACAATGTCTTCCTGCAACACTTGTCACTCAGAGGGTTCTCACCATCCTCACTGCTCTTCCCTAGTCTGCGCAAAACAATGGAGATGAGTAGAGAGTGGAGTTATTTGGTTGGGAAGTAAAAAAGATTCTCCATTCACGTGCCACAACTGACAGTGCGATACAACACCAGTATCTACAGAGTAGTATTCATTAGTGCACACTGTAGGAAAACAGGTAGTCCCTCCACATTGGTATCGGTTTCATTCCTAGTGATCAGACCTGTGTTATGAAAACATTGTGTGGCTGTGGTACTTACTGGGGTGGGCTCGTGGCGCTGGACTGGGGGGGTGAGAGAGCCTCTAGGACATGTGGTTCCCCTTCCTGGCAGAACTGCTTAAACATGTGCTTGTCATCACCAGCCATCTTGCAGGAGTAGCTCTCAATCCTAAAGAGAGAGACAAAACCCAGAGTTAAACTGTTGGCATTGTATTAAAAGTGGAATTCCATTAATTTACTGACTGCGGGGAACATGGGTATTGTCTCAAACTAATGTCCCGAATTCAATAATGCAAACTGTACAGTATCTCATCTACTGGCCCTCCCACATTGTATGTTTCTTTGTGTTTATTGCTTTGAACAAGTCTTGGTTGTCTGTTTCATTGAGTTCCATTTGAGGGATGTGGATGGAATGGCACTAGGTTGAGGGAGCCGTGCAGGGTCTGGTCATGTTTATTTCCCCCCCAACCGTAGCTATGCAAGAGAAGAGGTTGTGCAACTCAAACTCTGGCTCAGACAGACTGTGGCCCAGTCTAATTATAGGAAGGGGCAAAGGTCAGGTGGGTGGGTGTCACATGACTGGCTAGTTTCCATTAACAGACAAATGGGACTCACCACCTGGATTGAGTAGGTCTTATGTAGCAAAATGTGAAATGGTGTTTACCTTTTTTTACATTGGATCAAAAGTAGAGACTGAGATACAAAATGGTATGTCATATACTGCATTTGAGGTAAGTAATTCTGCCTTGAAAGTTGATCAACTTTGTAAACTCACTTGAGAAAATGGCCTTTGAATGTTTTGGTATCTAGTGAAGAGCTCTGTCTGTCTACACCCATTCCGCATCGATCACACCCTCTAAAGCTTTAGCCCCACCCATCTCGTTTCGCTCTAGGAGCGCACACTTGACACTGTGGCCGATGATTTGTTCACCTCTGGATAACATAAAAACAGTCTAACCAGCTCTACTAGCAACAATTTCATTACATTTTTTTGCAGACATTTACTGACACCGGTCATATTCAATGGGTCTTGTACACATGTTGTTTAACTAGCTAACATTATGTGACAACGAACAAAGTGCCAACAATTCCTAACATTAGGCTCTAACTAGAAAAGCAAACAGCTCTGGGAAACGAATAATAACCTCCGCTAAGGAGCCAGCCAGCTAGCGCTAACAGTACACTTTAGCTTAACCCTTGTGTAAGGGTAAATAAATGACCCGCCACTATATTTAACAGCAGAGAATCCACTAAATAATATTTTCACAACTTGAAATCATGACTTTTCCTAGTGTGACCCCAACATTGGTGATATTTCACTTTTTCTTTTGTTCATATTTCCATGAAAGCTGTACACCACTGGGGTACAAAGATTGTCTTAGGGTCATTTTGACCAGCCAGTTATAAAATAATTTACACACCACAAACACGCACACAGAAATAGACTGTGTGCTACTGATTGAACTCAGACAAAATAAAAACTTTATTGTGCATGTGCAGCATCTCCCCTCCACGAAAAAACAACTCAAGTTCAGACAAAATAAAAACAAAATTAACATTTATTGAAAGCATTGTTTACTAATGGGAATGCAGTCAGAGGCTATAAAAAAGGTTCTCTTTGCTGTAGTCAAATGCACGTTTCAGTGCCCAACAGGTCACAGATCAGATTTTTTTCAGATACCCAGGAGGAACAAGAGAACAATGATTTAGAAGAGGAGGAGGGATCTGAAGAATATGGGAAATAATACAACCCAGAGCACAATGCATCATCTTCAGATGAGGAAGAAATCCCCCAAGCTGAAAGGGACATTTTTGCTGTTCTTTGACAAAAATATAACTTGGTCCTTGTCACCATGACAACTAGGGTAGGATGGCAGCACAAAATGTCTTAAGGATGACCCCAGGGCCCACAAGACATGCAGTTGCCCATGCCCAGGACATCGGCTCAACATTCTAGAAGTTCATCACACCAGCCATCAAAATAAATCCTCCTGGAGATCACAAATTTGAAGAGTTTCTGTAAATATGGAGACAACTGGAAAAGGATGGATGAGATTGACCTGCGTGCCTACATAGGGCTGCTAATCTTAGCCGTTGTGTATAGCTCCCGAGGCGAAGGGCTACATGTAGTCTCCGAGATGCTGCGAGTGGAAGGACGATTTTCCGAACGCTACGATTTGGTAGCAGTGAGTCAAGACGTGCAAGATGAGAGAAACAGGCAGCTAGAAGTGAGGTCTGGGAGAAGTGGGTGGAGCATCTGCCATACCTCTACAACCCGGGGCCTGAAGTAACAGTGGATGAGCAACTGGTTTCATTCAGAGGTACATTTTTATTTTCATATCTGAAATGTGATTTTCACTGTTAATTGTATTATGTATTGCTGGAAAATCATGGATTTGTGATTGTTTTCTGTGACATTGATACTAATTGCTGATAATCTCTTTTGTTCAAAGGTTGCTGTCCTTTACAGAAGTATATGCCCAGCAAGCCAGCAGAGTATGGCATCAAGATATGGGTGGCCTGTGATGCACAATTCAGCTACGCTTGGAAGATGCAAGTCTACACAGGGAAGCTGACCAGTGGAGGCCCGGAGAAGAACCAGGGGATGCGGGTTGTGCTTGATGTGACAGATGGACTGAGGCGGCACAATGTCACGTGTGACAATTTCATCACTTCTTATGAACTCAGCCAGCAGCTCCTGAAGAGGAAGATCACCATGGTTGGCACAGTTAGAAAGAACAAGTCTGAGCTCCACCCTGCACTCCTCAACAAGGGGGAGAGAGACCTTCCCAAAGTTTGCCTTCACCCCCATCACCACTCTAGTTTTTTACCTCCCAAAGAGGAACAAGAATGTGGTCCTCCTGAGCACACTGAACAAAACGGCTGAGATAAGTGATCATGAGGACAGGAAGACCGCTAATCATTCTGGACTACAACTACAACAAAGGAGGGAGGCCTGGACAAGGTGATAGGCATTTACAGCTGCAGGAGGACGACTGCCTGCTGGCCCCTGGTCATCTTCCATAACATCATTGTGTCCTCATAATATGCCTTTGTGGTATGGAACAAGATCAACCCTACCTCTGCCTCTGCAGAGCTTGTGAAAGCTGTTTAGGGGGCTGAATCTTGTCCTGATCCACCTGAGGCTGCAGCAGGCAAGAGGAAGAGATGCCAATTCTACCCCCCAAAGTAGGACTGTAAAACAAATACTATGTGCTGCACATGTGAGAAATACATCTGCAAAGTCCATACACACACACTTGCATACTGTCCTACATGTGCTAATTACGCTAATTACACCTTTTTTTGTATCAATGTGTTTATACACCTTGTGGGTGGGGGCAATGGTTCAAAAACATGGGAGAAGACTATAATTTTGTAGTTTAATTCCTCATTGTTCAGTATAAGAATATCACTATGTTGCCAAAAAAGTTAGAATAATGGTGTCCCTTCAATAAAATGCATTTAAAACTACTTTCTGCATATTTCTGCTACACAAGTGCTATCTCTTGCAAAAATATCTGTTTACACCTATGCAGTACCTTTAACAATAATAATAAACTACTTCAAATCAAATCTTATTTGACACATGGTTAGCAGATGTTAATGCAGCACTGTAGAAACTATTACACTCGACGGAACGACTTGATTAGTGTAGTGTCAACAACGCAGCCACTGCCAGCTAGCCTACTCCAGCAGTACTGTATCATTTCAATCATTTTAGTCAATAAGATTCTTGCTACGTAAGCTTAACTTTCTGAACATTCGAGACGTGTAGTCCACTTGTCATTCCAATCTCCTTTGCATTAGCGTAGCCTCTTCTGTAGCCTGTCAACTATGTGTCTTTCTATCCCTGTTCTCTCCTCTCTGCACAGACCATACAAACGCTCCACACCGCGTGGCCGCGGCCACCCTGATCTGGTGGTCCCAGCGCGCACGACCCACGTGGAGTTCCAGGTCTCCGGTAGCCTCTGGAACTGCCGATCTGCGGCCAACAAGGCAGACTTCATCTCAGCCTGTCCCTCGACTTCTTGGCACTGACGGAAACATGGATCACCACAGATAACACTGCTACTCCTACTGCTCTCTCTTCGTCCGCCCACGTGTTCTCGCACACCCCGAGAGCTCCTGGTCAGCGGGGTGGTGGCACCGGGATCCTCATCTCTCCCAAGTGGTCATTCTCTCTTTCTCATCTGTCTATCGCCTCCTTTGAATTCCATGCTGTCACAGTTACCAGCCCTTTCAAGCTTAACATCCTTATCATTTATCGCCCTCCAGGTTCCCTCGGAGAGTTCATCAATGAGCTTGATGCCTTGATAAGCTCCTTTCCTGAGGACGGCTCACCTCTCACAGTCCTGGGCGACTTAAACCTCCCCACGTCTACCTTTGACTCATTCCTCTCTGCCTCCTTCTTTCCACTCCTCTCCTCTTTTGACCCCCCCCTACTCACAAGGCAGGCAATACGCTCGACCTCATCTTTACTAGATGCTGTTCTTCCACTAACCTCATTGCAACTCCCCTCCAAGTCTCCGACCACTACCTTGTATCCTTTTCCCTCTCGCTCTCATCCAACACTTCCCACACTGCCCCTACTCGGATGGTATCGCGCCGTCCCAACCTTCGCTCTCTCTCCCCCGCTACTCTCTCCTCTTCCATCCTATCATCTCTTCCCTCTGCTCATACCTTCTCCAACCTATCTCCTGATTCTGCCTCCTCAACCCTCCTCTCTTCCCTTTCTGCATCCTTTGACTCTCTATGTCCCCTATCCTCCAGGCCGGCTCGGTCCTCCCCTCCCGCTCCGTGGCTCGACGACTCATTGCGAGCTCACAGAACAGTGCTCCGGGCAGCCGAGCGGAAATGGAGGAAAACTCGCCTCCCTGCGGACCTGGCATCCTTTCACTCCCTCCTCTCTACATTTTCCTCCTCTGTCTCTGCTGCTAAAGCCACTTTCTACCACTCTAAATTCCAAGCATCTGCCTCTAACCCTAGGAAGCTCTTTGCCTCCTTCTCCTCCCTCCTGAATCCTCCCCCCCCCCTCCTCCCTCTCTGCAGATGACTTCGTCAACCATTTTGAAAAGAAGGTCGACGTCAAATGACACCGCTGGTTCTGCTCACACTGCCCTACCCTGTGCTCTGACCTCTTTCTCCCCTCTCCAGATGAAATCTCGCTTCTTGTGACGGCCGGCCGCCCAACAACCTGCCCGCTTGACCCTATCCCCTCCTCTCTTCTCCAGACCATTTCCGGAGACCTTCTCCCTTACCTCACCTCGCTCATCAACTCATCCCTGACCGCTGGCTACGTCCCTTCCGTCTTCAAGAGAGCGAGAGTTGCACCCCTTCTGAAAAAACCTACACTCGACCCCTCCGATGTCAACCACTACAGACCAGTATCCCTTCTTTCTTTTCTCTCCAAAACTCTTGAACGTGCCGTCCTTGGCCAGCTCTCCCGCTATCTCTCTCAGAATGACCTTCTTGATCCAAATCAGTCAGGTTTCAAGACTAGTCATTCAACTGAGACTGCTCTTCTCTGTATCATGGAGGCGCTCCGCACTGCTAAAGCTAACTCTCTCTCCTCTGCTCTCATCCTTCTAGACCTATCGGCTGCCTTCGATACTGTGAACCATCAGATCCTCCTCTCCACCCTCTCCGAGTTGGGCATCTCCGGCGCGGCCCACGCTTGGATTGCGTCCTACCTGACAGGTCGCTCCTACCAGGTGGCGTGGCGAGAATGTCTCCTCGCCACGCGCTCTCACCACTGGGGTCCCCCAGGGCTCTGTTCTAGGCCCTCTCCTATTCTCGCTATACACCAAGTCACTTGGCTCTGTCATAACCTCACATGGTCTCTCCTATCATTGCTATGCAGACGACACACAATTAATCTTCTCCTTTCCCCCTTCTGATGACCAGGTGGCGAATCGCATCTCTGCATGTCTGGCAGACATATCAGTGTGGATGACGGATCACCACCTCAAGCTGAACCTCGACAAGACGGAGCTGCTCCTCCTCCCGGGGAAGGACTGCCCGTTCCATGATCTCGCCATCACGGTTGACAACTCCATTGTGTCCTCCTCCCAGAGCGCTAAGAACCTTGGCGTGATCCTGGACAACACCCTGTCGTTCTCAACTAACATCAAGGCGGTGGCCCGTTCCTGTAGGTTCATGCTCTACAACATCCGCAGAGTACGACCCTGCCTCACACAGGAAGCGGCACAGGTCCTAATCCAGGCACTTGTCATCTCCCATCTGGATTACTGCAACTCGCTGTTGGCTGGGCTCCCCGCCTGTGCCATTAAACCCCTACAACTCATCCAGAACGCCGCAGCCCGTCTGGTGTTCAACCTTCCCAAGTTCTCTCACGTCACCCCGCTCCTCCGCTCTCTCCACTGGCTTCCAGTTGAAGCTCGCATCCGCTACAAGACCATGGTGCTTGCCTACGGAGCTGTGAGGGGAACGGCACCCCAGTACCTCCAGGCTCTGATCAGGCCCTACACCCAAACAAGGGCACTGCGATCATCCACCTCTGGCCTGCTCGCCTCCCTACCACTGAGGAAGTACAGTTCCCGCTCAGCCCAGTCAAAACTGTTCGCTGCTCTGGCCCCCCAATGGTGGAACAAACTCCCTCACGACGCCAGGACAGCGGAGTCAATCACCACCTTCCGGAGACACCTGAAACCCCACCTCTTCAAGGAATACCTAGGATAGGATAAAGTAATCCTTCTCACCCCCCCCCCTTAAATGATTTAGATGCACTATTGTAAAGTGGCTGTTCCACTGGATGTCAGAAGGTGAATTCACCAATTTGTAAGTCGCTCTGGATAAGAGCGTCTGCTAAATGACTTAAATGTAATGTAAATGTTAATGCGAGTGTAGCGAAATGCTTGTGCTAGTTCCCGACAATGCAGTAATAACCAACGAGTAACCTAACCTAACAATTCCAAAACTACTACCTTATACACACACAAGTGTAAAGGGATAAAGAATATGTACATAAAGATATGAATGAGTGATGGTACAGAACGGCATAGGCAAGATGCAGTAGATGGTATCGAGTACAGTATATACATATGAGATGAATAATGTAGGGTATATAAACAGTGGTATAGTTTAAAGTGGCTAGTGATACATGTATTACATAAAGATGCAGTAGATGATATAGAGTACAGTATATACATATGAGATGAGTAATGTAGGGTATGTAAACATTATATTAAGTAGCATTGTTTAAAGTGGCTAGTGATATTTTTACATCAATTTCCATTATTAAAGTGGCTGGAGTTGAGTCAGTATGTTGGCAGCAGCCACTCAATGTTAGTGGTGGCTGTTTAACAGTCTGATGGCCTTGAGATAGAGACTGAAAAACAGCTTCTCTGTCCCAGCTTTGAATCACCTGTACTGACCTCGCCTTCTGGATGATAGCCGGGTGAACAGGCAGTGGCTCGGGTGGTTGTTGTCCTTGATGATCTTTATGGCCTTCCTGTAACATCGGGTGGTGTAGGTGTCCTGGAGGGCAGGTAGTTTGCCCCCGGTGATGCGTTGTGCAGACCTCACTACCCTCCGGAGAGCCTTAAGGTGGGTGTGGGCGGAGCAGTTGCCGTACCAGGCGGTGATACAGCCCGACAGGATGCTCTCAATTATGCATCTGTAGAAGTTTGAGTGCTTTTGGTGACAAGCCGAATTTCTTCAGCCTCCTGAGGTTGAAGAGGCGCTGCTGTGCCCACTGGGCACTTCAATCACTTCAATTTTTAAAATACTTTTTCTCTCTCCAATTTCATGGTATCCAATTGATAGTTATAGTCTTGTCCCATCGCTGCAACTCCCGTACGGACTCGGGAGAGGCGAAGGTCGAGAGCCGTGCATCCTCCAAAACACGACCCGGCCAAGCCGCACTGCTTCTTGACACAATTCCAGCTTAACCCAGAAGCTAGCTGCACCGTGTCAGAAGAAACATCGTACACCTGGCAACTGTGTCAGTGTGCTAGCGCCTGCCCCGCCACAGGAGTCGCTAGAGCGCAACGGGACAAGGAAATCACGGCCTGCCAAACCCTCTCCTAACCCGGACGATGCTGGGCCAATTGTGCGCCGCCTCATGGGTCTCCCAGTCACTGTCAGCTGTGACACAGCCTGGGATCGAACCCGGGTCTGTAGTGATGCCTCAAGCACTGCCTTAAGACAGCTGTACCACTTGATTTTGATTTTAACAAACAATTGGTCCCCCCCAAAAAATGCAGATTTCAAAATCCCGATGTGGCCCTCAAGCCAAAAAGTTTGCCCACCCCTGCTATATAGGATAATTGCTTGTGTGTGTGTGTAGGCCTATTTGTAACAGACTTTCTGGTTAAATAAAACATTTTATCCAGAAACAGTCATTCTATGGAAAACTATGATAGAATGTGAACCTCAAACATGTGACTGCATGCTCTGTTTTGTATCATTATGGGTCCAGTTGAATATTTCTGAATAATTGCAGACTTTGGCTTGTAATTGGGGTGGAAAGAAGTCAGCCTCAGAGTCAAATTGTGCCAGCTTGGCCTCTGCTGCCATCATGGGCCATACTAATCCAGTAAGCAGCAGGCTAAACACCATCAGTGCCCAGCTGTGAGTGTGTGTATGCTCCATACCACTCTCCATTACAGTATAAAAATAGCCACAAAGGCCTGTTAGAGGACACCCTGTCCCGGGTCAGACCCCCATGGGTCAGAACCATGAAAGGAGTCACCTGCACCGTTCCGACTGGTTCCACAACCTACAGTCCTTTGTAAAATCCCTGCTCCTACTGTTACCTCAATGCCTGCTGCAGTTGAGTTCATCTACCCCCATTGCGTAACAACACTCATCCACCATCCTAAGGAATCAATACTTTTTGTGAGAGATTACACCTCCTTAGCAAAATAGTCCGTATTACCAGTAATCACTACAGATTAGGGCTCAATTCCTAAACCCCAATATTGCCTCATCTGGTCCTGCTCAGGTACCTTTTAGGTAGCCTACACCACATCTTTAGCACAGAGACACACCTCTGTGGGAGTTCAGTTGACCATATTATTTTGACAGTTTGTTGTTTACCTCTGTGTTTACATATGCAGTGTCCTTAGCTTTGACTTTACCCTTCGTAGGCTGTATGGTGTTGTTGACGCTCCCAGAGAGCCTCAAAGTGTTAATCTTGCCTTTTTAAAATACAGCCTATTAACCCAATAAGAAATACACCCCCGAAGAGAGGCACAGAATGCATGCACCATCCACAGAGGAGGTAGGGTGAGAGGTGTGTTATGGTCCATGAACAGCTGATCCTGTAGTAGTAGCAGCCTACAGTTCCATCTGTCACCTTGCACTTGCGGTTCACACACAGGCCTACTAAAGGACAGCACATTTAGTAACTGTTTGGACACCTACTCATTGAAGAGTTTATTTATTTGTACTATTTTCTACATTGTAGAATATATTAGTAAAGACAAACTATGAAATAACATGGAATTATGTAGTAACCAAGTGTTAAAATATATATATTTTATATCCGTCAAAGTAGCTACCCTTCACCTTGATGACAGCTTTGCACATTCTTGGCATTATCTCAACCCGCTTCAATCAAATGTATTTATGAAGCCCTAAAAAGTGCTACACAGGAACAACAGGGTTGCCTAAAGCCCAAACAGCAAGCAATGCAGAAGCACAGTGGCTCGGACAAACTCCTTAGATAAGGCAGGATCCTAGGAAGAAACCTAAAAAGGAACCAGTCTCAGAGGTGTCCAGTCCTCTTCTGGCTGTGCCAGGTGGAGATAACACTACATGGCCAAGATATTCAAACCTTCATAGATGACCCACAGGGTCAAATAATAATAGTCACATTGGTTGTAGAGGGTGCAACAGGTCGCTTTCATAGCATCACCTGGAATACTTTTCCAACAGTCTTGAAGGAGTTCCCAAATACGTTGAGTATTTGTTGGCTGCTTTTCCTTCACTCTGCGGTACAACTCATCCCGAACCATCTCAATTGGGTTGAGGTCGGGTGATTGGGGAGGCCAAGTCATCTGAAGCAGCACTCCATCACTCTCGTTATTGGTCAAATAGCCCTTACACAGCCTTGAGGTTTATTGGGTCATTGTCCAATTGAAAAACAAATGATAGCGGGACAAAGGGCAAACCAGATGGGATCGCGTATTGCTGCAGAATGCTGTGGTAGCCATGCTGGTTAAGTGTGCCTTGAATTCTACATAAATCGCAGACCGTGTCATCAGACCAAAGGACAGATTTTCACCAGTCTATTGTCCATTGCCCGTGTTTCTTGGCCCATCAAGTCTCTTTTTCTTTAGTAGTGGTTTCTTTGCAGCAATTTTACCACGAAGGTCTGATTCACACAGTTGATGTTGAGATGTGTCTGTTACTTGAACTCTGAAGCATTGATTTGGGCCGCAATTTCTGAGGCTGGTAACTAATGAACTTATCCTTTGAAGCAGCGGTGACTCTGGGTCTTCCTTTCCTGTGGCGGTCATGAGAACCGGTTTCTTCACAGCGCTTGATGGTTTTTGTGACTGCACTTGAAGAAACTTTAAAAGTCATTTACATTTTCCATATTTATTGACCTTCATGTCTTAAAGTAATGATGGACTGTCGTTTCTCTTTGCTTATTTGAGCTGTTCTTGCCATAATATGGACTTGGTCATTTACCAAATAGGGCTATCTTCTGTATACCAACCTCTTATCTTGCCACAACTGATTGTCTCAAACGCATTTAGGAAAGAAATTCCACAAATTAACTTAAGGCACACATGTTAATTGAAATGCATTCCCGGTGACTACCTTATGAAGCTGGTTGAGAGAATGGCAAGTGTGCAAAGCTGTCATCAAGGCAAAGGGTGGCTACTTTGAAGAATCTCAAATATAACATATTTTGATTTGTTTAACACTTTTTTGGTTACTACATGATTCCATGTGTGTTATTTCATAGTTTTGATGTCTTCACTATTATTCTACAATGTAGAAAATAGTAAAAAAGAAACAAAAACCCTTGAATGAGTAGGTGCGTCCAAACTTTTGAATGGTACTGTATGTGTTCGTCATGCAACAGTAAAGCGGGCATTACAAAACACTTTGTGATAAGTGATTAGATATGAGGTAATTCTATTGACTGATGATGCTGGTCTAGTGCTGTTATGGTAATTACCTTCCAAGGATGCGAGACTCTCCCGTTTCAACACAGAGTTGAGAGCTCAGAGCTTCAAAACTGCTGTTTTCTAACAGTTTCATTGCTGCCTGTGAGAGGAAAGGGAAATGTTAAAATAGACAGTCCATCAGCCATTTAAGAATACTTTTTCACGGCTTCCTTAGTGGGAAAACGGGGTGTATGAAATAAATGTTATCCCTATGGTGTAGTTATTAATCTACTTGACAGGGGCAGGTTGAGCAAATTAGCCCAGTGGAGTAGGTTTTCAGCAATATGTGAATGCAACCTGCTCTCAGAGTATTTTGTATTATTCTGTAAGTAAATCCGAGATACGAAAAGTAACATTTTACTAAATGGAGTAAGGTATGTATTAGTTTGCAGTGGTGTAAAGTACTTGAGTAAAAATACTTTAAAGTACTACTGAAGTAGTTTTTTTTTGATATCTTTACTATTCATATTTTTTTAATGTTTTAATTTACTTCACTACATTCCTGAAAAAAATATACTTTTTACTCCATACATTTTCCCTGACACCCAAAAGTACTTATAGTATTTTGAATGCTTAGCAGGACAGGAAAATGGTCTAATTCACACACTTAAAAGAGAAAATCCCTGGTCATCCCTACTGCATCTGATCTGGAAAACTTAAACACAAATGCTTTGTTTGTAAATTAAGTCTGGGTGTTGGAGTGTGCCCCTGGCTATCCATAAATGTAAAAAATGGTTTTGAAATGATTTGTACTTTTACTTTTGATACGCAAGTATATTTAAGACCCAAACTTAGTTTTACTTTTACTCAAGTAGGATTTTACTGGGTGACTTTCACTTTAGTCATTGTCTATTAAGGCATCTTTACTTTTACTCAAGGATGACAATTGGGTACTTTTTCCACCACTGTCAGTTTGTGGAACCCATCACCCATTTCATATGATATGAATTACAATTCGTATTATGTCACGAATTTGCAAAATATGTTACGCATTTGCAATACATACATAATACAAATTCTAGCTAGGTGGTTAAATGTTAGCTAAAATTGCTAAGTAATTTTAAAGTGGCTAAAAAGGTAGTATGTTGCTAAAGTTGTCTGTGATGAGATTGGAATTTACAACCTGTGTTGCTAGACGTTCGCATTATGTCAACCCATCCACCCTGACCAAACACCCTACTTAAGTATCCTCCATCTCTCATGTAACTATAACCAAACTTAACATACATACATACATACATCTGTCTAGCTGACCCATCCCCCACTAAACCTCTGCTTGCTAGGTAGTTGGCTACAGTAGCTATCTAATCTACACATTTCACATAAACGTTCTTCTTACCAAAGATAACGTCGACGCTCTTTGAAATGTCTTTACCAATTTCACTTATGTTTCTCTTTGCGGGCGGGGACGAGCAACAGATTTGTTGTTGTTATGCAAGTTAGCTAGCAAGCACTGACTGTCAGAGCAGTTAGTTCCTAAACTTCAGCAATTTTAAAAGATATTCGTACGAGATTGATTTATCGTTAAAGTTTTTATCGAAAAACTTCTTACGCCGATTAAATTAGACGACATCAAATCCAAAGAACCCCTGAATCCGTCTGACTTGGATTGCAGCGGCATCCCTTTGACAGATTTACGTTGACCGAGATACGCTAACGTTAGCTTGCTTGCTACAGTTTCTGTCAGATCAAGTCGCCTTTTCGAATCGACTTGATCCCTTGCACCGCTTCTGTTTACTTCGCAAAGTCTCTGTGTAATTTTTGAGGAGCAATACTGATCATTTGAAGGCAAACCACACAACAGTGTCGACGAAAACGTAATAAATCCACTGTATTTAACCCCCGCCCACTGTAAACCATGAAATACATTTTCATTGTCAAAGACCACACCTACTTATTTTGAGTGTCGCTTTGTAGTGCTCTGAATGGCTGACTGACATGTCCTTATAAACCACTGATGGTTATGATTGGTCAAAATGGTGTGTCGTTTAATAATTCTAGATTGACAGGCGACGTACGCCCTGTTGGAAGTCAAAGGCATCAATTCTTCCGACAACAAAAGCTGAGTGGCGACCCTTAACTGCATGATAACAATGCCTAAAACGAGTTGATTCATAGTCGATTTCTGTGCAGTATTTGTCTGTTGTAGCAAGGCAGGAATGACAACAAGGGAATTTTTTTTTTTTTACAGATTACCTGCAATCATGAAACACCAAGTAAATAAGACTCAATAACTGTCAGAAAAGCGAAGAAACTGCAAGACCTGAACCCACACAGCTTGTAGTATAGGGTCAGCTCCGATCATTTCATCACTGGTAAGGGACAGATCGCAATTTATTCGGGGGAGAGGTGGTCCAAAGTAGAGGAGGGTTATCAAACTTTTTTTTTCCTTTGGAGGGTTGTGTGTGTTTTTATTTTTTATTGTGCACCCCCACCCCCCCACCCCCCACAACAACAAACGCGATCACAACACACAGGTTAAAATATTTAAATAACTGACCCAATTACATTAATTTAGGCACAGGTCGAAAAGCTTTCAACATTTATGTCAATTTAGCTAGCTAGGTAATTTGTCATATTTAGCGAGCTTGCTGTTGTTAGCTAATTTGTCCTGGGATATAAACATTGAGTTGTTATTTTAACTGAAATGCACAAGGTCCTCTACTCCGACAATTAATCCACACATAAAACTGTCAACCGAATCGTTTCTGGTCATCTCTCCTCCTTCTAGGCTTTTTCTTCTCTTGACTTAATATTGCGACTGGCAACTTTCATAAATTAGGTGCATTACTGCCACTGGACCCGTTCGACTTTCAGTCACCCACATGGGTATAACCAATGAGGAGATGACACGTGGGTACCTGCTTCTATAAACCAATGAGGAGATGGGAGAGGCAGGACTTGCAGTGCGATCTGCGTCACAAATAGAACTGACTTCTAACAGTGTGGGTGCAACAATTGAATAATATAGATTTCTACATTTATTTTGCAACGCTGGCGCACACGATGCGAGAGGTGTGGTCAGGGTATTATGCGCTATACTCTTGTGTGTGCTAAATTTTCATCTATCCAGCATTCATAGTGTTCTCTGTGTGCTAACTTTTCATCTATCCAGCCCTCTATCCACCATTCAGAGTGACAATAGTGGAAGGTGGATTGTTTGTTTAGATCTGCAATAGGCTAACTAGCAATCATGCCACACATAAACTACCACACATAGAAATCTTACCACACAATCATACCACACATTATTAAGCTTTAGCAACTGCAAGCCTATGATATGAATGCAATGTGCACCGGCGTTCCAACTGACTGACAGTTGAACTTGAGGTAAGGAAGAATGTTTCAGGCTTACCATATTTACTCCTATAATCCAACAATAAAATTATTATCTTTATACAAAATATTCAGATACATATACAGTGCCTTGCGAAAGTATTCGGCCCCCTTGAACTTTGCGACCTTTTGCCACATTTCAGGCTTCAAACATAAAGATATAAAACTGTATTTTGGAATCTTTTTTAACACATCAAAAACTGAAAAATTGGGCGTGCAAAATTATTCAACCCCCTTAAGTTAATACTTTGTAGCGCCACCTTTTGCTGCGATTACAGCTGTAAGTCGCTTGGAGTATGTCTATCAGTTTTGCACATCGAGAGACTGAAATGTTTTCCCATTCCTCCTTGCAAAACAGCTCGAGCTCAGTGAGGTTGGATGGAGAGCATTTGTGAACAGCAGTTTTCAGTTCTTTCCACGGATTCTCGATTGGATTCAGGTCTGGACTTTGACTTGGCCATTCTAACACCTGGATATGTTTATTTTTGAACCATTCCATTGTAGATTTTGCTTTATGTTTTGGATCATTGTCTTGTTGGAAGACAAATCTCCGTCCCAGTCTCAGGTCTTTTGCAGACTCCATCAGGTTTTCTTCCAGAATGGTCCTGTATTTGGCTCCATCCATCTTCCCATCACTTTTAACCATCTTCCCTGTCCCTGCTGAAGAAAAGCAGGCCCAAACCATGATGCTGCCACCACCATGTTTGACAGTGGGTATGGTGTTTTCAGGGTGATGAGCTGTGTTGCTTTTACGCCAAACATAACGTTTTGCATTGTTGCCAAAAAGTTCAATTTTGGTTTCATCTGACCAGAGCACCTTCTTCCACATGTTTGGTGTGTCTCCCAGGTGGCTTTTGGCAAACTTTAAACAACACTTTTTATGGATATCTTTAAGAAATGGCTTTCTTCTTGCCACTCTTCCGTAAAGGCCAGATTTGTGCAATATACGACTGATTGTTGTCCTATGGACAGAGTCTCCCACCTCAGCTGTAGATCTCTGCAGTTCATCCAGAGTGATCATGGGCCTCTTGGCTGCATCTCTGATCAGTCTTCTCCTTGTATGAGCTGAAAGTTTAGAGGGACGGCCAGGTCTTGGTAGATTTGCAGTGGTCTGATACTCCTTCCATTTCAATATTATCGCTTGCACAGTGCTCCTTGGGATGTTTAAAGCTTGGGAAATCTTTTTGTATCCAAATCCGGCTTTAAACGTCTTCGCAACAGTATCTCGGACCTGCCTGGTGTGTTCCTTGTTCTTCATGATGCTCTCTGCGCTTTTAACAGACCTCTGAGACTATCACAGTGCAGGTGCATTTATACAGAAACTTGATTACACACAGGTGGATTGTATTTATCATCATTAGTCATTTAGGTCAACATTGGATCATTCAGAGATCCTCACTGAACTTCTGGAGAGAGTTTGCTGCACTGAAAGTAAAGGGGCTGAATAATTTTGCACGCCCAATTTTTCAGTTTTTGATTTGTTAAAAAAAGTTTGAAATATCCAATAAATGTCCTTCCACTTCATGATTGTGTCCCACTTGTTGTTGATTCTTCACAAAAAATACAGTTTTATATCTTTGTTTGAAGCTTGAAATGTGGCAAAAGGTCGCAAAGTTCAAGGGGGCCGAATACTTTCGCAAGGCACTGTATATCTATGTAGCAGACGCAGTAGCCATCTGACAAAGAAATGCATGTCCGTGTCACAGCATGCCGCCAACATATCTCTATCTCTCTGGGGCTAGGCCTAAACATATCTTCCTTTATATAGGCCATTTTTAAAATATATTTTATTTATTTTATTTTTATACAGTGGACACCTACAGTAAGCCTATAGGCCTATGCATGCAATACCCTGATGCATTTAGTTTTCCAATCTCTGACAGCTGAACCATGAGATGGACAATTATTGTTTTAGGAAAATAACTTAAAAACCAATAAATAAAATAGGAAACACAAGGAATAGTGTTTTAGTAATTTGTTATGGGATGTATTTAAATACACGTAAATGTGGCTAATTTGGCAAATATCTCTCGTTTATTGATGGCGCTGACTGCGCCAAGTCGGACCTGAATGAATGTGTTCGTTAAATTTCTCAAATGTCCGGTAAATAAAATCTTCCTGGTCACATTGTCCGGTGCCAAATTTTCCAAAAAGAAACCCTGAAATGTGCATATTGTTTTCATGCAATTAAAAAAATATATATTTGCATTGAAAATCTGTCTCCAATTGAATGGAAACCTATAGACACCCAAAAGACTTTGGCAAGTGCGCTAGTCATATCAAATATATTTTTCACATGCGCCAAATACAACAGGTGTAGACATTACAGTGAAACGTTTACTTACAAGCCTTTAACCGACCATGCAGTTTTAAGAAAAAGCCTTAAAAAAAAGTAAGAGATAAGAATAACAAATAATTTCAGAGCAGCAGTAAATAACAATAGTAGGGCTATATACAGGGGGTACCGGTACAGAGTCAATGTGTGGGCGCACCAATTTTGAGGTAATTGTGTACATGTAGGTAGACTTTTTTATTAAAGTGGCTATGCATAGAGGGGGGGGGGGGCAATGCAAATAGCCTAGGTAGCCATTTTATTAGCGGTCCAGGAGTCTTATGGCTTGGGGGTGGAAGCTGTTTAGAAGCCTCTTGGACGTAGACTTGGCGCTCCGGTACTGCTTGCTGTACGGTAGCAGAGAGAACAGTTTATGACTAAGGCGGCTGGAGTCTTTTACAATTTTTAGGGCCTTCCTCTGACACCGCCTAGTATAGAGGTCCTGGATGGCAGGAAGCTTGGCCCTGGTGATGTACTGGGCTGTACGCACTATATGCACCATACCAGGCAGTGATGCAACCAGTCAGGATGCTCTCGATGGTGCAGCTGTAAAACCTTTTGGGGATCTGAGGACCCATGCCAAATCTTTTCACTCTCCTGACCGGGAATAGGTTTTGTCGTGCCCTCTTCACGACTGTCTTGGTGTGCTTTGACCATGTTAGTTTGTTGGTGATGTGGACCCCAATGAACTTGATGCTCTCAACCTGCTCCACTACAGTCCCATCGATGAGAATGGGGGCATGCTCAGTCCTCTTTTTCCTGTAGTCCACAATCATCTCCTTTGTCTTGATCATGTTGAGGGAGAGGCTGTTGTCCTTGCACCACATGGTCAGGTCTCTGACCTCCTCCCTATATGCTGTCTTATCGTTGTCTGTGATCAGGCCTACCACTGTTGTCATCAGCAAACTTAAGGATGGTGTTGAGGATCAGCGTGGCAGATGTGTTGTTACCTACCCTTACCACCTGGGGGTGGCCCATCAGGAAGTCCAGGATCCAGTTGCAGAGGGAAGTGTTTAGTCCCAGGGTCCTTACCTTAGTGATGAGCTTTAAGGGCACTATGGTGTTGAACGCTGAGCTGTTGTCAATGAATAGCATTCTCACATATGTGTTCCTTTTGTCAAGGTAGGAAAGGGCAGTGTGGTATGCAAATTGGAGTGGGTCTAGGGTCTCTGGGATAATGGTGTTGATGTGAACCATGACCAGCCTTTTAAAGCATTTCATGGGTACAGATGTGAGTGCTACGGGTCGGTAGTTATTTAGGCAGGTTACCTTAGTGTTATTGAGCACAGGGACTCTGGTGGTCTGCTTGAAACATGTTTGTATTACAGACTCAGACAGGGAGAGGTTGAAAATGTCAGTGAAGACACTCAGAGTACTGGTCCTGGTAATCCGTCTGGCCCAGCGGCCTTGTGAATGTTGAACTGTTTAAAGGTCTTACTCACATCGGCTGTGGAGAGTGTGATCACACAGTCGTCCGTAACAGCTGATGCTCTCATGCATGTTTCAGTGTTCAGGGTCTCTTTGATTATGCCTGCACATCATGGTTCATCACCAGCCCTGAACATCTAAAGAATAAGCTACTGACTAGGTTGGAATATTTTCCCGGTATTGTTACAAATGTTCCATCCCTAGAATAATCACTTTTCTCCCGGGTAATCTGGTATTTCACGCCCAAACCGGAAGTGTCTTTTTAAAGCATATTAAGCATATTAATATGTCTGGATTTGATAAGAGCTTTGATCTGCTTGAACATTTATATATGATGCTATCTGAGCCTGATGAGCCCTTCATTAAAGACATTTTTATGAACTCAAGCCCTAAAAAAGCTCACATTTTTGTGCAATTATAGTTATAAACATAGGCTACCACACACGTATCTGCATGAATCTGCAGGTAGCTAAACAACCAAGTTCAATGTTAGCTAGCTAACATTAGGCTATAGCTAGCCAAGCAAATGTCTTTCTGTCAAAATTAGAAATGTGTCATATCTGAAAATGTAGCGAGCTACATCATTCATGTATACATCATTCAGATGCCATGGTTGCCCTTAGTTTGAAGATGTATCACAGGTGTTTTCTCAATTTCCTTAGCTATCATACTTGAATTCCACTGATTTCAAAACTCAGTCCTCCAGAAAGTGGAGAGCAACACTTACAATGAGGGAAAAAGTATTTGATCCCCTGCCGATTTTGTACGTTTGCCCACTGACAAAGAAATGATCAGTCTATAATTTTAATGGTAGGTTTATTTGAACAGTGAGAGACAGAAAAACAACAACAAAATCCAGAAAAATGCATGTCAAAAATGTTAGAAATTGATTTGCATTTTAATGAGGGAAATAAGCAACTAGGCTCGTAATTTAACAATTCTATTCGTGTTTACAGATGGCATACAAGTTTTTATCAAGGCACATGGAAGTTCACATGTTCGAGAAGACATTTCTGCCAAAAAACGGCATTAAGCATTTTTACATTCAAACGGCTCTCCTGTGAAGTAGTGACCTGCGACATGTGCCGACATACGTATCCTGAAAAGGGTCACATATGCTGAGCACTTGTTGGCTGCTTTTCGTTCACTCTGCGGTTCAACTCTTACCAAACCAACATCCCGAGTGGTGCAGCGGTCTAAGGCACTGCATCTCAGTGCTAGAGGCGTCACTACAGACCTTGGTTCGATTCCAGGATGTATCACAACCGGCCGTGATTGGGAGTCCCATAGTGTGACCCACAATTGGCCCAGTGTCGTCCGGGTTAGGGGTTAGGTGGGGTAGGCTGTCATTGTAAATAGGAATTTGTTCTTAACTGACTTGCCTAGTTCAATAAAATAAAAATGGGTTGAGGTCTGGTGATTGTGGAGGCCAGGTCATCTGATGCAGAACTCCATGACTCTCCTTCTTGGTCAAATAGCCATTACACAGCCTGGGGGTGTGTGTTGGGTTATTGACCTGTTGAAAAACAAATGATAGTCCCACTAAGTGTAAACCAGATGGGATGGTGTATCGCACACAATGCTGTACTAGTCATGCTGGTTAAGTGTGCTTTGAATTCAAAATAAATCACAGACAGTCCCACCAGCAAAGCACCCCCACACCATCACACCTCCTCCTCACTGCTTCACAGTTGGAACCACACATGCTGAGATCATTCATATTGACTGACCTTCATGTCTTAAAGTAATGAAGGACTGTTGTTTCTGTTTGCTTATTTGAGCTGTTCTTTCCATAATATGGATTTGGTCTTTTACCAAATAGAGCTATTTTCTGTATACCACCCCATACCTTGTCACAACACAACTGATTGGCTCAAACGCATTAGGAAGGAAATAAATGCCACAAATGAACTTTTAATTAACAAGGCACACCTGTTAGTTGAAATGCATTCCTGGTGACTACCTTATGAAGCTGGTTGAGAGAATGCCAAGAGTGTGCAAAGCTGTCATCAAGGTAAAGGGTGGCTACTGGGAAGAATCTCAAATGTATATATTTATTTTTATTTCACCAGGTAGGCCAGTTGAGAAGATGTTCTCATTTACAACTGCGACCTGGTCAAGATAAAGCAAAGCAGTGCGACAAAAACAGCAACACAGAGTGCAATATTCTATCATTATGTTGTTCAGACTGTATTCATTTTGAATTGTTACATTTATATGCACTTTGTTCATATACATTAAAAAAGTTATACTTGAAATGCACATGTGTAATAGAATCCTTATTTTTTACATTTATTTCAATTTGTGGGATTCTGCAGTTTTGCTAATTGTTAATTATTTTTCTTTGATATGGAGCAATATTATATTATGCTGTTCAGATTGTATTCGTTTTGAATGGTTAGATTTATATGCACTTTGTTAATATACATTCAAAAGTTATACTTTAAATGCAAATGTTTAATAGCGTTCTTTTTCATAACAAACCAATGCATTTTAAATACAGGTAGAGGTAGTGTATGATTTCGTTTAATCATTTAATTAGAATTGTTTTGACACCAACCATAGTCAAACTATCGCAAACTGTTTGACTTGAAAAAATACAAAACATATTTTTTGGGGGAGCTAAAAGAGACGTCTGTTTTTGGTGAGCTGAGAACGAGCCGGCTCACTGAAAAGATCCGGAATGCCCATCACTACCTTTCATCATCTGTGGTCAAAAATCTGGTTTGAGAGCAGTCAAGCCGTGATTGGTCCAAAAAACCTGACCAATTGCGTTTCAGTAGACTGCTACAGGCTATGTTCATTGGCTAGAATTTCCCGCTGTAATTTCTGAAGCTTGACATGTAGTAAGTATTTCTTCAGGGGATTTAAAATCTCTGCTCAACTAATTCACTGCGTGTGGCAATGCAGTTCTGCTTGCTCAAAGTCACACCCGCAAATTTACAAATTAAATTTGCATGACCCATTCTCTGCTTGCTCAACCACATTTCTTCTCTCTCGACTCGTGTTTGCTCCCGCAATGATGTTTCATCTTGCTCTCGCGCCCATTAGTTTTTTTAAAACTCCGATTTGACTCCATAATTTTGGACCGACAAAATTGATTGTTTAAATGTAAAAATCTGACTGTAGAGTTATTGAAAATGTGTTCTTTCTTATAACGTTTTCCGTTCCTAATCCTGATGAACAAACAGCTTTACATAAAATCTGATTATCAAAATACAGTAATTTTTGCATGGACACATTATTAGGCCATATTGCTTTGATAAGGTAACTTAGTTTAGCATAATCAATTGTGTCTGTGTTGCCTCTTCATAGTGGCAAAGATTTAAGCTGATCCCAGATGATCTCATACAACCCCAGCCCATAGGCAAACGTACTAAGCCTGCCAAAGCACATGTCATTACACGATCCACTCCGTTCCCGAGAGTGTGTCCCAACATTTCAGTAAGTCCCTTACACACGTACACATGCCTCTCTATTTGTAAATGTAGAGATTCGAGGCAGTGCAAAACCCCAAACCCCTTTCTAACCACTTCTCCAATGACAAGTCTACCTACATTCTTATTTACAGTGGGGCAAAAGAGTATTTAGCCAGCCACCAATTGTGCAAGTTCTCCCACTTAAAAAGAAGAGAGAGGCCTGTAATTTTCATCATAGGTACACTTCAACTATGAGAGACAAAATGAGAAGAACAATTCCAGAAAATCACATTGTAGGATTTTTTATGAATTTATTTGCAAATTATGGTGGAAAATAAGTAGTTGGTCAATAACAAAAGTTTCTCAATACTTTGTTATATACCCTTTGTTGGCAATGACAGAGGTCAAGCTTTTTCTGTAAGTCTTCACAAGGTTTTCACACACTGGTGCTGGTATTTTGGCCCATTCCTCCATGCAGATCTCCTCTAGAGCAGTGATGTTTTGGGGCTGTTGCTGGGCAACACAGACTTTCAACTCCCTCCAAAGATTTTCTATGGGGTTGAGATCTGGATACTGGTTACGAAGCCACTCCTTCGTTGCCCGGGCGGTGTGTTTGGGATCATTGTCATGCTGAAAGACCCAGCCATGTTTCATCTTCAATGCCCTTGCTGATGGAAAGAGGTTTTCACTCAAAATCTCATGATATATGGCCCCATTCATTCTTTCCTTTACACGGATCAGTCGTTCTGGTCCCTTTGCAGAAAAACATCCCCAAAGCATGATGTTTCCACCCCCATGCTTCACAGTAGGTATGGTGTTCTTTGGATGCAACTCAGCATTCTTTGTCCTCCAAACACGACGAGTTGAGTTTTTATCAAAAAGTTCTATTTTGATTTCTTCTGACCACATGACATTCTCCCAATCATCTTCTGGATCATCCAAATGCTCTCTAGCAAACTTCAGACGGGCCTGGACATGTACTGGCTTAAGCAGGGAGACACGTCTGGCACTGCAGGATTTGAGTCCTTGGCAGCATAGTGTGTTACTGATGGTAGGCTTTGTTACTTTGGTCCCAGTTCTCTGCAGGTCATTCACTAGTTCCCCCCGTGTGGTTCTGGGATTTTTGCTCACCGTTCTTGTGATCATTTTGACCCCACGGGGTGAGATCTTGCGTGGAGCCCCAGATCGAGGGAGATTATCAGTGGTCTTGTATGTCTTCCATTTCCTAATAATTGCTCCCACAGTTGATTTCTTCAAACCAAGCTGCTTACCTATTGCAGATTCAGTCTTCCCAGCCTGGTACAGGTCTACAATTTTGTTTCTGGTGTCCTTTGACAGCTCTTTGGTCTTGGCCATAGTGGAGTTTGGGGTGTGACTGTTTGAGGTTGTGGACAAGTGTCTTTTATACTGATAACAAGTTCAAACAGGTGCCATTAATACAGGTAACGAGTGGAGGACAGAAGAGCCTCTCAAAGAAGAAATTACAGGTCTGTGAGAGCCAGAAATCTTGCTTGTTTGTAGGTTACCAAATACTTATTTTCCACCATAATTTGCAAATAAATTCATAAAAAATCCCACAATGTGATTTTCTGGATTTTTCCCCCTCATTTTGTCTGTCATAGTTGAAGTGTACCTATGATGAAAATTACAGGCCTCTCTCATCTTTTTAAGTGGGAGAACTTGCACAATTGGTGGCTGACTAAATAGTTTTTTGCTCCACTGTCCGCATGGGAGGACCCTTTTTGGGTCGAGGCAGAACCCTTTTTGGTTCTATGTAGAATTATTTTGGGTTCCATGTACAACCTTCTGTGTAAAGGGTTCTACCTGGATCCAAAAAGGGTTGTTCAAATGGTTCTCCTATGGGGACTGCCAAAGAATCCTTTTAGGTTCTAGATAGCACTTGTTTTTTCTAAGAGTGTGGGGTCGTTACTATACAGTGAAGCATGGGAACAGGGTCTTTAGGCCTTCCAAGATGGAGGGGGTAGTGTAACACGCCTTGTCTAGGTAGACTAGTGAGGCACATATAACACCTCATACAACAATGTAGCACAGTATAGGCAACTCATGGTAAATACAGGACAATTTAATGCACTAGGGATAGTGTAGGTTCAGGAATTGTGAGGGTGTTGTTCACTTTAAACATTGGTTGCTGCATAGGCTATATCTAATGTAACTTGTAACTAATGATGCAAATATCAAAATGTAAACTGTATGTTTTGTTATTTTCTAATTATGTTCTGTCTTTGCCTTCCTTAAAAAAGACAGTCACCATTTTCTTGTAAACAGCTCTCACAAACACCCTCTAGTGGTAATATGATGGAGCAAGGTTTGGAAAAAAATTAACAGCATCTTATGGTATACGATATATGTGATTGTTTTTGACATTCAAATGACCTGTATATGAGATCAAAACTACTACTCGTCATACTCAATATCAATCTCTGGACATTCAACTTAGTTCAAGCATCTCCATAATGCATATTTTCTCTCCAGCAATCCCACATAACATCATTGCAGAGCACTTCATTCGAGGGCTTGGCCAGCCCACACACGTCAATGAATCCCTGCCATGAATATAATAGGGGCTGCTGCCTACATACAGACTTGAAATCATTGGCCACTATAATAAATTGATCACTAGTCACTTTAATAATGCCTCTTTAATAATGTTTACATACAGTGCCTTGCAAAAGTATTCACCCCCTTGGCATTCTTCCTAATTTGTTGCCTTACACCCTGGAAATAAAATTGATTTTGGGGTGGAGTGGGGGGGTTGAATAATTTGATTTACACAACATGCCTACCACTTTGAAGATGCAAAATATATTTATATTGTGAAACAAACAAGAAATAAAACAAAAAAAACCAGAAAACTTGAGCGTGCATAACTATTCACCCCCCCTAAAGTCGATACTTTGTAGAGCTACCTTTTGCAGCAATTGCACCTGCTAGCCTCTTGGGATATATCTCTATAATCTTGGCTCATCTAGCCACTGGGAATTTTGCCCATTTTTCAAGGCAAAACTGCTCCATCTCTTTCAAGTTGGATGGGTTCCAGATGGTGTACAGTAAGATTTAAGTCATACCACAGATTATCAGTTGGATTGAGGTCTGGGCTTTGACTAGGCCATTCCAAGACATTTAAATGTTTCCCCTTAAACCACTCGAGTGTTGCTTTAGCAGTATGCTTAGGGTCATTGACCTGCTGGAAGGTGAACCTCCGTCCCAGTCTCAAATCTCTGGAAGACTGGGACAGATTTCCCTCAAGAATTTCCCTGGATTCAGCACGATCCATCATTCCTTCAATTCTGACCAGTTTCCCAGTCCCTGCTGATGGAAAAACATTGGGACTGTGTTCTCGGGCTGATGAGAGGTGTTGGGTTTGTGCCAGACAGCATTTTCCTTGATGGCCAAAAAACTACATTTTAGTCTCATCTGACCAGAGAACACAACACATATGTTCCATATGTTTGGGGAGTCTCCCACATGCCTTTTGGCAAACACCAAATGTGTTTGCTTATTTTTTTCTTTAAGCAATGTATTTTTTTCTGGCCACTCTTCCGTAAAGCCCAGCTCTGTGGAGTGTATGGCTTAAAGTGGTCCTATGGACAGACACTCCAATCTCAGCTGTGGAGCTTTGCAGCTCCTTCAGGGTTATCTTTGGTCTCTTTGTTGCCTCTCTGATTAATGCCCTCCTGGCTTGGTCCGTATGTTTTCATGGGTGGCCCTCTCTTGGCAAGTTTGTTGTGGTGCCATATTCTTTAACTTTTTTAAGAATATATTTAATGGTGCTCCGTGTTATGTTCAAAGTTTCAGATCTTTTTTTATAACCCAACCCTGATCTGTACTTCTCCACAACTTTGTCCCTGACCTGTTTGGAGAGCTCCTTGGTCTTCATGGTGCCGCTTGCTTGGTGGTGCCCCTTGCTTAGTGGTGTTGCAGACACTGGGGCCTTTCAAAACAGATGCATATATACTGAGATCATATGACAGATCATGTGCCACTTAGATTGCACACAGGGGACTTTATTTAATTAATTATGCAACTTCTGAAGGTAATTGGGTGCACCAGATCTCATTTAGGGGCTTCATAGCAAAGGGTGTGAATACGTATGCACGCACCACTTTTCTTTTTCTTTTTTTTTCTTTTTTTTAAACAAGTAATTTTTTTCATTTCACTTCACCAATTTGGACTATTTTGTGTATGTCCATTACATGAAATCGAAATAAAAAAACATTTAAATTACAGGTTGTAATGCAACAAAATAGGAAAACGCCAAGGGGGTGAATACTTTTGCAAGGCACTGTATCTTGCATCACTCATCTCATATGAATATACTATATTTTATATCTATTGCATCTTGCCAATGCCGCTCTATCATTGCTCATCTATATATTTATATGTATATATTCTTATTCCATTTCTCTACTTAGATTAGTGTGTATTAGGTAGTTGTTGTGGAATTGTTAGATTACATGTTAGATATTGCTGCACTGTCGGAACGAGAAGCACAAGCATTTCGCAACATTCTGCACTAACATCTGCTAACCATGTGACCAATACAATTTGATTTGATCATGTGATGGGTATGCTTCTCCTCCTTAAATAATGGGAAGCTTTTCAGTATAAATAAGAAACTGAATGGAATTAGAGAGGATTCAGTCTGCTTTCCACCAGACACTGGGAGAATAATTGAACTTTCAGCAGGACAATAACCAAAAACACAAGGTCAAATCTACACTGGAGTTGCTTACCAAGAACACAGTGAATGTTCCTGAGTGGTTGAGTTACAGTTTTGACGTAAATCTGCTTTAAAATCTATGTCAAGACTTGATAATGGTTGTCTAGCAAAGCTCTTAGAGACTTAACCAGAAACATTCACAGCTTTAATCGCTACCTAAGGTGATTCTAACATGTATTGACCCAGGGGTGTAAATATGTATGTAAATGAAATATTTCTGTATTTATTTTTCAATAAATTAGCAAAAATGTCTTAAACATGTTTTCAATTTGTCATTATGTGCTATTGTGTGTAGATGGCTTACTTAACCAACCTTAATTGCATTTTCTTGGAGGAGAGAAAAATCAATGATAACCAATTGCAATTTTAGCATATAAATCTTGGTGGGGGGAAAAACAAAAATAGTGGGATGCATGCCATCAAAGCCACTACACAACACAACACTAAACAATACATTAATTGCACTATAACGGTGACAATCCGTGCCCACAAACTGTTAGGGCCTATATAAAGCAGTCCCAACAGCAGTCCCAACATTGCACCATTGCTACACCTGGCTATCTGCTGAGCCATGTCTGGCAGCGAAACAGTTAATTCAGCCTAATTTATTGCCTTTTAATTTAAAAAAAACATAGCTGATATGGCTGACTTGATTAAACAAATGTGGTTTCTATTGACAATTGAGATGTACAAACTATGGCATAAGGGGAGGACAAGTGGATAAGAGGCAATCTGTAATTTCGATTAAGACATTAATGAGTGAACTAGGACGGACATAGTCAATATAACTATTTGTTTAGCACTTTTGAAATGTACAGCGACATAATTCAGAAAATGAGGGTGCCTACATTTTTCTCCCTGTACACCAAATCAGAATTATAGGACAAATAAAGGGGGCATATAAGCAGCCAATGAAAGCTCTTACGACCACTGTGTCACCTTCCTTTTCCTGTTCAAGTGAGCACAGCACAACAAGGTGAGTCCAAAAATGTATTGTATGTCGCTGCATAAGTGATGTAATATTTCAGGGAGAAATGTATACTATAGCTGAGAAAGTAATACTAAGTGTATGTTGTGTAGTAAGCTGTTAGTAGCCCATGTGCATCACCGTAATAATTTGTGTATTTGCCCCTCTTAATTTTGCCTATTGTTCTGACTTGGTGGTGCACATGTAGCCTATAACCTGTTTAGAGAAATGTAATCATTGAATTTTGTAAAAAGCTTTCATTGTATACTTATATGCCCCCTTTATTTATCCTACGGTTCTGTCTTGGTGTACAGGGAGAACACTATAAGAACGGCCCATGTTCTGAATTCTATTGCTGTACATTTCAAACATGTTAAAAAAATAGATATACGGAATACGTTAATCCTAGCTTGCTCATTAATGTCTTAATCGAAATGACGGATTGCCTCATCCTCTTTTCATCCCTTTATGCCATAGTTTGTAAACTTATATATGACACGTATTAATGCCAAAATAACATGTAAAACAGGTTTAAAAAAGTGTTTATTATGTTTGCTAAAAATGTGGGGCTCAAAACAGGTGGGGCTCTGTCGGGTCGCCACTGATGCTGACAATATTGACATGCTTTGTTCAAGATCTCCATCATGATTTCTAACAATCTACCGTCTTTCTAACAATCTTTCAGAAGAGTAACACTTTACATTATTTTACATTTATGTTACAGAGGACTTGTAAAGGGTTTATAAGTCGTTTATAAATGTCTAATCATTGGTTTATAGATCGTGCAAAGTTTAGAAATCGGACAAACAGTTCAAACACAATGATAATTTTGAGACTAAAGCTGAAATCATGAAAAAAAGAAGTTAGTCGAACACAGCTACAGTGCTAGTCTCCTCAACATGGCTCATAAGCGAGCACGAGAGACTGATAAAGCTGTACCCCTCACCAAAAAAGACGGGAGAAATCTGCTTTGGTTGTTTTTTTCACTGAATACAACCCGTCTGCAGCAGATCAAACACATGATCCTCAAACACTGGCACATTCTTCAGAGTGACACCATCGCTCAAAGACTTTGCGCCTAATCCTCCCCTGATAGGCTTTAGGAGGGTACGCAATATCAGAAACTGCTGTGTGCACAGTGTGCTCCCGATTGCTACACCTGCGCCCTATACCTGGCTCACTGGTCCACCTAATGTGTTCTATCACTGCGGTCATTGTACACATTGTTCCAACTCAAATGACACAAAAGTATTCTATCACCCATGTTCGGGTAAAGAATACAATATACAATACACATGTTGTTTATATGCTCAAATGCCCATGTGAGCTTGGTTTTCATTGGTCAGATGAAAACGCGTGCTCAAATTAAGAGCAGCTGAACACAAAACAGCTATCTGCACATGTAACGGATGTGAAATGGCTAGCTTAGTTAGCAGTGGTGCGCGCTAATAGCGTTTCACATCAGTTACATGTGACTGCACATGTAACTGCATCTGTCTGGTTCGAGCCCGGGTATGGGCGAGGGGACGGACGTAAAGTTATACTGTTACACACCAAATCTATGGATCACGGGATGTGAATGCCAATCATGGCTCGACCTTGAAATTCTGGGGAATTGAGAATGTTTCTTTTTTCTCCAGAAGTGGCAATATAGTGAGGAAATGGTTACAGAGAGAGGCACTTTGGATCAATTTCTTACATTGAGGCAAGCCAAAAGGTCTGAAACAACAACAAACGTAAATACGTTTTTCTTTGTTTATTTCTCTGTCTTTTGTTATTCAAGTGGAATGTATGTGTAGGAATCTAGAATTCATACTCTTGTTTGAATAACCTGTTTAGTTGCTACTGCTGACAGTACTGACGTTGTCAGCATGTAAGGCTCTGATGAAGGCGATTCATGTCGAAATGTAAGTGTAACCAATGTGAAATGGCTAGCTAGTTAGCGGTGGTGCACGCAAATAGAGTTTCAATCGGTGAAATCACGCTGCTTTGTGGGTGTCAGTTGTTGTGTGCAGAGGGTCTCTGGTTCGATCCCGGGATAGGGGCGAGGGAACAGATGAAAGTTACACGGTTACATAAGCATAATATTGTTTGTTTGTCAATAAATCTATCAGATTTATGCAGCAACAGAATTCTCCTTTTTCTTCATTCTCCCGGATAGTCACCAGTTGAAGTATCCTGGGGTAAGGAATGTTCTTGGAATTTTCAAGTCCCTCAGTTGAGCACCTGATCCCCCTTTTTTGTTTAAGCTGGGCTACCCTTTTTTCCAATTAAAACACATTGTTTGAAATTGTGTGCTTGTCATTTGTTTGTTTCCTGAATACTGGCAATATCAACAGTTATAATCAGTAACAGTGCAGTTACCAAGAAGGGCCTTGGTCAGGGAGGTGACCAAGAAGTCAATGGTCACTATGACAGAGCTCCAGAGTTGCTCTGTGGAGATAGGAGAACCTTCCAGAAGGACAACCATTTCTGCAGCACTCCACCAATCAGGCCTTTATGGTAGAGTGGCCAGAAAGAAGCAACTCCTGCTAAAAAGGCACTGAAAGGACTGTCATACCATGAGAAACAAGATTCTCTGGTCTGATGAAACCAAGATTGAACTCTTTGGTCTGAATGCCAAGCGTCACGTCTGGAGGAAATCTGGCACCATCCCTACGGTGAAGCATGGTGATGGCAGCATCATGCTGTGGAGATGTTTTTCAGAGGCAGGGACTGGGAGAATAGTCAGAGTCGAGGGAAAGATTAATGGAGCCAAGTACAGAGAGGTCCTTGATGAAATCCTGCTCCAGAGCCCTTTGGACCTCAGACTGGTTCGAAGGTTCACCTTCCAAAAGGACAACGACCCTAAGCACACAGCCAAAACAACGCAGGTGTGGTTTTGGGACAAGTCTCTGAATGTCCTTGAGTGGCCCAGCCAGAGCCCGGACTTGAACCCGATCAAACACCTCTGGAGAGACCTGAAAATAGCTGTGCAGAGATGCAGGTGAATAAAAATTCTGTGGGATATTTTAATTTGGGTTGGATTCAGATAAGAATTACACATTGCTTTCATAAACCAGCAAAATTATACTTGCAGGTAGGGTTGAGAAATTCTGGTGAATTTCCAGGTTTTCCAGAAATCGTGGTTGAACGTCGCCTGGCAACAGAAGCAGGACATCTGAAATCCTTAGACCAGGATTTTGGGAAAATCTGGGAATTTGCAACCCTACTTGCATGCTTAATGTGGCCTGAGGTATGAACTGAGGTACAATTATGTACTTATTGATGAAGGTACAAAGGATGACCTTACAGGGTAAGGGCACCATTTCAAGTGTTTGTACCCCTTTAGGAACAAATCTAAACCTTTTTTTCCTGTGTGTAATACAATGTCCAGAAACTCAAGGTTTACAGGCCACATTAGGCCTGCAAGTCATATTATGCTGGCTTGCAAGGTGATGTGTAAGTCTTATTGGAATCCAGCCAGCGTGGGGAAATCTAACTTATATTCATCCACAACCTACATTCAGAATGACTGGCAGTGTTGGAAGAGTACACTATGAGACTACCTAAAACATCTAAATTTCTTCAACAATTTCAGTAATGGTTGCAATATCTCCAAGTAACATATTGGATTCGTTTTGAAAATGTTTGTAATTTATATTTAGGTAGCATAAGATTAATTAATGAATCAATCAATGTACATGCAGAAATATAGATATTGAAACAAACAAATGAAAATCAACCTGCAATAGAGCATGCTGGGAAACAAAAATTATGGGCATGGTTTTGGTTCAAAGTGATGTGAGTTTTAGGCCCCCATAGTACTGTACAGTAAAATAGGCTTTCAAAATAAGGCGTTATGAAATACATAGTAGTGTGTTAAATTTTTTGGGTAAAAATAATGACATATATAACAGAATAGACTTTACATCTGTCCCCTCGCCCCGACCTGGACGCAAACCAGGGACACTCTGCACACATCAACAGTCACCCTCGAAGCATCGTTACCCATCACTCCACAAAAGCCGCAGCTCTTGCAGAGCAAGGGGAACCACTACTTCAAGGTCTCAGAGCAAGTGACGTCACCGATTGAAACGGCACTAGCGCGCACCACCGCTAACTAGCTAGCAATTTCACATCGGCTACACATACTCACTTAGGATCTCACTTGGTGAAATCCACAAGACCATAAATGTATGAATATGACAACCATGTCTCTGTCAATAACAAATACAGTTATGGGTGGTAACTCTACAATTTACTCGAAAGGCAAGGCACTCCGGGAAATATTTTAATAAGGCTTTACACTCAGCAGTGGGTTAATTTAACACTGTTCCGGTGTCTATATGGGTCCATAGACTCAACACTTTCAGTGTTGATTCAACACTCTCTGTGTGAAATTGTTAGTTTTTTTAACACTGGTGAGTTGTAGCAACAGATGTTATACTATTTCCATAGATATAATTGCTTTTGCTTCTACAGTACATATCTCTCCCTTGACCACTCCATTCTCTTTTGATCTACAGAACAGAGTAAACAATTGACCCCTGCCTTCATTAATGTCTTTCTGCTCAAGTCCAGGATCATGTTCCGTGGGTGCCATAATGGCCCCATCCCTAGCTTCAATGTTTAAGCAATGCCCCGTGGCCCATACAGTGATGGTACACGATTAATACAATAATTATACATTTCTATTTTATTTTCTGCACCCGTTGTTACCAGAGTCCCTGGTCGTCTATGATAAAGTACATCGACACAGGTCTTAGGCCCACAGGTCTGTTGTGTGCCAACCCTGCTCGGCCGAGGCGGTCAGCAGAAATCCTTGTTTCCATTTTGACTTCACACTCAGACCCTATTACCGTGAGAAATGGCAGTGTCCCTTCTGAGGGAAATAATGGGACTTTGAACTTTTGTGTTCTTGCTGTATTCAGGACTTTTAAATATGTAGCGACCCGGTTCTTTGCTCCAACATGGCAAGCCATGCAGCTGCCAACCCGATGGAGCGATTTCCCTCAGGCACAGTCTCTGTGAAAGCAAAAGCGTATTTCAGGTCACCTGCATCTCTGTCCAAAACAAAGTTGGTACAGTGAGGATTCCCTTTGATTATCCTGGAGAGACTGACTGCACAACATTGTCTCCACTTAAGGCATTCTGCCCCAGGTCCTCGCCAAATAAAACAAATCAAACCATGGCAAGGTGACTGGGAATATGGTTGAATACAAACAGTGTAGTTATTCCATCCGTAAGGCAATCAAACGCCAGTATAGAGACAAAGTGGACTCGCAATTCAACGGCTCATACACGAGATGCATGTGGCAGGGTATACAAACAATCACGGATTACAAAGGGAAAACCAGCCAAGTCGCGTACATGGACGTCTTGCTCCCGGACAAGCTAAAACACCTTCTTCGCCCACTTTGAGGATAACAGAGTGCCACAGACGTGGCCCGCTCCCAAGGACTGTGGGCTCTCGAGAATGAGGTCTGATACCAACATGCTCAGAGACTGTTTCTATCTACGAGCCATCAGACTGCTGAACACTTAAACAGGACTGACCACCTGCTCTGATACTCTGCACCTTAACAGACATTCACACACCCACACAGACATACACACACACATATACTGTACAATCATGCTACACACACACAACTGCTGTTACCAGGTTGTTATTATACTGCTCAGTTTATACACTGCCCCTCATCCCCCTCTTCCCCAATACAAGTGTAAATATTGGACTGTAAATTGTGCCTTCCTGTACTACAAATGTTATAAATGTTTATTATCATAAATGTTTATTCTATTCTTGATCTGTTTCACCTGTCTTTGTGCTTTTCTCCACACCCCTCCATGTGTCGCCTGTCTTCCCCTTTATCCACAGTGTATTTATACTTGTGTTCTCTGTTTGTCTGTTGCCAGTTCATTTTGTTTCGTCAAGCCTACCAGCATTTTTTGCCGTGCTCCTGTCTTTCTCTAGTTTCTGTTTTCTAGTTTTTCCAGTTTTGACCATTCTGCCTGCCCTGACCCTGAGCCTGCCTGCTGTTCTGTACTTTCTCACACCACCCTGATTTACTGACCTCTGCCTGCCCTGACCCTGACCGCCGTTCTGTATCTTTCGGACTCTGATCTGGATTACTGACCTCTGCCTGCGCTTGACCTGCCATTTGACTGACCCCTGTTTTTGTAATAAACGTTTGTTACTTCAAAACTGTCTGCATCTGGGTCTTCTCCTGAGCTTTGACAATTCTACTGAGCCATCTACTTTATGTTCTTATTCTTATCTTTCATTATTTCTTATTGTTGTTGCAGTCGAGAAGGAACCTGCAAGTAAGCATTTCATTGGATGATGTATACCATGTGTTTCTCTTACATATGACTAATACAACTTAACTCGTTAGTTGCATATAATTACAGTAAATCAGAAAATGAACAATGTAATAGAAGTTGAAAGGCATTGATGACAATGTACTGTATACCAGCTTTAAGATACACAGCGACCTCATCTCTTAAATTGGCCCACGTCTCACGTCTCAATTACGATAGCTCATGTGTGGTGAGCCATCTAGAGCAAAATGGCGGCCTTGCATATGAGTTACCCATGAAAAGTGCCTTGAGACTTAGAGGGATAGTTCACTCGTTTGATGGTTTTTGCATATTTTTCAACTTAGTGTTTTCTTGAGTTGTACAACTTGTTTGTTACCTAAATATTAAGGCCCAGTGCAATCAAAATGATGTTTTTTTTATCAGATTGTATAACAGCTGATGAAACTAACACTGTAAAAGTGTGAAAAAAATGTATCAGTGTTTTTTCCTGATAGTTCCTTGTTGAAAATACAATTTACACAGGACCTTCTACATCAGCAGGTTGTGAATGAGTGGAGTTACTGTTGCTTAGAGACATCACCATGTGGTAAATTAGTTAATGAACCAATAGAGTTCCACACCTCTCTGCCAATAACTGCACGTTTTCATTTTTTCACTCCCAACTTAGAACACTCCCAGACAGTCATAGCACGTTTATTGCTTGAGAATACATTTTTTGCTAAAGAGCTATATTTGTTTATTTACCATTTTAATTGAAAACGATTACTTAATTGTTATACCGAAATGATTTGATATTGTCACGATCGTCATAACGAGGAGACCAAGGAGCAGCGTGAGATTAATATTCTTCTTTATTTAAATGAAGAACACTAAACAAAATAACAAAACGAACGTGAAGCTATAAACACGAGTGCTGAAATGCAACGACACATAGACAATAACCCATAAAACCAAAATGGAAAATGGCAACCTAAATAGGATCCCCAATCAGAGACAACGATAAACAGCTGCCTCTGATTGGGAACCAATTCGGGCCACCATAGACCTACATTTACCTAGACAAACCAAAACCCCATAGATGTACAAAAAACCCTAGACATGACAAAAACACTCATACCACCCTCGTCACACCCTGACCTAACCAAAATAATAAATAAAACAAAGATAACTAAGGTCAGGGCGTGACAGTACCCCCCCAAAGGTGCGGACTCCCGGCCGCAAACCTAAACCTATATGGGAGGGTCTGGGTGGGCATCTAACCTCGGTGGAGGCTCTGGTTCTGGACGAGGAGTCCTCTCTTATAGCACTGACCCGCGGATCATTGTCGGAGGCCCCGGGCTGGCGACCCTCGTTGCGTGGATCATCGCCGGATGTTCTGGACTGGGGACCGTCGCTGGAGACCCCGGACTGTGGCCCGTCGCTGGAGGTTCCGGACTGTGGCCCGTTGCAGGACGCTCTGGACTGGGTACTGTCGCCGGACGCTCTGGACTGGGTACTGTCGCCGGACGCTCTGGACTGGGTACTGTCGCCGGACGCTCTGGAATGGGGACTGTCGCCGGATGCTCTTGACTGCCGAGGCGCACTGTAGGCCTGTTGTGCCGGGGCACTGGAGGTACTGGGCTGGGGACACACACCTCAGGGCGAGTGCGAGGAGCAGAAACAGGGCATCATTACATGCATTGTTCGTCTTCTCTGGGGGTCATGTATGAATTACAGTATGTAATGTTCACCATTTGGTCATAAACTCAGCAAAAAAAGAAAAGTCCCCTTTTCAGGACCCTTTCAAAGATAATTTGTAAAAATCCTAATTACTTCACAGCTCTTCATTGTAAAGGGTTTAAACACAGTTTCTCATGCTTGTTCAATGAACCATAAACAATTAATGAACATGCACCTGTGGAACGGTCGTTAAGACACTAACAGCTTACAGACGGTAGGTAATTATGGTCACAGTTATGAAAACTTAGCATACTAAAGAGGCCTTTCTACTGACTCTGAAAAACACCAAAAGAAAGATGCCCAGGGTTCCTGCTCATCTACGTGAATGTGCCTTAGGCATGCTGCAAGGAGGCGTGAGGACTACAGATGTGGCCAGGGCTATAAATTGCATCGTCCGTACTGTAAGACACCTAAGACAGAGCTACAGGGAGACAGGACGGACAGCTGATCGTCCTCGCACTGGCAGACCACATGTAACAACACCTGCACAGGATCAGTACATCCGAACATCACACCTGCAGGACAGGTACAGGATGGCAACAACTGACCGAGTTACACCAGGAACGCACAATCCCTACATCAGTGCTCAGACTGTCCGCAATAGGCTGAGAGAGGCTGGACTGAGGGCTTGTAGGCCTGTTGTAAGGCAGGTCCTCACCAGACATCACCGGCAACAACGTCGCCTATGGGTACAAACCCACCGTCTCTGGACCAGACAGGACTGTCAAAAGTGCTCTTCACTGACGAGTCGTGGGTTTGTCTCACCAGGGGTGATGGTCAGATTCACGTTTATCATTGAAGGAATGAGCATTACACCGAGGTCTGTACTCTGGAGCGGGATCGATTTGGAGGTGGAGGGTCCGTCATGGTCTGGGGCAGTGTGTCACAGCATCATCGAACTGAGCTTGTCAGCACACTAAAAGTGTGTCAGCAATGACAACCTCAAAGCTGTGCGTTAGAGGAAAGACATCCTCCTCCCTCATGTGGTACCCTTCCTGCAGGCTCATCCTGACATGACCCTCCAGCATGACAATGTCACCAGCCATACTGCTTGTTCTGTGCGTGATTTCCTGCAAGACAGGAATGTCAGTGTTCTGCCATGGCCAGCGAAGAGCCCGGATCTCAATCCCATTTAGGTCTGGGACCTGTTGGGTCGGAGGGTGAGGGCTAGGGCCATTCCCCCCAGAAATGTCCAGGAACTTGCAGGTGCCTTGGTGGAAGAGTGGGGTAACATCTCACAGCAAGAACTGGCAAATCTGGTCCAGTCCATGAGGAGGAGATGCACTGTAGTACTTAATGCAGATGGTGGCCACACCAGACACTGACTGTTACTTTTGATTTAGACCCCCCTTTTGTTCAGGGACACATTATTCCATTTATGTTAGTCACATGTCTGTGGAACTTGTTCACTTCATGTCTCAGTTGTTGAATCTTATGTTCATACAAATATTTACATGTTAAGTTTGCTGAAAATAAACGCAGTTGACAGTGAGAGGACGTTTCTTTTTTTGCTGAGTTTTGTTTTAATTTGAAGGCCCAGTCTGTCAGAGATGCAGGTGCATCTCAATTATTAACATTTTCTTCCTCTCCTAGTCTCTTATCTGTCATCTGTGTCTAGTCCCTCTAGCCAATCAGTAACACTAATTGATCAACGTGCCAGGTTGAAACGAACAGACTATGATGCTCCCACACTGTAAAGTCATTTACATGCATCCCATTGTTAAGTAAACTGCTGTGTTTACAGTTTTTGACAATTGCTTACACATGATTTCTGAACCTATGGCTCCTTTTCTCTAGACTCCACACACGAAACCCCAAAAAAAACACACACACACAACATGCAAAACATCACACATCTCTTGCAAAACCAAACACTTAATTCAAAACTATTTTAACTCTTCTCAAAATTGTGTTTTTGCATCAAATCTCTACACACAAACCATCAAATGATTAGCTTTTATAAACACCAACTGCACACGGATGTGACAAATGTAAAACACTACTATCTTGTGTCTTCTGCATGTTCAGTGTGCTGTGGAGTCCACGGCAGTTTGTCATAGCACTCACACGTACATGTATGTGCACAAATATATACAGTATGTATGCATATTCAGTATATATTTACACTATATACAGACATGCAAGGGGGGAAGAATAAATTGTATTTCTTTCTCAAAACATTGTATTTTCATCCAGATTTCAGGATGAACAGTAACAGACAAAACAAATACTCTCTTTCCAAAATTGGCCCACATTGTTGTCCAAACCAAGGAAGGCAACCTGAAGCCTATTTATAGTACTCAAGCTCTGATTTCTAAGTGAAGAAATTAACTACAGTATAAGTGTTTTCACATGTGAGCACTGTGTCTAGGTAATCAGTAAATGAGTGTGGTATTTGGGATGGCAGTGTTTTCCAAACGAAACACACGACCTGTTAGTTTTGAATGATGTGTCTAATGTAGAGAACTGTGTGTAGTGGTTTGCAAAAAGTGTGTTTTACAATTGAAAACTGAGTGTAAAGCAGATAATGTGCTTGTAGTTTTGCAGACTTGGTCTGAAAATTAGGTACATGAGTTAATAGTTTCACTGAGTCAAGTACCACTTTTAGTGTGTAAGCTATTGTAAAAAACGGTAATATTAAAGTACACCTACTGTAATATAAATATGTATCAAAGCAAGTACTGTGTAATGACTCACAGTATAATACCTTACAATTGACTGTATTATACTGGAAAAATCAGAATGAATGAATGAATGGATGATTGAATGAATGAAATTCATTTAGGGGAGGGGTTTGTTTTTAGTACTGCACAACTCTCTCCTCTTCTATCCTATCATCTCTCCTTCTGCTAAATCCTTGTCCCTCCTGTCTCACGATTCTGCATCTTCGACCCTACTCTCCCCCTTTCCGCAACCTATGACTCGCACTTTCCCCTTTCCTCCGGCCGGATCGGCCCTCCCCTCCTGCTCCATGGCTGAGTGACTCATTGCAATCTTGCAGAACAGGGCTGCAGGCAGCAAAAATGGAGGAAAACTAAACTTCCAGAGGACCTATCATCCTTTTGCTCCCTTCTCTCTACCTTCTCTTCCTCCGTATCTGCTGCTAACGCCCCTTTCTACCACTCTAAATTTCAATCATCTGCCTCTAACCCTAGGAAACTCTTTTCCTTCTCCCTCTCTGCATGCAACTTTGTCAACCACTTTGAAAAAAAGGTTAATGACATCCGCTACTCATTCACTCAGCATATTGAGTCCACTGGTCTCACTCATACAGAACTACCCTAAATATGGACCTCTTTCTCCCCTCTATCTCCAGATGACATCCTGTGACTAGTGAGGTCTGGCCGCCTGGCAACCTGCCCACTCGACCCTATCTGCTCCTCCCTTCTCCAGACCTCTGGAGACCTTCTCCCATTCCTCACTTCCCTCATCAACTCATCCCTGACCACTGACTGCATCCCCTCTGACTTCAAAATGGCCTGAGTTAATCCCCTCCTCAAGAAACCAACACTCGACTCACCTGACGTCAAACTATAGACCTGTATCCCTTCTTTGTTTTCTCTCCAAAACACTTGAGCGTACTGTATCTGATCAACTTTCACAGAGACTCTCCGCACTGCCAAAGCTGACTCTCTCTCCTCTGTTCTCATCCTCCTAGATGCAGTACCAGTCACAGCTCTTCATTCTAGGGTTTTCTTTATTTTTACTATTTTCTACATTGTAGAATAATAGTGAAGACATCAAAACTATGAAATAACACATGGAATCATGTAAAACAAATCAATATATATTTTAGATTCTTCAAGTTAGCCACTCTTTGCCTTGATAATAGCTTTGCACACTTTTGGCATTCTCTCAACTAGCTTCACCTGGAATGATTGTCCAACAGTCTTGTAGTTCCCACATATACTGAGCACTTGTTGGCTGCTTTTCCTTCACTCTGCGGTTCAACTCATCCCAAACCATCTCGATCGGGTTGGGTGATTGTGGAGGCCAGGTCATCTGATACAGCACTCCATCACTCTCCATCACTTTCCTGGTCAAATAGCCCTTACACAGCCTGGAGGTGCATTGGGTCATTGTCCTGTTGAAAAACAAATGATAGCCCCACTAAGGGCAAACCAGATGGGATGGCGTATCACTGCAGAATTCTGTGGTAGCCATGCTGGTTAAGTGTGCCTTGACTCCTAAATAAATTACAGACAGTGTCACCAGCAAAGCACCACCACACCTCTTCCTCCATGCTTCAAGAAGAACCACACATGCAGAGATCATCCGTTCACTTACTCTGCGTCTCAGAAAGACAAGGCGGTTGGAACCAAAACAGAACATTGGACAGATTTCCACTGGTCTAATGTCCATTGCTTGTGTTTCTTGGCCCAAGCAAGTCTCTTCTTTTTGGTGTCCTTTAGTAGCAGTTTCTTTTGGTAGTCAGGCCTACTATTGTTGTGTCATCTGCAAACGTGATGATTGAGTTGCAGGTGTGCGTATCCACGCAGTCATGGGTGAACAGACACTACTGGTGTCCCCCAGGGCTCTCCTTTTCGCTCTGTACCCCAAGTCAATCTGCTCTGTCATATCCTCACATGGTCTCTCCTATCATTGCTATGCAGATGACACTCAACTACTTTTCTCCTTCCCCAATCTGACACCCAGGTGGCGACACGCATCTCTGTGTGCCTGGCAGACAATATGGCCTCTTATAAGGCAGGTCTCAAAATATTTGAATGACCCCCAAAAAACAATACCATGCACCCAACAGTGGTCAAAAGGTTTGTGGCTCTCCTAAAATCCGGTACGGTACTTGATGGACTGTATTCTGTTGATTTGAAATTGCAGTACCATTCAAAATACAGCAATTTTCTCACAATGCACTCACTATACAGTCTCTTGCAGTAAAATGTTTCAGAGTTTTTTAAATGTTGATAATGCCTCAAATTACCATAATAATTATAGTTTTCCGTGACAGTGCATCTAATCTGTAACCGGCCTCCACACTTCACATCAAATATGCACTTGCACACTTCCCGTCGTGGATTTAGGGCGTTTGCACTATTGTTAAATTCATTATAGGGATTTTGCAAGTGCACACTTCGGGAGAAGGGAGTGCTCTTTGATGAGTGCCTGCCCTTGGATGTTAAACAGCAAATCCAACACTTCCAATTAGGATGATCAAGAGCAGGAAACCAAATCACACAACGAGCAATTTCACCATCAGATAATTAACCGCATGTAATTCCCAGTGTTAGAAGACACACCTAAAATATGCTCACATCAATTATGCTCAGAGGGTAATTATTGACAAGAGTTGCCACTAGGTTTTAGTTTCAGCCACAAAACTGAAATTTGCAGATTGCGTATAAACAAGGCTGGGACGATAGCAGAGTGACTGCTTTAAGAAGTGGGATCGGGGAGAATTACATTATTTTTATCTTCAAAAGACTACCCTTCCCCTTCAGTCTTGAAAAGGCTTTCATGCTCGAGATATTTGTGTCTCTCTGAATGTGGTGTGCTCCTGTTACATCTGCTGTGAAGTGTTAAAAAGGTTTTGATAATAGGGCATAAAAACACAAAGCAGACAGAGCACGTCACACAAAATATCTATTAGCCTATATTTATCTGATTTGAAATTGAGGTTCCATGATAATTGTGAGTCTCTTAAAATCATGGTGCAAACATTTAGCTTAATATAAGGAATTTGAAATGATTTGTTTTTACTTTTACTTTTGATACGTATATTTTTGCAATTACATTTACTTTTGATTCTTAAGTATATTTAAAACCAAATACTTTTAGACTTTTACTCAAGGAGGATTTTACTGGGTGGCGCACTTTTACTTGAGGCATTTTCTATTAAGGTATCTTTACGTTTACTCAAGTATGACAATTGGGTACTTTTTCCACGACTGATGACAGCACATTTGAAGTTTGCCAAAAGGTGTCAAAAGGACTCTCAGACCAAGATTTTCTGGTCTGATGACACCAAGATTAAACTCTTTGGCCTGAATGCCAAGCGCCAGGTCTGGAAGAAACCTGGCACCATCCCTAACCTGAAGCATGGTGGTGGCAGCATCATGCTGTGGGGATGTTTTCAGTGGCCGGGATTTGGAGACTAGTCAGGATCGAGGGAAAGGTGAATGGAGCAAAGTACAGTGAGATCCTTGATGAAAACCTGCTCCAGAGTTCTCAGGACCTCAGACTGGTGTGAAGGCTAACCTTCCAACAGGACAACGACCCTAAGCTAACAGCCAAGACAAGGCAGGAATGGATTCGGGACAAGTCTCTGAATGTCCTTGAGTGGCCCAGCCAGAGCCTAGACTCGAAATGCACTGTATACGTCTCATTCACAGATCATTACAACCAGTTCTTTGGACTTTGTATAGTTTCTGCTCTATCGCGCACTGTGGGACCTTATATAAACAGGTGTGTTTTGTTTTTAAATCAGGTCCAAACAACTGAATTGGCCACAGGTGGACTCCAATCAAGTTGTAGCATCTCAAGGATGATCAAATGAAATTAGCTGCACCTGAGCTCAATTTGGAGTGTCATTGCAAAGTGGTGTGAATACTTAAGTAAATTACATATTTCTTTATTTCTGTATTAATAAGTTTTCACTTTGTCATTATGGGGTAACTGTGTGTAGATGGGTGATATTTTTTATTTATTTAATCCATTTTGAATTCAGGCTCTAACACAACAAAATATGGAATAAGTCAAGGGGTAAAACTACTTTCTAAAGGCACTGTATCTTTAGAGAAACTGCCCAATGTGAGCATTGAGCGCACATACATTTTTTTAATGAAATGGAATTCAAATAGTTGAACCAACATTGGCCAATTAGTTGTTAAAAAAACAAAATATAGCCAACATTTTGGTTTATTGCTCAGCACTGTCACTGACTTACATACTTACTTAGGCTCGCTCTCACACGCTCGCTCCTTCCTACCTTCCTTCCTTCCATCCATCCATACTTACTTATTTACTTACTGTCCAAAAGCATCTTAAGGCTAAATGTATTGTTATATCCTTCGTACACTGTAAACCCCAATGTGCTGTCATTACTCAAAACTTTTGAGGAAACTCATTGCACTTAATATATCTGTGTACAGATTTGTTAGTCAGTACTCAAACTGATATTGACCCTGTAGGGCAGGTATTCTCAAACTGTGGTACACACAATGCCATTCGGGGTACGCCAAAGAAAAATGTGATTCATATTTAAAATATATATATATACACAATATATATATTTTCCAACGGGGCTATACATTTGAGTGAGGTTTTTCTCTCACCTGAGTAGCCTCATTTCACTGCCAAAAATAAAACTATCTAGAGTTCAGTGAAATAACAGCACAATGTCAAATACAGGTAGCCTCGTCAAATAATTAACATCCAATCACAATAACCGTTACACTCTCGCAGGAATTCCACTAACGGTCTGTAAGTAGCCAAACGTAGCTGCTGCTCATTCGATTTGCTTGAAAATGTATAAATGGTTTAAAAAAAGTAAAGTCCATAGAGACACAAAAGAGCTCTAAGTACTGTTACCACCAGCAATACTACACCTGCACCTGTCGACAACACAAGTTGTTCTGCTTCCACGAACACATCCAAATGCTAGCATCAGTAACTCTACATTTGTTGTTAGCCCAGCGAGAATGGACACTGACAGTTGTGAATCTGATGCAGCTGAAGAGCTACTGCCTCCTTAACCCGGAAAGCACCGAACAACAGACAGGGACTTTGGACCATCGAAGAGGTGCAAATATGAGGAGAAAAATATCACTTATATTGGGAGTAGCACCTTTCCTCAGCCACAGTGTCTTATATGTGCAAAAGTACTATCTCACAACTTGATGAAACCTTGCGCAGACATTTAGAAACAATTTGAAAAATAAGCCTGGGGATTTTTTTGAGCGACAATTAAGACGACTTTCGATTAGTAAGACATGTACACTACCGTTCAAAAGTTTGGGGTCACTTAGAAATGTTCTTGTTTTTGAAAGAAAAGCAAAATTTTTGACCATTAAAATGACATCAAATTGATCAGAAATACAGTGTAGACATTGTTAATGTTGTAAATGACTATTGTAGCTGGAAACTGTAGATTTTTTTATGGAATATCTACATAGGCATACAGAGGCCCATTATCAGCAACCATCACTCCTGTGTTCCAATGGCACGCTGTGTTAGCTAATACAAGTTTATTATTTTAAAAGACTAATTGGTCATTAGAAAACCCTTTTTCAATTATGTTAGCAAAGGTGAAAATAGTTGTGCTTATTAAAGAAGCAATAAAACTGGCCTTCTTTAGACTAGTTGAGAATCTGGAGCATCAGCATTTGTGGGTTCAATTACAGGCTCAAAATGGCCAGAAACAAAGACCTTCCTTCTGAAACTTGTTAATCTATTCTTGTTCTGAGAAACGAAGGCTATTCCAAGGGAGAAATTGCCAAGAAACTGAAGATCTTGTACAACACTGTGTACTACTCCCTTCACAGAACAGCTTAAACTGGTTCTAACCAGAATAGAAAGAGGAGTGGGAGGCCCCGGTGCACAACTGAGCAAGAGGACAAGTACATTAGAGTGTCTAGTTTGAGAAACAGATGCCTCACAAGTCCTCAACTGGCTGCTTCATTAAACATTACACACAAAACACCAGTTTAATGGACAAAAAAAAATGTATTTCAAAAACAAGGCCATTTCTAAGTGACCCCAAACTTTTGAACGGTAGTGTATAAAAGCAACATATACTATTAATAAGAAGGGGCTAGAAGCTTCTTATATGGTGAGCTACCGAGTGGCTAGGACAAGCAAGCCCCATACTAATGTGAAGGACTTAATTATATTTCTACTGCTGCAGATATGGCTGGGAGAATGCTGGGGGAAATGGCCAAAAAAACTACACAGACAATTGCTTCATCAAACAACACTGTTTCACGACACATCAGTGACATGGTAGGATATGCTTTGAAACAATTACTGCTTCACATACAAGCCAGTGAATTCTATGCTTTACAGCTGGATGAGTAAACAGATGTGGCTGGCCTGATATAGCTCCTGGTATATGTTCATTACGTTTATGGGGGGTCAATTAAGGAAGACATCCTCTTCTGGAAACCAGGACAATGGGAGAGGATATATTTTAAGTACTGGAAAGCTTTGTGACATCGAATGGACTTTGGTGGTCAAGATGTGAAGGTATCTGTACTGATGGCGCAAAAGCCATGACAGGGAGACATAGTGGAGCAGTGGCTCCCGACGCCACTTGGGTACACTGCAGCATCCACCGAGAGGCTCTTGCTGCTAAGAGAATGCCTGACAGCTTGAAAGACATTTTGGACACTACAGTGAAAATGGTTAACTTTGTTAAAGTAAGGCACCTGAACTCTCATGTATTTTCTGCACTATGCAATGATATAGACAGGGACCATGTAATGTTTTTACAACATACAGACGTTGGTTATCAAGGGGCAAGGTATTGCCATGTTGTTTTTAAATTGACAGCTGAGCTTAAAGTTCTTTACTTACCATAATTTTCACTTGTCTGACCACTTGCATGATGACGAGTTTCTCACACGACTGGCCTATTTGGGTGTTCTTTTTTCTCACCTGAATGATCTGAATCTAGGATTACAGGGACTCTCCACAACTATAGTATATTAAATGTGCGGGACGAAATTGAGGCTATAATTTAAGAAGTTTGAGCTCTTCTCTGTCTGCATTAACAAAGACAACAAACAGCTATTTCCATCATTGTATGATTTATTTGGGTGCAAATGAACTCAAGCTTACGGACAATATCAAATGTGATACAGCGAAGCAGCTGAGTGAGTTGGGCGCCCAATTAAGCAGGTACTTTACAGAAACGGATGACACAAACAACTGTATTCGTTATCCCTTTCATGCCCTGCCACCAGTCCACTTACTGATATCTGAACAAGAGAACCTCATCGAAATTTCAACAAGCGGTTCTGTGAAAAGGTCATTTAATCAGAAGCCGTTGCGCCCAGAATATCCTGCCTTGGCAAATCTCGCTGTTAAGACACTGATGCCCTTTGCAACCACGTACCTATGTGAGAGTGGATTCTCGGGCCTCAATTGCATGAAATCTAAATTCAGGCACTGACTGTGTGTGGAAAAAGACTGAGACTCTCTCCAATACAACCCAACATTGCAGACTTATGTGCATCCTTTCAAGCACAGCCTTCTCATTAACCTGTGGTGAGTTATTCACAATCTTTGATGAACAAATAAGGTTTTATATGTATAATGGTTAAGTAAAGAGCAAAATGATTTGTGCCCAGGCCCTATAAGAGCTCTATGCCACGAGACGGGTTGTGACAAACTCACACTCATTCTTATGTTTAAATGTATCGTATAGTGTGTGTGTGGCAGGCTTACAATGATGGCAAAAAAAAAACACAATTTGAGAGTGTTCTGACCCTGGTGCTGGAGGGGGTACGCAGCTGGAGGTTGAATGTTTGAAGGGGTACGGGACTATAGAAAGTTTGGGAACCACTGCTGTAGGGGGTCCAGATTTGAGTTGTATCAGCTTGATTTTTTTTTGTTACGCCCCCACTAAGCCACATCTCCAATATCATTTCCCATTGTGCCTTGCATTTTTTAGTGAATTGTAGAGTTACCACTCATGACCATATTTTTTTGTGACAAAGACATGCTTTGAATTCGTCAATTTTCAGTCCTGTGGCCTTCACCAAGTGAGTTCCTAGGTTAATATTATCATTGAATTCTTATGACGATACATATCTCATAAGGCCTTTGAGGCATAGATTTACCATAAGACATTGGTCTGGAACTCATGGTTAAAGGCCACATCAGGCTTGCAATTATGGTAGAAAAATTCCCTGGAATCTTGAACAGGGATTTCTAAAAATGTTGCCCGAAACTTTGCTACCCTACCTGCTAGTCACATTGGGGCCGATCAGATTAAAGAAATGTCTGCTTTTCGCACACAAGCTTTTCCTAAGCACTTCTCAGTATTTGGTAATTAGAAAAATAACTTACCTTATTCAGTGGTGTAACGTGCTCTGCAGGTGTGGCTACCCTGCACACTCTGAATATATTTCATTCAACAGCTGAAAACCCTCCCAATTGCTGGCCAACAGATTTTATTGTGGAGTTTTCATTCAATAGGGTTTTCTGGAACATTTATTTTATGGAATGCATAAGGCATTACATTAAATATATATATTTTTAAGGATCTCATCTCACTTGGTGAAATCTATAGGGCAGAAAATGGATGAATGCAACAACCATGTCTCTGTCAATAACAAATACAGCCATGGGTAGTAACTGTACAATTTACTCGAAAGGAAATGCACTCTGGGAAATATTTTAACTAGACTTTAAATAAAGCATTTGATTAATTTAACACAATACCATACGTATATCATAAGGCCTTATTTTGAGGGCCTAATTTTACCCTTATACAGGGACCTGAAACTCGTACACATCACTTTAAATCAAAACCACGCCCATTATTATCATATTTCCCAGCATGCTCTATTGCAGGTAGGTTTTTGGAATTGTTTGTTTCAATATCGATGGTTATGCATGTACATTGATTGATTAATTCATCTTATGCTACATAAAGATACATAACATACATTTTTCTAAACTAAACTACTCAGTTAGATTTTTTTGCACCTGTTACTGAAATGTTTATTCTAGTTTGAATATCTTTGGTAGTCTCACAATGTTTCAAACATCAATCAAATCAATATAGTTTCAGGCATTGGCAACACTTACTGTTGAAGGCTACCTATAGATCGACTTCATTACACATTTACTACCATAAATGACAAATTCATCATCAGTAGAAACACAAGTTGGTTGATGTCACAGTTTGGTCAGTTGAACTGTTTGTATGTTGACTCAAAAGATCCTAAGTAAACTTGCAGTTGTTGACATAGGTATTTCATAAAAGTTAGCCCTGCAACTAAAGTGTTGCCAAAGATTCTGACGGAAGAAAGGTTCAAAAGTTAGGATCCATATGAATGATGTAAGAGAATACTTCAAAATTGGATGGAGTTTTTCATGCATTCTAATTTGATGACACTTAGCTCAGGTATTTAATTTGATTTTTGAAAGAGCTGACTCAGATTCAGTTACTGTTATTCGATCTTACAAACCTTTGCTGACTGTAACTTTCTCACACAATCATGACCTTGAATCTAATCAGTGTTATCAGCAGTAGATTTAATCAAGCAGAAAAGGTACTGCATCTGGTAAACAACGTTAAATATATCTCTCTTTCAACTTGGATTTTATTTGCCATAACTTTGCACATCACCCAACTATTAACACTGGATAAATAAGTTATCCAATTTAAAGCAAGAATCCTTAGTTACATCCGTTTTTGGACTTATGAATTAATAATATATGCCCATTGATTTTTAAATAATATAACTTATAAATGCCTCATGAGCTTAGTTCAACTGTCGTACCCAATCAGAACCTAAAATATAACCTTACTCCAATGTTTGTAAACAATGTAAACAAACACTGTATAGCCTCAAAGCATGGATAAAACTGTAATATTGATATAATGGATAGTCAGTCCTTGCATTCATCGCTCTGTCTATAAAGTTGAGAGTGGTTACATTTCTCCAGGCCTTCCTGCAACTTTTAGCCATAACATATATGGGTTGGCCAATTTGTTATTGTTTCAATTAAGTATTCAATTCAATTCAAATTTCACCATGTAAAAGAAATCTGTGGGTTGAAAACTGTTTTCTGCCCCTCCCAAAAAATAGAATTTGTAGATAAATGGCCCACTTTCAAGGACTCATCCTCAAACAGTACCAAGCCTGGCCTGTTGATGAGTGACGAACTCCATCCTAGCTGGAGGGGTGCTCTCCTTCTATCAATCAACATAGACAGGGATCTAACTCCTCTAGCTCCTCAATGAGATAGCTTGTTGCCTGTTAGCCAGTCTGCCAGCTTATTGGAGTCTACCACTAGCACAGTCAGTGTAGTCAGCTCAGCTAGTCCCATTGAGACAGTGTTTGTGTCTCGATCTAGGCTGGGCAAAACTTAACATGGCGGTGTTCGTCATAGCAATCTCACTGGAATAAAGACCTCTTCTATTCCTGTCATTATTGAAAGTGATTGTGATTTCTACTTAATGTTAGATCCCTTACTTCCAAGGTAGTCATAGTCAATAAACAAATTACTGATCATAATCTTGATGTGATTTGGCCTGACTGAAACATGGCTCAAGCCTGATGAATTTACTGTATTAAATGAGGCCTCTCCTCCTGGTTACACCAGTGACCATATCTCCCACTCATCCCGCAAAGGTGAGTGGGGGATTTACGACAGTAAATTTAAATTTACGAAACATAAAATTACTGTGTTTTCATCCTTTAGCTTCTTGTCATGAACTCTATGCAGCCTACTCAATACATTTTAGCTACTGTTTACAGGCCTCCTGGGCCGTATATAGCTTTCCTCACTGAGTTCCCTGAATTCCCATCAGACCTTGAAGTCATGGCAGAGAATATTGCCATTTTGGTGACTTCAATATCCACATAGAAAAGTCCACAGACCCACTCCAAAAGGCTTTCGGCGCCATCATCGACTCAGTAGGTTTTGTCCAACATGTCTCTAGACCTACTCATTGCCACAGTCATACCCTAGATCTAGTTTTATCCCATGGACTAAATATTGTGGATCTAAAAAATTGTTTTACTCATAATCCTGGACTATCGGACAAGCATCTTATTATGTTTGCAATGGCAACAAATGATCTGCTCAGACCCCAACCAAGAATCATCAAAAGTCGTGCTATAAATTGTCGGACAACCTAAAAATTCCTAGATGCCCTTCCACACTCACTCCATCTACCCAAGGACGTTGGAGTACAAAAATCAGTTAACCACCTAACTGAGGATATACATGCAACAAAAACATTTGTCACAAGAAATTAGCTCCCTGGTATACAGAAAATTCCCGAGCCCTAGAAGCAAAGCTTCCAGAAAATTGGAAGGGAAATGGCACTCCACCAAACTGGAAGTCTTCCTACTAGCTTGGAAAGACAGTACTGTGCAATATCGAGGAGGCCTCACTGCTGCTTGATCATCCTATTTTTCCAACCTAATTGAGGAGAATAAGAACAGTACAAATTGTATTTTTGATACTGTCGCCAAGCTAACTAAAAAGCAACATTCCCTAAGGAAGGATGGCTTTTGCTTCCTTAGAAAGCAAATGACAGACTACTCTTTGAATCAGCATATTTCTCCAAAGTTCAGTTGTCCTTAGTCTAAACAGAACTGCCAGGACCTCAAGACACTCAAGTTTTTTAATCCTGTATCTCATATTCATGAAAATAGTAATGGCCTCTAAACCTTCAAGCTGCATACTGAACCTTATTCCAACTAAACTACTGAAAGAGCTACTTCCTGTGCTTGGCCCTCCTATGTTGAACATAGTAAATGACTCCCTATCCTCCGGATGTGTACAAAACTCACTAAAAGTGGCAGTAATAAAGCCACTGCTGAAAAAGTCAAAACGACCTGGAAAATGTAAAAAACTATTTGCTATTAGGAATCTCCCATTCCTCTCGCTCAAAAGGAAAAAGCTGTTGCACAGCAACTCACTGCCTTTCTGAAGACAAATAATGAGTACGGAACTGTCACGTTCTGACCTTAGTTCCTTTGTTTTGTCTTTGTTTTAGTATGGTCAGGTTGTGAGTTGGGGTGGGCAGTTTATGGTTGTTTTTCTATGTTGGTTTCTGTGTTCGGCCTAGTATGGTTCTCAATCAGAGGCAGGTGTCGTTAGTTGTCTCTGATTGAGAATCATACTTAGGTAGCCTGGGTTTCACAGATTAACTGTTGTATTAATTTGGTCAAAATATAGAACCTGCTGTTTAACAAATCTGTTAGAATCTTCAAAAAGTTGATGCTGGTTTATCAGCTTAATATTCAGTACTGAAACATTTAATGTACCTGGATCTACTTTTATTTTAAACACTATTCCTCGTAAAGGAAACATTAACATGACTTTCTTGCTTAAATTCACTGGTGTTACCAAAACTATAAAATTGAGTAATAATAATTGGAAATTGTCAAAAAAACTACAAGCATATATTCAGTTCATATCAATATTATTAATATTTAATATTTATTTAATATTTAACTTCTCAGAATACGTTTTACACCACTTAGGTACATCTACGTTTAGGTGTGCAAGTTTGTATATTATTACATTTTTTTCCATTATTACTTTATCAAATCTCTACAATTTCTCATGTTTTCGTATCTTCACAGAATCCCTATATAACGTTGTGACATTTATTTACTTTGTTTTGTCTTTATTTAGTATGGTCAGGGCGTGAGTTGGGTGGGTAGTCTATGTTTGTTTGCTCTATATTTTGGGTATTTCTATGTTCGGCCTAGTATGGTTCTCAATCAGAGGCAGGTGTCATTAGTTGTCTCTGATTGAGAATCATACTTAGGTAGCCTGGGTTTCACTGTGTGTTTGTGGGTGATTGTTCCTGTCTCTGTACCAGATAGGACTGTTTGGGGTTTTCACATTTCTTGTTTTTTGTAAGTTTGTTCATGTGAAGTGATTTATTAAAACATGAATCAAAATAACCACGTGCTTTGGTCCGCCTCTCCGTCAATGGAAGAAATTCCTTACACTTATTATACAAATTTCAATCAGCTTATTGTGCAAATTTCAATATCTTTTCATCCAAATGTCAAATTATTCAAATTTCAATCTCTTATTACACAAACTCTAGCTTAACACTTATTTCCATACTCACAAAACTCTCATATCACATTCACACAGAACTGTTCCCAAACACACTTCCTCAGTATTGTTATAACTTGCAGGAATATTTCCTTATTTCTAAAATAGAATTTGGTTGATAACAGTCATAGTGCGATGTCATTATCTTATGTCATATAATTTATTTCCTGGAATCTTTTGAGTAACAGCACCCCGTAGGTCCTCACTATTTCACTTCAATGAATTAACAATAGAATCACTGATTTCACGAGTAGTAGGTGTCCCTTTTTCAAAACCCCACACCCTGGACTTTTAACCAGTCCCAGTCTCACTAATCATAGACATCCCTTTCCAGAACTCCATAACCTATGCTTTTAGCTCGTCATACTATATTTTTTTACTGATATCACTATTCATGGGTGATTCTCAGAAGTCCCACAGCCTTTTAATCAGTCCTAACTTCACTAGTCATAGGTGTCCAGAACCCAACACCCCAGGCTTTTAGTTAGTCTTACTGGTCTCACCAGTCATGGGTATTTATATTTCAGAACCCCACACCCTAGGCTTTTAACCAGTCACTAGGTTCACTAGTTTTAGAGTTTTCGCCGAATCTCCACACCCTAGTATTTTACCTAGTCCTATCCTCACTAGTCATAAATAACAGTTCCCCGAATTGAGCAAGCAGGCGCATTTTGCTGTCTGCCTAGAATGATGTGGGGTTTCACACCCACACACATACACAAACATTAACCTTTTGTGCAGCAACAGGCCCCAGTCAGGAAAACAGCTTTAAACTAGTGCGCAGGATCTAACACTTTGCTCTGTTTTCAGTAGATTACGAGGAACCAGTTCATTTTCTTCTGACTAACAGGAAACCATAGGTCTCACCTGTCAGCACCTTGCTGTGTCCCAAGAACATCATGTGCAGGCAGAGGTGCAGTGCAGGCAGAGGGGCAGGTTATGGGTCGAGAGCCAGACCCGGTGCGAACACCGGGGCCTCGCTGCGGTGGTGGTCAGCGCTTGCCTTCTGCCGCCCCTTGGCCCATTTCCCTTGAGTGCCCCACCCTGTGACGGAGGCAGATTGGTCAGGAAGTCAACCGACAGGTGTGACCAAGGACGCTGTGGAACGGGAAGGGGTTGTAACTTCCCTCTGGGCAGGTGCCTAGGAGCCTTGCACTGAGCGCACACTGAGCAGGAGGACACATAAACCGTCATGTCCTTGGCCAAAGTGGACCACCAGTACTTCCCACTAAGACATTGCACTATCCTACCGATCCCCGGATGACCAGAGGAGGGTGACGTGTGAGCACACCAAATCAGCCTGTCCCGAACCTCCAGCAGAATGTACACCCGTCCAGCTGGACACTGTGGTGGAGTAGGCTCTACACGCAATGCTCGCTCGATGTCTGCGTCCACCTCCCACCTCACGGGTGCCACCAGACAAGAGGCCGGGAGGATGGGAGTAGAATCGATGGCCCGCTCCAACATATCATACAAAAGGGACAGTGCGTATGCCGTAGTGTTCTGGGAGCCTGGTCTATAGGAGATGGTGAACCTAAATTGGGTGAAAAACATAGCCCACCTTGCCTGACGAGGGTTCAGTCTCCTCGCTGCCTGAATGTACTTTAGATTACGGCGGTCAGTCCAGATGAGAAAAGCGTGTGGAGCCCCCTCAAGCCAATGTCTCCACACCTTCAGCCAGCAACTCTCGATCCCCCACGTCATAGCTTCGGTGGTGTTCGGTCATAGTTTCGGTGGCGTACCCGAGCACTGTGAGAGCACGGCTCCAATCCCAGCCTCGGACGCGTCCACTCCACTATGAATGTCTAAGAGGGATTCGGATGCGCCAGCACGGGAGCCGAGGTGAAAAGAGCCTTCAGGTGACCAAAAGCCCTGTCCGCCTCAGCCGACCACCCCAGACGCACCGCCCCCCCTTCAGCAGTGACTTAATGGGAGCAGCCACCTGCCCAAAACTCCAGATAAATCTCCGGTAGTAATTGGCAAACTTTAAGAACCGCTGCACCTCCTTTCCTGTGGCTGGAGTCAGCCAATTACGCACGGCTGCAATGCGTTAACACTCCATCACCATCTCTGATGTGGAAATGCAATACCCAAGGAAGGAGACGGCTTGTTTGAAGAACAAGCATTTCTCAGCCTTGACGTACAGGTCATGCTCCAACAGTCGCCCAAGTACCTTGCGCACCAAAGACACATGTGCGGCGCGTGTAGAGGAATAGACCAAAATGTCATCGATATAAACCACCACACCCTGCCATGGCAGGTCCCTGAGAATCTCGTCTACAAAAGATTGGAAGACTGCTGGATTATTCAACCCGTTCGGCATGACGAGGTACTCATAATTGTAATTTTTAAATTTTTAATTTTACCTTTATTTTACTGTTGTTCAGGTTAGTTATCATTGTTTTAGTTTACAATGGAGCCCCTAGTTCCACTCTTCATACCCCTGATACCCCCTTTGTCCCACCTCCCACACATGCGGTGACCTCACCCCTTACAACCAGCATGTCCAGAGATACAACCTCTCTCATCATCACCCAGTGCCTGGGCTTACCTCCGCTGTACCCGCACCCCACCATACCCCTGTCTGTGTATTGTGCCCTGAATATATTCTACCATGCCCAGAAATCTGCTCCTTTTATTCTTTGTCCCCAACGCTCTAGGCGACCAGTTTTGATAGCCTTTAGCCGCACCCTCATACAACTCCTCCTCTGTTCCGCGGGTGATGTGGAGGTAAACCCAGGCCCTGCATGTCCCCAGGCACCCTCATTTGTTGACTTCTGTGATCGAAAAAGCCTTGGTTTCATGCATGTCAACATCAGAAGCCTCCTCCCTAAGTTTGTTTTACTCACTGCTTTAGCACACTCTGCTAACCCTGATGTCCTTGCCGTGTCTGAATCCTGGCTCAGGAAGGCCACCAAAAATTCTGAGATTTCCATACCCAACTATAACATTTTCCGTCAAGATAGAACTGCCAAAGGGGGAGGAGTTGCAGTCTACTGCAGAGATAGCCTGCAAAGTAATGTCATACTTTCCAGGTCCATACCCAAACAGTTCGAACTACTAATCTTAAAAATTACTCTCTCCAGAAATAAGTCTCTCACTGTTGCTGCCTGCTACCGACCCCCCTCAGCTTCCAGCTGTGCCCTGGACACCATTTGTGAATTGATCGCCACCCATCTAGCTTCAGAGTTTGTTCTGTTAGGTGACCTAAACTGGGATATGCTTAACACCCCGGCAGTCCTACAATCTAAGCTAGATGCCCTCAATCTCACACAAATCATCAAGGAACCCACCACACAAATCATCAAGGAACCCACCAGGTACAACCCTAAATCTGTAAACAAGGGCACCTTCATAGACGTCATCCTGAGCAACTGGCCCTCCAAATACACCTCAGCCGTCTTCAACCAGGATCTCAGCGATCACTGCCTCATTGCCTGTATCCGCTACGGAGCCGCAGTCAAACGACCACCCCTCATCACTGTCAAGCGCTCAAACATCCTGTGGCGGACTGCAATAGCATCGAATAGTCCCCGTGATATGCAACTGTTCAGGGAAGTCAGGAACCAATACACGCAGTCAGTCAGGAAAGCTAAGGCCAGCTTCTTCAGGCAGAAATTTGCATCCTGTAGCTCCAACTCCAAAAAGTTCTGGGACACTGTGAAGTCCATGGAGAACAAGAGCACCTCCTCCCAGCTGCCCACTGCACTGAGGCTAGGTAACACGGTCACTAAATCCCGAAAACTTCAACAAGCATTTCTCAACGGCTGGCCATGCCTTCCGCCTGGCTACTCCAACCTCGGCCAACAGCTCCGCCCCCCTGCAGCTACTCGCCCAAGCCTCTCCAGGTTCTCCTTTACCTAAATCCAGATAGCAGATGTTCTGAAAGAGCTGCAAAACCTGGACCCGTACAAATCAGCTGGGCTTGACAATCTGGACCCCCTATTTCTGAAACTATCCGCCGCCATTGTCGCAACCCCTATTACCAGCCTGTTCAACCTCTCTTTCATATCATCTGAGATCCCCAAGGATTGGAAAGCTGCTGCAGTCATCCCCCTCTTCAAAGGGGGAGACACCCTGGACCCAAACTGTTACAGACCTATATCCATCCTGCCCTGCCTATCTAAGGTCTTCGAAAGCCAAGTCAACAAACAGGTCACTGACCATCTCGAATCACACCGTACCTTCTCCGCTGTGCAATCTGGTTTCCGAGCCGGTCACGGGTGCACCTCAACCATGCTCAAGGTACTAAACGATATCATAATGGCCATCAATAAAAGACAGTACTGTGCAGCCGTCTTCATCGACCTTGCCAAGGCTTTCGACTCTGTCAATCACCATATTCTTATCGGCAGACTCAGTAGCTTCGGTTTTTCTGATGACTGCCTTGCCTGGTTCACCAACTACTTTGCAGACAGAGTTCAGTGTGTCAAATCGGAGGGCATGCTGTCCGGTCCTCTGGCAGTCTCTATGGGGGTGCCACAGGGTTCAATTCTCGGGCCGACTCTTTTCTCTGTATAGATGAATGATGTTGCTCTTGCTGCGGGCGATTCCCTGATCCACCTCTACGCAGACGACACCATTCTATATACATCCGGCCTGTCCTTGGACACTGTGCTATCTAACCTCCAAACAAGCTTCAATGCCATACAACACTCCTTCCGTGGCCTCCAACTGCTCTTAAACGCGAGTAAAAACCAAATGCATGCTTTTCAACCGTTCGCTGCCTGCACCCGCACGCCTGACTAGTATCACCACCCTGGATGGTTCCGACCTTGAATATGTGGACCTCTATAAGTACCTAGGTGTCTGGCTAGACTGTAAACTCTCCTTCCAGACTCATATCAAACATCTCCAATGGAAAATCAAATCTAGAGTCGGCTTTCTATTCCGCAACAAAGCCTCCTTCACTCATGCCGCCAAACTTACCCTAGTAAAACTGACTATCCTACCAATCCTCGACTTCGGCGACGTCATCTACAAAATAGCTTCCAACACTCTACTCAGCAAACTGGATGCAGTTTATCACAGTGCCATCCGTTTTGTCACTAAAGCACCTTATACTACCCACCACTGCGACCTGTATGCTCTAGTCGGCTGGCCCTCGCTACATATTCGTCGCCAGACCCACTGGCTCCAGGTCATCTACAAGTCCATGCTAGGTAAAGCTCCGCCTTATCTCAGTTCACTGGTCACGATGGCAACACCCACCCGTAGCACTCGCTCCAGCAGGTGTATCTCACTAATCATCCCTAAAGCCAACACCTCATTTGGCCGCCTTTCGTTCCAGTTCTCTGCTGCCTGTGACTGGAACGAATTGTAAAAATCGCTGAAGTTGGAGACTTTTATCTCCCTCACCAACTTCAAACATCTGCTATCTGAGCAGCTAACCGATCGCTGCAGCTGTACATAGTCTATCGGTAAATAGCCCACCCAATTTTACCTACCTCATCCCCATACTGTTTTTATTTATTTACTTTTCTGCTCTTTTGCACACCAATATCTCTACCTGTACATGACCATCTGATCATTTATCACTCCAGTGTTAATCTGCAAAATTGTAATTATTTGCCTACCTCCTCATGCCTTTTGCACACAATGTATATAGAATCTCTTTTTTTCTACTGTGTTATTGACTTGTTTATTGTTTACTCCATGTGTAACTTTATGTTGTCTGTTCACACTGCTATGCTTTATCTTGGCCAGGTCGCAGTTGCAAATGAGAACTTGTTCTCAACTACCCTACCTGGTTAAATAAAGGTGAAGAAATAAATTAAATAAAACTAGGCAAGTCAGTTAAGAACAAATTCTTATTTTCAATGACCGCCTAGGAACAGTGGGTTAACTGTCTGTTCAGGGGCAGAACGACAGATTGTGTACCTTGTCAGCTCGGGGATTTCAACTCACAACCTTTCGGTTACTAGTCCAATGCTCTAACCACTAGGCTACCCTGCCGCCCCATAATGGCCGGATGAGGTACTAAACGCTGTCTTCCACTCATATCCCTCCCAGATACGCACCAAGTTATACGAACTCCTGAGATCCAGTTTTGTGAAAAAGCGTGGTCCGTGAAATGACTCAATTGCCGTGGCAATGAGAGGTAGCGGGTAACTGTACCCCACCGTGATGGAATTTAGACCTATATAGTCAATGCACGGAAGCAACCCTCCCTCCTTTTTCTTCACAAAAAAGAAACTCGAGGAGGGTTGAATGTACCCCTGCCCCAGAGATTCGGATATGTATGTCTCCATAGCCACCCACTGTCTCCTCCTGTTGCAGGGGATACACGTGACTCCTGGGAAGTGCAGCGTCTACCAGGAGATTTATCGCACAATCCCCTTGTCGATGAGGTGGTAATTGGGTCGGCATATTCTGAGGGAATGAGCACGTGGAGATTTGGTCTGGACTCTCAACCTACGTAGCACCGATGGAAACACCTACACACCTGCCTGAGCACTCTTCTGACCACCCCTTTAGAGCCCTCTGTTGACACGAAATCCTGGGGTTGTGATGGGCCAACCAGGGAATCCCCAGCACCACCGGAAACGCAGGAGAATCAATGAGGAAGAGACTAATTCTCTCCTCATGACCCTCCTGCGTAACCTTGCCAAGTGGAGCCGTTGTCTCCCTGACTTGCCCTGACTCTAATGGTCGGCTATCTAAGGCGTGCGCTGGGAAGGGTTTGTCAAGCTGAACAAGGGGGATCCCTAACCTATGCGCTAAACCATGGTCAATAAAATTTCCTGCTGCGCCTGAATCTACTAGCGCCTTATGCCGTGAATAAGGGGAAATTTCAGGGGGAAAAAAATCAACAAATACATGTGACCAACAGGGGGCTCTGGGTGAGCCTGGTGCCGACTCAGGTGAGGTGTCCGAGCAGTGCACGGCCTGGCGTCTCGACTCCCTGGAGGACCCCTCCAGCACCGGTCAGCAGTGTGCCCTCTACGACCACAGCTGGTACAGGAAAGGCCCCCTCCTCCGGTCGCCCTCGCTGCAGCACCTCCTAGCTCCATGGCCGTTGGAGTGGAGGGGCTGGGGGATGAAACTGACAGGACCTGATCTGGACGTCCGCGGGTCGCCAGCAAGTTGTCCAATCGAATGGACATGTCTATCAGCTGGTCCAAGGAGAGGGTAGTGTCTCTACAGGCTAGCTCCCTACAGACGTCCTCACGCAAACTGTACCTATAGTGATCGATCAGGGCCCTGTCATTCCATGCCGCACCAGCGGCCAAGGTCTGGAACTCTAGGGCAAAGTCCTGAGAACTCCTCTTCTCCTACCTCAGATGGAACAGCCATTCACACGCCGCTCGGCCCTCAGGTGGGTGGTCGAACATGGCCCGAAAGTGGCGGGTGAACTCTGAGTAGTGGTCCCTCGCTGAGTCAGGATCGTTCCATACCACGTTGGCCCACTCCAGGGCTTTGCCTGAGAGGCAGGAGACGAGGGCATTCACGCTCTCACCTCCCGACGGAGCCGGGTGAACGGTTGCCAGGTATAATTCTATCTGGAGTAAGAACCACGGGCACCCGGCCGCCGTTCCATCGTACTCCCTCGAGAGTGCGAGTCGAATCCCACTGTACCCAGGCAATGAAGGAGAGGGTTGTGGTACTGTTTGGGGTGTGGCTGATGGAGGTGTGGGAAGGCCACCTCTCTCCCATCTTTCCATCGTCGCCATCACCTGATCCATCGCGGTCCCCAGCCGGTGTAACACTGCCATGTGGTGTTGAACGCTTTCCTCCATAGATACTGGGAGCGCGTCCGCTCCTGCTGACTCCATCGAAGTGGTGCGGGATTCTGTGATAATGTTGCCTCTAGGTGGTAGGTGTAGGAGTCAGGCGCAGGAGAGCAAGCATGTCTGAGAAGCGTGTTTTAATAAGAAAATCCACCAACACAGGAATGGCACAATCGAAAAAGGTACAACGCCCTCGACAACAGAGAACCCGTACAAATGCACGGAGGAACAAACAAAGTTCCGACAATCACACACTTAAGAATCCGTGAAAACAAATAACGGCATAACCTCACCGAGCACATCACAATGAAAGACTAATCCCAATGAAAGACTAATCCCGCACAAATTTAGGCAGGCAACAGGGTACACAGAAATTAATGCAAATGAAACCAGGTGTGAAAAGACAAAACAAACAGAAAAGGAAAAAGGGATTGTGATGGCTAGTAGACCTGCGATGCCGACTGAACAGGGAGAGGGAGCCACCTTCGGTAGAAGTCGTGACACACATGGTGTCAAATTTAAGAATACTTTACTAAAAAAATTGCATTTGTTTTACTCATATGAATGTAGTACTTCTAACTTCAGCTATTTAAGTTTCTTAATGTTTTTAGATAATCGGTTTCCTCAAAATATTTGAATAGCCAGAACTGATCTGGTTTTACAGTGTACCCATGATGCGACTGTGTTTGGTTAGATTTATTGCATTTTTTCTTTGTGTTTTCTCACTCATTAGCTAGGTTTCCATCTAATTGGCAACATATTTTCACGTGAATATTTTAAATCTGCATTAAAAAAATATGTGCATTTTGCCACAAAGATGTGTTTCCATCAAACTGAATTATGAATCATGAAAATTGCTTTTGTGGTTCAATTCCCAATACAATTTAAATGTGTTTCCATTTTCAACTCTACTGGTTTTGTCACAAAAAGGTTGCGTTATATAGCGAATGTGCCCACTCTACTTGCCGATACAGTGCAAGTATAGCCTACTACATGATGAGATTATTATGGACAAAAGAGTGCGATTATTTTTATTTGTCAAACAGAAGCCAAGACTCGATCATCATGTTACCAGAAAAAGACCCTCGAAATTAATTGGAAAGGAGCATCAAGCTCAATACTTTCACCACACTTTGAAATTCATCATAACTTATTTCATATGTAGCCTAATAAACTGCATGCTTTCCCGAGTCGTAGTGGGACAACACAACACATTGCGTGACTCCATGTTTACTTCGATATGATGGTTATTATATCAATATTTGTTTCCATCAGGCTTGTCCTGAATTTTAAAGTTCGTATGGGAAGCTGGTTAGGGGCATCACCTGCTCTCCTCCTGCCTCTTCTCTAGCTTCTCTCTCCCTCCTGACATCAGAGAGGTAATTTCAGGGCACTCTCTTAGTCTGTCTGTTTGCCTGCAGTCAAGAAAGGAAAACTCCACTCCTGCCGCAAGAGCAGGTTTTTATATCCGGTCTGATCCCACCATATTTATTTAAACGATTCTCTGGGCTTGTCACCATCCGACCTAGCTCAGGCCTACACATCACTCCTGAAATCTAGATATGCATTGATTAAGACATAGACAATATGGGTTTAGATCAGCAGGAGGTTTTAGTCTAATCAGCATCTTATTCCTCAAATCTTTGTTTGATGTGCACTGCATAACATAAACGTGAACAATATTTAATGAATGAGGTGTGTTCCATGACATTATCACGTGCAAAGAGCACTTCATTCAGTAGTGCTCTAGCTATAGGCCTATCTAGCCTTCTATTGTTTTTGAGATTGTTTCTGTTTTTTATTATTTAAAGGTAAAAAGTTACAATTCTATCATCATTCATTAAAACATTCGAAATAATAAACAATTCAAACAATAAGAAATCAATTCAAGTTAGGCAAACCAAATGGTCATCTCGTCAAAGAAAAGCTCAACCAAAGCAATCAATTAAACACCAAAGAATCTGGAAAATCAGTTTGTCAGTCAGCCAATTTGTCTGTCTTTGTGTTGGGGGAGGGGAAAGGTTCTGGACTGGCAGTTTCTGGTTGGAGGTGGCAGTTGTGGTTAGTCAGTGCTGTGTCCAGTGTTGTTGCTGGTGTTGGGGCTGGGAGAAAACTGGGTTTGTGCTGATGTTGGGTCCGGGACTGATAGTCATGCTGGTGCTGGGACCAGGGCTGAAAACTGGGGACCGGGAGAAAAAAAGGAACCGGGTACCACGAACTGGGAACTGGGGCTGGTGCATGTGCTGGGTTGGGATCTGGATCTGTAGATGGGAGGAATGACAACCTGAGGAGCAAGCAGACACACAAGGGAGCCCAGGACCCAGAGGTCAGTGATGGTACTCCCCTATGGCTTGATCGCTCCGGGCGTAGGTCTAAATCTTTGGTCCTTCCTCCACGCCTCTTCTGGTGTGATGAATGGTTCCTGGTTCTGGTTCTGGTTCTGTGAAATGAATACGTATACAGGGAGGAAGGGGGAGAGGGATGGAGAGAGAGAAAGGAGTGGGGGAGGGTATGTCCATCGGCCTGGGCTGGTGCTGGAGGAGGAGCGATGCGGCAGCAAGGCTGACCGCAGGAGGCTGGAGGAGAGAGGGAACAAACACGGCCCAGAGCCACCTGGCAATGGACATTCACAAACCATTGGTAAGTGTGTTCAGTGCATCCGTGGGGGGCAGTTCTCTGTACGTACTGTACCTTGTGCTCTCTATGGATGATTCCCAAGTGGGGAGGCAACCTTGCACAGCCATCTGAAGAAAGTATTTATGTTCAGAGTGTGTCAGGGTCATGAAGATGGTTTATTAGGGGTCCAGATCCGGGTTTGATAATCCGGCTGTTTCTGGGACGTCTTGGGTGGTTACAGGAGTGGGGTAGTTTCTTGGACATCTTGGGTGGTGGATTGGGTGGTTGACTTTGTTGTCCTTAAGCCATTTTGACACAATTTTGGAAGTATGCTTGGGGTCATTGTCCACTTGGAAGACCCATTTGCGACCATGCTTTAACTTCCTGACTGATGTCTTGAGATGTTTTTCAATATATCCACATAATTTTCCGTCCTCATGATGCCATATTTTGTGAAGTGCACCAGTCCCTCCTGCAGCAAAGCACCCCCACAACATGATGCTGCCACCCCCGTGCTTCACGGTTGGGATGGTATTCTTCGGCTTGCAAGTGTAAGTGTAACAGTATAACTTTATACCGTCCCCTTGCCCATACCCGGGCGCGAACCAGGGACCCTCTGCACACATCAACAACAGCTATTTAGCGTGCACCACCGCTAACAAAGCTAGCTGTTTCACATCCGCTACACAAGCGTCCCCCTTTTTCCTCCAAACATAACAATGGTCATTATGGCCAAACAGTTCTATTTTTGTTTCATCAGAGGACATTTCACCAAAAAGTACGATCTTTGTCCCCATGTGCAGTTGCAAACCGTAGTCTAGCTTTTTTATGGCGGTTTTGGAGCTGTGGCTTCTTCCTTGCTGAGCGGCCTTTCAGGTTATGTCGATATAGGACTCGTCTTACTGTGGATATAGATACTTTTGTACCTGTTTCCTCCAGCATCTTCACAAGGTCCTTTGCTGTTCTTCTTGGATTGATTTGCACTTTTCACACCAAAGTACGTTAATCTCTAGGAGAGAGAATGCGTCTCCTTCCTGAGCGGTATGACGGCTGTGTGGTCCCATGGTCTTTAAACTTGCGTACTATTGTTTGTACAGATGAACGTGGTACCTTCAGGTATTTGGAAATTGCTCCCAAGGATGAACCAGACATGTGGAGGTCTACAATTTTTTTCTGAGGTTTTGGCTGATTTCTTTAGATTTTCCCATGATGTCCAGCAAAGAGGCACTGAGTTTGAACGCAGGCCTTGAAATACATCCACAGGTACATCTCCAATTGACTCAAATTATGTCAATTAGCCTATCAGATGCTTCTAAAGCCATGACATAATTTTCTGGAATTTTCCAAGCTGTTAAAAGGCACAGCCAACTTAGTGTATGTAAACTTCCCACTCACAAATTGTGATACAGTGAATTATAAGTGAAATAATCTGTCTGTAAACAATTGTTGGAAGAATTACTTGTGTCATGCACAGAGTAGATGTCCTAATCGAATTGCCAAAACTATAGTTTGTTAACAATAAATGTGTGGAGTGGTTGAAAAAACAGTTTTAATAACTCCAACCTAAGTGTATGTAAACTTCTGACTTCAGCTGTACATGTAGGTAGAGTTATTAAAGTGACTTATTCATAGATAATAACAGAGAGTAGCAGCAGCGTAAAAGGAGGGGGGGGGGGTCAATGCAAATAGTATCGGTAGCCATTTGATTAGATGTTCAGTAGTCCTATGACTTTGGGGTAGAAGCTGTTAAGAAACATCTTGGACCTAGACTTGGCGCTCCGGTATTGTTGCCGTGTGGTAGCAGAGAGAACAGTCTATGACTAGAGTGGCTGGAGTCTTTGACAATTTTTTAGGGTCTTCCTTTTGTTTACGTTGGTGTGTGTGTGTGTGTGTGTCAATGACAGTTCTACTGTAACTGTAGAAACAACTATCCACCACCAGAGGGCGACTAGATATCAGTTCATCAATGAGAAAGAGTGATTCTCTACTACAGTAGCCTACATACATACACCCCTCATTGAGGAATGCACCTGATGATGACGTCTACTAAGCTACTTAGTAATCTTATGATGATCATTCTAGAACATGTATCGTTATCAGACAGCTGCAACAAGAGACTCTGAAGACCCGTAGAGAGCTAGTTCATCAGACTACGTTGATATTCCTGTGTCCATTTGCTTATAATATTTTGCAGAAATGATGGACAAATCGGACTATACGCTATAAATGTATCCGAGACTGTTTATATAACGTTATATAACGATATGCTAGGTTATTTGATAAACTGCGAGGCTTATTTAGGTCAAGTTCAAAAAGCATACACTATATCTCATTAAAACAGTCGAGGTTTTGCGCATGGCAAACCTTTTAAAAAAGGTCCGGGAGGGTGACTGTCTTCAGGGCTCCCCACAATATTACCGTTTCTAGACCTTCACTAAAAGCTTATTTCAGCGCGGTCCCCATTCTAAATGAACTGTCGGTTGACCCAATTAGCCTACTCAGCAAAGACTGTGAGGGGGCTCGACGTCCGCGGTCCGTAGTTCTCACTGCATGGGGATTCTCCTTCAGCAAGCCGCCTGCGGGGAACTTTTAGTATTCTGGTGGGTGCGCCGGGTCTGGCACGAAAAAAGTGAAACTCATTGGCTCGTTACAAATTCCGCTGACGTCAGTGAGGAAGAGAGCAGAATTTTTCCCTCCCTCTTCTTTTATAATAGCGGTATAGCGTCACTCATTATGGATAAATGTGTATGACTTCCTCACAATCACACGCGCGAGCGCACCTACACAGTGCGCCCTACGCACACGCCCGCGCACACACACACGGCTCAGCTTCCCATAAGACACCTTGCGACAGACACTGAATCTAAAATGACTGTGTAAGTGGGTTCGTCATTCACATCAGTTTTAATGTCGAGGAAAGGTTTTCTTTTCCTTGTCGGTAGCTAGGTTTCCATCCAATTGGCGACGGATTTCCATGCGAATATAAGAAAAAAATCTGCATAAAAACCACACGCGCATTTTCCCACCATGTGTGTTTCCATCAAATTGACGTGTTGCGGATAAAAGTATGTGCGTGATGAGGTAGTGTACATAAAAATACCCGTTGCAGTAAAATTCCCATGTACCGAATAAAAAATACATCACATTTTCAACTCTACTGATCGTTTTCTCACAAAAAAAATATTGTGTTATATGTGCCCACTCTGGTATTATCACTTGCGCTCTAGCCGCAGATACAATGCAGGTAAAGCCTATTTGATGAGATTATTATGGACAAAAATATAAGATAATTTGTATTTGTCAAATGGCAGCCAAGCATCAATGCTCATGTCACCAGAATAAGATATTTATTGGACAGGAGCATCAAGCTCATCACCTTGCACTTTACCTTTCAAGTTCATCATAACTTCTTTCATCTGTAGCCTAATAAACTGCATGCTTTCTCGACGAGTCATAGTGGAACGACCACCAAACATGTAATCGCGTGACTCAAAGTTTACTTCGATTTGATGGTTATTATGTATCAATAGTTGCGCATAAAAGCGTTTCCACCGACATTTCTCGCATAAATAATTTTACTGACAAAAAATCCCATTGTTTTCGTAGATGTTTGGAAGGTTTACCGACACATTTTCTATTTCCATCAGGCATGTCATGACATGTTTTATCCGACATGTACATTTCTCGCATAAAAATGTTCGACGGAAACCTGGTTACTAATGTGAAGAAAACATTTTGCGAATATTTACACTCTGTACCAGCGAGGGCTTACCAATAGGCATTTCAGAATAGCCTACGACTAAACAAATTTGTCAAATGTGAGAGAAAATGTAGTTTATCTGGACTTGGATTAAAGTATTTTAACAGCATTCGTTTCCAGAGGTCAGACAGGATAGCGTTGCTGCGTTGATGAATAAAGAATTGCATTCCCATGCAATGAGCTATATCTGGGCTACATCTCCCATATGGCTGTCCTAACTCCTCTGCTTTTCCTATCATCTACTCTCGTGAGAAATGAGAGTTACTTAGCTTAGAAAATAATAGCCTAAACGCAAGGTCACCGATTTGGCTCTTGGATAATGTATAGCATATAGGCATATGGACGCATTTCTAGTAGCATGATAAACAGCGTTTTTTTGGCAGAAAATTTGTATTTTTTGTCCATAGTAAACGTATGATTAAATATTATATAAACAAAGTACACCACAAATATACAAATCAGATAAATATTGGCATATTCATATTAGTTCTCTGTCGATGGCACAAAGAAAAGGGGCATTTGGTCACTTCTGAGTCCATAGTCTCATAGTCGCACGTGTGCCCTTGACCCAGATATGACTACAGGTCTTTTAATGACTGTATGTGTAAGGTGTGGGCTAGGGGGATGAAGGGGGAGTCCAACAGTCACCTTTACGTCAAGCATGCGATGTGGGCGTGAAGCAGAGCGAGAGATGGGGAGAAAGTGAAAAAAAGAGCCATCACCGCCCTTGCTTTACAAGGGGTGCACCATTTCACTCCTCTTCGCCACACTGTGAGTGTAACAGGCAACGGGAGAAAACGCGAGAGTCTGTGAATGCTGCTGGAAGTTGATGGCTATGTGTGATGCCCAGACCTCAACATCGTTTTTCCTTCCAAGTTTTTAAGATCTGCATACGCCAATGGTTTTACCACACGTAGAATGGGATTAACTTGGTCCGGCAAATATATCTCACTGTTTCTTGCTGTTCAGTTAGGTGAGTGACTCTTTCACGGTCGATTAGTTATTGTTTTATATTTGACTCAACAATGATTAGCGAATTGTTAAGAATGAAAGCCAAACTAGTTGCAGGGTGGCATTTAAGGTCATTACTCTTGGACTGGAGGCAGCTCCGCAGATTGGTAATTTTTCAGAATTTAGCTAATTTTGATTTTGCAATTGGCTAATCTAGCGGAAATCGCACAGATCTGGCTCCAGGGCAAGATTCATAATGATAAATGTTAACCTGCAAACTATTTGTAATCAACTGTTGGATCGTTTCTTCCAGGAACAAATCTGTATTTTTTGTATTGCAATGAATGCATAAGATTATTTTATTATCTGGCTATATACAATGGTATGCATGAGCTAATTTCGTCCAAAAATAATAGACACTTCAAACCAAAGGCTATGTCACATTTCACGTTTTTTTCCATTCGTTATAAAGGAGATTCTAAACAACAACAAAAAAAAAGATTTTAAACAAAAAATCTATTTTCTTTTTAAAATTCTATAAGAATGCACCTGTAATTTCGATTGGAAACGTGTACGGGGACGTTCGCACGAATAGGCAAGTGTTTCGTTTGCATTGCATAACACAAACGCTGCCGAAGTAAGACAACTGCTCCTCAGAATCCTGTAGTGGCAAGGGATTTATAAATAATTCAGCAGCCAAGCCATTGTGAAAAAAGACTAAACATAAATGCTTTGACTTGACATGCTTTGTGAATGAACATTTGAACTAAAAGACACGCAGCATCTAAAGACAAGCTCTTTCGAAATATGAGTACCTAGCAGGTGCATCGTTTATTTTTTGTAACGAAATAGATTGAGTATAGGTTAGCGATATGATAATTGTCTAATGTGAAATAGGATTTAGATCATTTTTCATTAACGAATATGACTATTAGACTATATTTGGTCTACGAAAATAAAATGTCTTTAAAAATATAGTTTATTTTGATGAAGGCGCTTTCTATTCAGCAAAAGAATGTAGGCGACTATAGAGAGAAAACAACAATATATATGGAGCTATTTGGCCTAATCTATTTGGATGATATATTTCGATTATAGCTATGGTGTCACGTTGTCCCGTAAAAATGTAGGCTAGCCATATCAATGTATTGCAGCGCTTATTTGAGATGTGGTATCGCTAACATTTAACATTAGCCTACGAAACGAGAACATAATAGGCTATGGATAGTCGTTTTTATCATTTGGATATTAGGTGTTTTGTCTTTGACTGGGTCGTCCGCAAAGTTGGTCATTCTGAGGGTTTATTCTATGTTTATGTGCCGTGTACATTTTCTGCGGGTTAACTCTGCTTTAGCTATATCTATAGTGTGGGTGTGACTGTTAGTAGTATTCAGGCTACTGTAGCTATATAGCTATCTATTGGAGCTGAAGGCTGAGGTAGCCTATATGATACATGTGAGAAACACGTGTGATAGATTCTCTAGGCAATCTTAATTTCACACATTTAGTAGAAATTGTCCTTAAAAGGAAAATGGGATAGAGGGCATAGTCATTTCAACCCTGTTATTGCACGTGTAAAAATAATTAGGATACCACATTTTACAAGAGATTTTTCAAACAGGGTCTGTGCCAAGTGAGAGCGGCACACGTTGAAGTAATATTATGTGTAATTTTACAATGCAAGTGCGATAATATCATCTCGCGAGTTGTCCCTTTGTAAAAATCCCTGCAAAAATCATTTGCAATCCGCTTGCTCGAGACGCAGTAACATTCATGAATTACTTGACCTTGTCAGAATCTATTACACATCTCCGCATAGCATATTTGGCGTCATTGGATTGCTCGTGGGCAACATCTAGATTCGATAGGGCATGATGGCAATGACAGTAGCCTCACATTTTTTACAACGCAATTTAACGAATGATGCCTGTATTATGAACACATCACCCAGACCTAAATACCCATAACCGAGGTTGTTAGTATTTGCTCCCAATACTAGGCTATTCCAGGCTGCACTGATGAATTTAAATGAAACAAGTCCATCGCTGTCTTTCCCTTATTATTTATTGATAAATAGCCTAACCGTGTAGCCTTCACGGTGCATTATTCTGCAACCAATCGACATGGGACAACATTGTAACAAATGATCAATCGAGCGAATCTTTTGCTTAACGAACCAGAGATGCTTGGTGCGTCCCACCATTGACAACCTCAAAATTGAGCACGAGGGGGTCAAACGGGTTGGATTTAAGGCGTGGACGTTTAGCAACAAACCCTGTCATTTTCTCGGTTCAACAAATTATAAACGGAGAACGCCCCTAATATGGTTGAATAAGCACAGACACAAATATTACTACAATTTACTATAGCGTACCACAAGACCCCCCCCCCACAAACACACACACTCACTCACAAAAGCCATGCAGTGAGAAACACACCCCCTTTTCCATCTCGGCGGTGCATTACCTCATCCTCCTTTGTCGCTGTTGCACACATTTTCTGGGCTGGGATCACACAATGCCTTCTCCAAACAGATTGTATGATCAAATGCAGATGTACAATTGTTGGATATGTTAAAACTAGCATTATATTAGGCGAAAATGTTTAGACATTTATTGACAATACGTTATAGGGTTAAGTTTAAAACATTCCCATTTAAACTACCCAAAAGGCTAAATTAAGAAAATACATGAATGAATGGACAAACTGGATCAAATGAAAACGAATCACCATAAAAATCAACTATTAACTTACCCTGTCATTATAAGGTCATTATAAGACATATTCTATCGAATGTTGGAATGAAAAAAAAACACATTATCCTGAAAAAATAATAAATCCATTCCCCCCCAATTCCAGTTTATTTGCTACAGGCGGTGAGAGCGACAGGGAAATGTGATACAGTATTCAAAGGGTTCTCCAACTGCTTGCTGAAACTCGGGGATAATATGGCCAACTATCCACAGGAGCTGGACGAGAAGGAAAATCTGCAGACCATCTGCATGTAAGTTGGATTCATTTTTTTTAAAGGGGGCGGGGTCATGCAGAATTTTATCAAATCCAAAAAGGGCCAGGCGCACTGCACCCCATATACCAAACCGGTTGGTGCCAGATGGCAGTAGAGCCCCCAGTTTAAATCGACAGCTCCATCATGAAAATCGCAGGCAGCAGGAGCACGTTAATAGGCTAGGCCCCCCCCCCCCCTATTCGCACTTCACTCCATAATTGCAATGAGATATACTATCGACGTGGCGTGGGGTTGAGGGGGTCAATATCAACAGCCTCGATTAGATTAGATACGGAGTCAGGATCAGGGGGAGCCACGCGCCACTGGGTGTCTCAATATGAATAAAACAATTAAGCAGTGGCTCCTTTAAAATGTATAGCCTTTGTGTGAATGGGATATTATAGCCACTGCTCTTACTATGTTAATGCCACTGTGCATGTGATTGGACGTTGGGGATGTGAGAATGAGGGATGGACGAGCATTCGTGCAGATGACTTTGGCTAGCTAGTTGATGCAAGACAGGCTGGTTGCATGAGTGTGTGTGTGTGTGTGTGTGTGTGTGTGTGTGTGTGTGTGTGTGTGTGTGTGTGTGTGTGTGTGTGTGTGTGTGTGTGTGTGTGTGTGTGTGTGTGAGAGACACCCCAGATTGATTTATTTTCCCTTTTGTACTTTAACTATTTGCACATCGCGACAACACTGTCTATGGACATAATATGACATTTGAAATGTCTTTGTTCTTTTGGAACTTGTGTGAGTGTAATATTTGTTTATATTGTTTATTTCACTTTTGTATATCCATTTCACTTGATTTGGCAATGTAAACACATGTTTCCCATGCCAATAAAGCCCCTTGAATAGAATTGAGAGAGAGAGGAGAGAAATTGAAAAAGGGAGCGGTTGGATACAATCACGTGACTTTAGGGAATCTTTCTCAGAGTGTGTAGTTTACAACAAACGTGGTTTTCGTTTAGCCTTCAGGGGAGATGCTAATACTAGACTATGCTATTCGACCGACTATAGGTTATTAATGCAAACATAGAATCGGATTCTTCTTATTATTATTATTATGCATTTATTGGTGGAATTATTTTTGGCCTTCTAATAGTATTACAACTGTGTTGAAAGCAAACTCTTAGGCTATTCGAATATAGCACAGACAACCAATAAGGAGAGAAAACAAGTTGTCAACAGTAGGCTAACATAACGTAAAGCATTTCTTAATTGCTTTTACATTTGATTTGCAGATATTGGGATGACTTCCACTCATGTGCGACCACTGCGCTGGCGGATTGCCAAGAGGGAGCAACATACCTATGGGAGAAGCTCAAAAAGGAGTCCAGAAACTTGGAGTTCCGAGGGAGCTTGTTTGAACTCTGTGGTGGGGGGAACGGGGCCTCCAAATCCACAGTTCCTTTTGGTCTCACGATGCTTCTAACGGCACTTTCAGCCTTAGTGACTTGGCTTGCATTTTAGCAGAAGAAAAAAATAAAAAGCGGGGAAAAAATTACAAAGAAGAAAAAAAGAAAACGAGTGCTAGCTATCCACACACAAAACATACAAAACAAAAGACGTTTGAATTCATCTACACCCAAATGGATTTATAGGCTACTTCATCCGGAGAAGGCGACCTGATTTTGCAAGAGACATTGGCAGGCCGTCTTCTGGGACTGCTCCACCATATTTGTCTGACCTGGGGTCAACTACATTAAATATTTAGCAGGTGTTGAGTTGGAATGATAATGAAATTTTGATGGATCCTTGCCCGCATACAATCATGGAATGGCATAGTATTAAAGTCGACAATGAATTATTTATATTAGTAGCCTTAGACTAGACATCCCTGTTATTTCAGGTGATTTCAGATTGCAAGCTGCTCATACTCTGTAGGCTAATGCGAGACACGCTTACCTCAACGAAATCAACAACAGAAAGGCAATTTGCTCCAGGTCGGTCTCCTATACTCACCATTTAGATATTTTATTTAATTTAATTTGCCAAATTTATAATGTCGAGCCAAGTATAAATCGAAAAGGTTGTTTGAGGATCTGATATTTCTACTTTCATATGATGTCTATAACCATCACCCTAGGAAAAAAGAAATATAAATAGCATAGTAATAAGAATGAAAAAAGAGATCTCAGGAATGACTACAGGCATTCAATGGTACATTTTGAGGGTTGGTTATTACGTAAAAATGATGGCAATACGATGACTTAAACTTGGCCAATGTAGCGAACGAAAACAATGGCTGAAGAGTGATATGACTGTTGCCATTCTATGTTAGCACATTACCATCCATTTATGAAGAAATATAGGCTACCCCTAGGCCTAGGGTATAACCTACATGAAACCATACATCCCAAAAGAACAGTAGCACGAGAATACTCAGAATGCGAAATCAATCGCTGGATGAAGCGACATTTTGCTAGCTTTTATTGATGTTGCCAAGGCATAGACCCGGTTTCACTGCCTTCAAAAATATGTGTATTATGTTTGTTTGTTTGTTTGTTTGTTTTGGGGATGTTGCATATAATACCTGACTATTCCAAATAATTTAAGTAAATAAGAGACTATGTATATCAAATGAATTTTGAAAAAAATGATAAGAGTCTACTTTATCCCAAACAGTTTAAAAAACAGATTGATTATTATCCAGGTATATAAAAAAAACAGATTGCTAAAATTATGAAGAATATTAAATAAAACAGTTAATGTTTGAAAATAAGTGTGTGCTTCTATTCTTAGTTATGCTCCCAAAATGTATACATTGGTGGTGTGTAAACGGCATAGCTGATGATGACAGGTGTCTTTGGGTGTTGGGTCCATTCATGGCTTTGAAGCAATCATTTAGGATTCACACACACAAACATACACACACACACACGCGCGCTGAAGCAATCATTTAGGATTCACACACACAAACATACACACACGCGCGCGCGCGCGCGCTTTTTGCATTATTAATAAGAAAGAGTCAGCCCTGCAAGAACTACAGCTTCGAGTATTGATTTGGGGAGGGGAGACACATCAACCGACCAACTATTGCTGTTTGTCTATCTGAGCAAAAGCGTTAAATCTGAAAGTGACTTGGCTAATGTGGGTTGGAAAAATAGCAACATTGAAACAGGCTACAGTATTTCGAATAAAAAAAATCCTTCTGTCTCTCTCCGAAATGCATCTTAATACACGGGTCCATTGCGGTGCAAAATATTACATGGAATCGAGAATAGGAGTGGCAGGTGACAGGTTTTTGCGTGGCATGAGCCCTAGTGTTAAAACAACACATTTAGCACGTGATTTCTTTAAATATTCAGGCCTATATGTTTAAAAGTGGTAAAGCAATATGAAACATTCATTGGTAAAGCAAATAGGCTAAAAACATTGTTTGACGAATATTGCTTACATATAATCAGAATCGGTATAATTTGTATTTCCTGTCCCAAACGGAATACAGATTCGACTTCAAAAGCGTGCTCCTGCATTAATATTGATGAAAGTTTAATGAATGACCATCTCTCTTTCCAAGAAGAGAGATAAGCGTACAATCTGCCTCTATTTTCTATTTGTTTTCTTTAAATCATTTTTTATTTGCGCAAAATGATGACATTGCATACAGCCTTTGTTGGTTTGATTTTCTTATGGGTAGGGCCTATAACGTCAAGCCTATTACGTCATACGCTATCTCTCTCGAAATACTATAGTCTGCTTAATTTCGTCTCCATATTTTCTACTGGATAATAGCGTAATAACAAAACCACAAGCTCAAACAGAAACATTTGAGCGGCTGTTATCGCCTCGGCGAGGTATATTCCTGAAATCCTCATTAACATGCATTCTATTCCGGAGCTTCTCCCTAGTTCTATTCAAGCTCACCGTTGTTAACGAAGCACCTCCTGTTATAGCCTATAAAGAGGCAAATGTTGTAAAATGTCCTATGAGTAGTAGCCTAATGCATATATTACTATAATGACGAAACCCCTATATCAGTAAAATTTCAATACGGAATAAAATAGCTTCATATATTTCTTCAAACGAAGCACGATACAATATTTGGTTAAAATTAAAAGTTGCATATTTCTTTTTGTATATTTAGGCTTATGAGTTGAAGAATTGAAGCAGGCTGAGTCACCATGGCAGGTGTTCGTTATTAAAGCATGACAGAAAATTAGACTATATCGAGCTTCTTCTTAATTCTAACTAGTCGACTGATGAAAAACAATACATATTCACATTTGATTGTCTTACATGGCACATGCTTACTACATACACTATGTAAAGTATACAAAAGTACACCCGTTACTGACGGGTATACAATCGAGAACACAGCCATGTAATCTCCATAGACAAACATTGGCAGTAGTATAGCCTTACTGAAGAGCTTAGTGACTTTAAACGTGGCACCGTCACAGGATGCCACCTTTCCAACAAATCTGTTTGACAAATATCTGCCCTGGTTGAGCTGCTCTGGTCAACTGTAAGTGCTTTTATTGCGAAGTGGAAACGTCTAGGAGCAACAACGGCTCAACTGCGAAGTGGTAGGCCACACAAGCTCACAGAACAGGACCACTGAGTGCTGAGGGGCGTAGCATGTAAAAATCATCTGTCCTCGGTTGCAAAATTCACTACAGAGTTCCAAACTGCTTCTGGAAGCAATGTCAACACAATAACTGTTAGTTGGGAGCTTCATAAAATAGGTTTCCATGGCCGATAAGCCGCAAACAAGCCTAAGATCACCATGCGCAATGCCAAGCTGCGGCTGGAGTAGTGTAAAGCTTGCTGCCATTGGATTCTGGAGCAGTGGAATCACGTTCTCTGGAGTGATGAATCACGCTTCACCATCTGACAGTCTGACGGACAAATATGGGTTTGGCGGATGCCAGAAGAACGCGACCTGCCAGAATTCATAGTACCAACTGTAAAGTTTGGTGGAGGAGGAATAATGGTCTGGGGCTATTTTTCATGGTCTGGCTAGGCTCATTAGTTCCAGTGAAGGGAAATCTTAATACTGCATTCAATGACATTCGAGATTATTCTATGTTCCAACTTTGTGTCAATGGTTTGGAGAAGGCCCTTACCTGTTTCAGCATGACATTGCCCCGTGTACAAAGTGAGGTCCGTACAGAAATGGTTTATCGAGATCGGTTTGGGAGAACTTGACTGCACTGGACAGAGCCCTGACCTCAACGCAATCGAACATCTTTGGGATGAATTGCAACGCCGACTGCGCGCCAGGCCTAATCGCCCAACATCAGTGCTCGACCTTACTAATGCTCGTGGCGCAATGGAAGCAAGTCCTTGCAGCAATGTTCCAACATCTAGTGGAAATCCTTCCCAGAAGAGTGGAGGCTGTTTTTGCAGCAAAGGGGGGACCCACTTCATATTAATGCCCATGATTTTGGAATGAGATGTTCAACAAGCAGGTGTGCACATACCTTTGATCATGTAGTGTATATCAGAATTAGCCTATATACAATTTTATAAAAGTATAGGCCTATACTTCTCTAATGCATGTTTCTATCCACATTTAATGCTAGGTCATTTTGTTTCTTTGGCTATTTTATATTTAAGCAATAAGGCCAGAGAGGGTATATGGCCTATATACCACCTCTAAGTGCTGTTCTTAGGCACAATGAAATAAGGCACCCCCGAGATGCCTTATTGCTATTATAAACTGGTTACCAAAGCAATTAAAGCAGTAAAAATAAATGATTTGTCATACCCGTGGTATACGGTCTGATATACCACGGCTTTCAGCCAATCAGCATTCATGGCTCGAACCACACAGTTTATAATTGTCTGTGAATCATTCAATCAATCAAATGTATTTATAAAGCCCTTCTTACATCAGCTGATGTCACAAAGTGCTTTACAGAAACCCAGCCTAAAACCCCAAACAGCAAGCGTGTGCACATGAACCATGTGCAGTCAGAATACTAAGTAACCTATTCCTATTTGAACCATGTGATTTAATGCAAAAGATAGCTTACCATATTCCAAGTTCAAAAAGAAAAAGCAACCAAAAAGATATGAAAGATTAACAAGGGAAAAAATGTCCATGCACATCAAAAAAAGATAAAGAATAAGCTATTTATGTTTTCAAAAGATATAGTTCAACAAGATCAGAATATAATGCAGACTGAGGAATTTTGAAGAGCAAGAGGACGAATACCCATTTTGGTCACTTCAGCAAACAATTACATATTTCAAGTTGATGTTGGCAGACATCCAATGTACCTATGCCTGTGCCAGTCTCAATAAGATTCTGCCTCACTTTTCAAGGTCTCCTCTTACAAAGAAAGCCCTCTCACTTTATCGAAGTAGCGTATTGCGGCCAACATGGCCTTTGGATCTTGCTTCAGCAATGAACTATTTACCACGAGTTGCATTGATGTACCCATGTGACAGCTTCCTGTAGTAGTTTCTCTGAAGAACATCTGATCTTTGTTTGAACATGGTAGATAAGAATGGCTGGTTGTAGCAGCCAAAGTATTGAACATGGGAGAAGATATGGTTAAAAGCCCTGCTTTCCGTTTAGTACCTGTAGTCTTTTAGGACCCTGGACAGCTCTTAACCACCCAGTCCTGCTGTTCATTCAGCACCATGTACATGTAGGTCTAAGCCATAGAGATAGATAGAGGACACATCTTTATATCTGTTCCATTATAGCGTCTGTGACAGCATGTGCAGCGCCATTGAGGCTACAAGCCATAGGAATCCCCTCCTAGCTGATAACTTTGACTACTTTAAAATAGTGGAAGCGTGGTGGAACCCTCAATGGCCACAAGTGGCGCAGCAGTCTAACGCACTGCATCACAGTGGAAGAGGCATCCAGGCTGTATCACATCCGGCCGTGATTGGGAGTCCCATAGGGACCGCACAATTGGCCTAGCATCGTCTGGGTTTGGTAGGCCGTCATTGTACATAAGAGTTTGTTCTTAACTGACTTGCCTAGTTAAATAAAAATTCAAATAAATAAAATAAAAATGGTGCTGACCATGCTAAAATGGCCTTTTGGCCACTAGAGGCTTCTATCATTCTTTATTGTCCTAACCAATCATTCAGTCAGTCAGGACCAAGGAGAGTTCCTACATTAACAAGCCAGGGATGGGCAACTCCAGGGCTGCATTCAGTACAAAAAAACACAATAGAACGTTCAATTGAATGGAAACAGTGCTGTATTTGATTTGATCTTGATTTGACTGAACGACCAGTTGAAAAACATGGAGGGGTTAGGTTTTGCGTTCAAAATGCTCCACCATTTAAATAAGTCACTCATTGCTTAAAGCCACAATGGAGGAAACGTTTCTCAAAGTCTGTTCAAGAACGTACAAGAATGTTTTGAGAAAACGTGCCATTCAGTCCAAACCGTTCCGTTTCGCAACGTAACAAACATTCATTCAACCTCAGTCCTCAGGGGCCTGTAAGGTGTCACACCACTTTTTCCCAATCCCTAGACTAAGCTAAGTGCATTCTCAACAGAAGATCCTGATTAGTTGATTATTGGAGTCAGGTGTGTTAGTTTGAGCTAGACAGTTCCTAGCCTTACTTGCCAAGCTTAGTGCAGAGCAACAACTACAACTCAATCTTAGCTCACAACACCGTCACTCTCCTGCAGTCGACGAGTCAGTAATAGGCCTGATAGAGAATGCAAGGGTCCTCACAGTAGACACTTATCCCTAAGATCAACAATGGCATGAGAACCTCTGCTAAGTTTGGTCTTTGCTCAGAAACGTATCCCAATACTCTTTTCCAAAACAGTAGAATCATCATAAAAATATGACATTCAGATATAGTTTTTCAAAATACACAGTTGTCTGTTCTTAGAAAAGATTTAGGCTTGTATACATTGTCGGCAATGATATTGTACTATCATAGGTTACACAAACATACAGAAGTTGTACAACCTATGTAAAAAAATGTAAATGGTTTTATGGTTTGGGCCATAAAATAGCTTGGCATCATTGCAAAAATGCACTGGTGAAACCCTTTGGAGATCCTTACAGAGTTCACAGAAGAGGACATTGACATTACGGCAGAAACTGGGGGCAGTGAAGTACTGGTAATCCGTGTCTTAGCACAAATTGATAGGTGTCAGCAATCATCTGTCACATAGTTCTCACCAATCCAGCCATGGCAGATCAGTGAATTCATCCAGGACGAGAGGAAGGAACGACCTTTGAAAAGGGCCTGTTTCTTCTGGAATGCACCCCTTTCAAAGAACACAGGGAAATGACACTCACAAGAGAAAAAAAGCCTTCCTCTACAAACCTGCCAGTTCTGCGTATTGACTCTCACCAGAGAAACCATAACTGCCATTAATCATAGGGCTGGGACGATACCGGTATTGAGATACTCGTTAGTATAGTGGCAAGGAAACAAAACAAAAAGCAGATTTAACTTCTTTAGGAGAACCCCCACTGCTGTAAACAAACATCATTATGTGGTCATCTAGAGTTACATTTTTTTTTCAAGGTATATCGCACAATATTTTACATATAGCAGGTTTTTAGAGGACCGAAGAGTTTGATCTGCTTCGTGTTTCCATTTTTCCCATGGAACAAATATTGCGATATTGGTATCGTCGCAGCCCTAATTAATCATCTGTCACTTTTGGGGCTTTGTAGGGGGGATAGAGCGAGAGAGTGAGAGCTAACATTTGTCCTCAACACAAAAGCTCCTGGCTGCTGGGGTGTGGGGAGTCGACTAATTACTTTATTAATCATAGGGCAGGGATGATACCAGTATTGAGATACTCGTTAGTATAGTGGCAAGGAAACAAAACACCAAGTAAATTTAACTTCTTTAGGAGAACACCCACTGCTGGAAACAAACATCATTATGTTGTCATCTAGAGTTAAAAAAAATTCAAGGTATATCGCATAATATTTTACATACAGCAGGTTTTTAGAGGACCAAAGACTTTGATCTGCTTCGTGTTTTCATTTTGCCATGTAAAAAATATTGCGATATTGGTATCGTCGCAGCCCTAATTAATCATCTGTCACTTTTGGGGCTTTGTAGGGGGGATAGAGCGAGAGAGTGGGGGCTAGCATTTGTCCTCAACACAAAAGCTCCTGGCTGCTGGGGTGTCGGGAGTCGACTAATTACTTTATCACATTTTGTCTTCAGACAATAAATGAACAAATCAATGAAGCGAACATCTGTGGAGCACCTTGTAATAGCACATGTGCCTCCTTAGCAGATTTCACACTGGGAGAGAATAGGCTGGACAGCGAAGGTATAGGAGATATTTTTTCAGATGCCAGGTGTCAGTGCCAAGGGATGGGCTTCGACTCAAATATGTGATCAGCGGGACAATGAAAACCAGGGATCTATCCTAAATGGCACCAGATTTATAGTACACTTCTTTTGAAAAGGGCCCATAAGACTCTGTTAAAAAGTAGTGCATGAATAGGGTGCCATTCGGGATGCTTTCTAAGGGATAAAACAATATTAGTTTGGAGGTAGGTACATTTCAAAGGATGCAGGACTAAAAGGTGCTATAGGATATCAGAAATTCAGAATAAGAGAAAATGTCATCTTTTTTGACTTGATTTGGTAAGCAAACACATTGATCTAATATAAAAAGACTGAGGTGAGGATTTTTAGATATAAACCTATTATTCCTCTTCTTGGTATGACACATCAATGTCTGACCAGAGGTCTCTCTCAACTGCACAAGTTTATAATCATATTTAATATAGAACCTGGGTTGTGTTCCCACATAAAACAATTTGCAACAGAAAGCAAACATGAGTGATTATTACTGGAACAAACCCAGGTTGACCCTCCACTTTCTGCCTTTAGGTACATAATGTACGCGACACCGATGACTCATAACCATTAGCGGTAGTTTAACCCTCCTTATTGAAACACATTTATTTCATACCAAGATGAACCAAGACAAACCCAATTGGAACATGTTGATGTGATGATTGATTGGTCAAGATAAAGACAAACGTAAAAGGGATCTATAATGCACAACATGTTATCCAATCTTAATTAGATATAATTTTATCATGGACATATTAAATGAATTAGGCTTATACTGTTTGCCCCCAAGCACTACTAGTGTTGTCTGGTGATCCATCAAGATGTCATTTTATCAACAAGTTCTCTCAGTACTTTCCACCATTTTACAATTAAAGATAGTCTAGTTCCCTTGCTATTTTTTGACATAACATTTTGATTTGAGTATTGGCTGTATGTTTCGTATATATAATTGTAATAATGGGGCGTTGAGTCAGAAGCAGGTGCAGGTGAAACTTTTGAATAAAACAAAAAAAACAAGAACATGACACTAACATAAGGCAGACCACCAATACACAAGAACAATGCCAACTGGTGAGTGAACCTGGGAGAGTGACCTATAATGGGGAGGAAATAATGAAGGTAATGGAGTCCAGGTGGGAATCATAATGATTCACAGGTGCGCGTAATGATGAGTGCCAGGTGTGCGTAATGATGAATCCCAGGACCGGTGGTTAGTACTCTGGCAAAGTCGTACGCCGGGGGGAGGAACAGGAGCAGACGTGACAGTAAGGCCCCCCTCCCCTCTGACGTGCGGCTCCAGCCGCAGGACGCGCCGACCAGGGGGACGACCCCGAGGACGAAAACGGGTCTGTGGAAATCACGGATGATGTTGGGGTCCAGAATGTCCTCCACCGGAACCCAACACTGCTTCTCTGGGCCATACCCCTCCCAGTACACAAGATACTGGAGCCGACCCCCATAACATCGGGAGTCCAGTAGGGATCTGACAGAGTACGCCGGAGGGGAGGAGCAGGAGCAGACGTGACAATAATATTAATACATTTATTAACTCATGAAATCACACAAATCCTTAGTTTCTGGTAAATGTATATATATTTTCTCACGGTTGTGGGGAAGTGTGCAATGAGGTATTTTATGAACAATATTCCTGTCCATATTGAGGATCCTTTTTGCACCCCCAGAAGCAAAATATCTATATTGCCTTTTTAACGTACTGTCGTCATAGTATATTTGACATGACTACAACTGTTTTGAGTAAAAAGAGCAGAAACACCCAAATAAAGAGAAACACCCAACTGCATTCGCCATCCACAGTCATAACAGACAACTCCAAATATCATGGCTGACTTCAGATGTGCTCGTCACATCCACCCGGCGACTAACCTTCTCTGGCCAATCCAAATCGGATAAGAAATCCTCCCAATGTCCTGCCTGCTTGTCCTGAAAAGGTGAGTGTTTTGGAGATGATGTAGGTAGAATCCATAACCAAACCTTAGCCCACTTCTCAATTTTGTTCACGTCCCTTTATCGGGTTGGGAAACTCCAACCTGAAATAAGGGATGTGTTCATTCAGCACCAAATGAAGGGACTACCTTGACTTGTCCAATAATAAATTCTCATTTTTGTTTTCCGTTACAAATAATTTTAAAACGTTTCCATTATGTGCCCTAATAAACATAACCCACACAGGAATATATCTCCACAGCAAGACACTTCCCCCCAGTAAATTGCCAATGAGACTGTATTAAAAAACAAGCCAGCATCATGGAGTTCTCTGCCAGTGAAAAAATTACATTTTGACCTATTGAACATCAGTGGGGAGGCTCGTCGTTGATTTTGGAGAGCGGGCGAGTGCACTGCGGTGGGCTTGATTAATGCTGAGCTCCCTCCCACTTCAAATATTTCCCTGAGTCATTAAGATTAGCACTTGTTAAAAGTGGAGTTTTCTGTCGACAATGAAACTTTCCCTCTCTCTGCCTATTACTAATTGACGAGGTCAATTCCACTTGTCTATAAGGATTCACTCAGGAGTCTAAAGATGTCTTTCCAGAGTTCTGAGTAAAGAGACACCTCTGTCATCCAAATGACGCCCTTGGAGTGTTAATCCTGCAGTGACTGATGTCTTTGTAATGTCTAATTGTTGCTGAAATAATTTTTAGATCATGAGGTATCAATCTCAAAGACTTAAACTACTTTGACTGAAAGGAGAACAAGGGGTTGTCAAAAATATCCCAAATTAACTGGATTGCAATAATGCACAGTCATAGATTTACAGAGATTTTAGAGTTTATGTGAGCTTAAAGGGGTAATTCACCCAAATTACAACATGATATATTGGTTTCCAGTCTACGGACTAAATGCTCATGTCTGTCCCATGACTTGAATGGGATTTGTGCTACTAATGCTAAAATATGAAAACGCTGCCAGGGAAACTAAACCAAAGCATGAATTGCTGTCATGCCTTGTCCATAGACTGCTTACAGGGTAAGGAAACCAATCCCAATGGGCGCACACTGGTTGAATCAACATTGTTTCCATTGCATTTCAATGAAATTACGTTGAACCAATGTGGAATAGACGTTGAATTGACGTCTGTACCCAGTGAGATGTCATTTTGTAATTTGGGTGAATTATCCCTTATCCCTAAAGTCTACAAGATAAGTTGTATTGTCAAATATAAGTGTAGGAAACTACAACCCAATGCCTTATATTGACTCCAACCACATCCAAAATCTGGCAACTGTGATTATGTGTGTGATTTTGCAATGATCAAGACATTGTCAACTCATCCACTCAAGTTAACTGTGGGTAACTTTTGTGAGATAATTAAGTGTAGAATCGTTCCACAAGTTCCATTCCCCTGAGGTCAGTTTCATTGTTTACATAATTTCCCCCCTCAGACACTGGCTCTCTCTCATCTAGAGGAAAAGCACTTTGTCATAATCGTCTTGATTGAGAGAGGTGGGAAGAGAGAGAAAGAGAGATGAAGAGAGAAAGAAAGCGAGAGGGAATGAATGAGATAGATGGTGAGAGAGAGAAGATTGACAAAACAGAGAGCGAGAGATAAATAGATAGATAGAGAGAGATTAATAGATACCAAGAGGAAAAGGGAGATGCAGAGCGAGAGAGCAAGAGAGCAAGAGAGCAAGATGAATAGCTACAGAGAGGAAGAGAGAGGAAGAAACAGAACGAGAGAGAGGTAGAGGGAGGGAAGCAGCACTAATTGCCTGGGCTCTGGGGGTGCCCGGTCATCTGAAGCTGCGCGGTGACATTAAAATTGATTTCTTCTCTCTTGCGCAGCTGCCACGGATCACCTGCACCCTGGGAGATAAATCACAGTCACGCCACAACCTCGGCGCCGCCGGCCAGGAGGACAGGAGAGGGAGCAGGGGGACACGAGGTCAGCACTGCAGCCCTCGGCAGCTGCGCATGCAGGGATGCAACGCGTGTGTGTGTGTTTGTGTGTGTGTGTGTGTGTGTGTGTGTGTGTGTGAAAGAGTGTGGGTGAGTGTCTATGTGTGTGTGTTTGTATGAGAGAGAGGGAGTATGAGCGTGTATGTTGTATTTGTGTCAAAAGGATATCTACAATGCAAGTCTGTGGCATGGGCAGCTATCAAGGATGTGTTTCTTGCTTGTACATTCGAGGGGTTGACATGACTTATGTAGACCACAAGTTCTCTCTTTAAAGCCCTACAACTTTCTAATTCCCTTACTGTAAATTGCAAACCAGAACCCCTACACTGGGTATGATTAGTGGGCCTTTCTGCAATAACATCCTCTGCCAACCTTATAGTACCTTTGTCTGGCACTAAGGCTGCTAGCCTGCTACCTTTACAGCTCTCTTTTCTCAATCTCTCCATCTCATCTCTTTCTTTCTCACTCACCATTCTGAAGGGGGATAAAAGTTGTGCTGAGGTTCTCACATCTGTTGCATCTGATCATGGATTCCTCAGCTGTGCACCATGGTAAAACGTCTTCATCAGTATCTGTCAGAAGAGAGCTTTGCTGCGAATCCAGACCTCTTCAGATGCTCAAGGCAGAACACGCCGCCATGTGAAGTGAGATGCTGCTTCCTTCTAAAAAATACCTGCTCTGAATTTGCTAAACTAACACCCAGGAAGCCCCCCATGGGACCAGCGAACCTCAAACCCACTGAGCACGTTCGCACTTCTGTTGACGAAGATGACAGCTAATGGTCGGCGTTGCTCATTTTTACAAGGTGGTGCGCTCTAATATTTAATTATTTGGTGGTGAGTGATTTCAAGGAACCAAAAGAGCTCTCTTGTGATCAACTCCCCTATAAACTAGTCCCAGTGAATGAGGATTCCTCAGAGAGGGAGATGAGAGGTTGTGTTAGGGAGGAACACTGATAATTACTCACAGTATTGTTTCTGTAGGCTACTGAATAATTCATACAAAGCATTCATTTCCATTCCATCTGTCAGTCTATTTGGAGCTCCTCTATAGGATATCATATGAGAGAAAAATATGGTATAGATATCAGTATCAATTGGCTGGTGTGAACTCTGCAAGATATAGGTTTATCACATCCAATGTGCAGCAAGGATAAATTAAATCAGTGTATAGCCATGATATTCACAATACATTGCAATGAAATATTAAAAAGTACAACCTGGTCTCAGCTCATTTCGTATGATTCTGTACGTAAATCAGAGACACTCCATTTAGTATGATATGTTTTGTTTCGTATGGTACGTATTCATTTGTGGATGTCCATAACCCATTTTGTATGTAATGTTATGAATTACAATTCTTATTATATGTTACGAATTTGCAAAACGTACAATATGTTACGAATTTGAAAAACATACAATATGTTACGGTTTTGAAAAACTTATGATATGCTACGAATTTTATCTAGGTGGCTAGTTGGCTAATGTTAGCTAGCTCGCATATAGCTAGCTCGTTAGCTAAGGGTTAGAGGTTAGGGTTAGGATTAGGGGAAGGGTTAGCTAAAAGGGTTAAGGTTAAGGTTAGGTGAAGTGTTAGCCAAAAAGGTAAAGGAAGGGTTAACTAACATGCTAAGTAGTTGCAAAGTAGCTAAAAAGTAGTAAGCAGTTGAAAAGTTGCTAATTAACAAATAAGATGATAAGATTCGAATTCGCAATCTTTGAGTTGCTAGATGTTCGTGTTATACACCTGCCCACGCTCCTTTGGTTTTTGCTTTAAGTAATCATCTGTCTTATGTAACCATACCAAACGTAACATATGATTGTAAATGTGACCCATCACCTCTTTTCAGTCTTATGTAGCAACATTTTAAATTGTATTTTTTACATTGGATAAAAGTAGACTCAGAGCTAGAAAATTGTATATCATACACTGCAGTTCAGGAACAATGGGAAAGTAATTCTGCTTTGAAAGTTGATCAACTTGTAACCCCACTTTTGAGAAAATGGCCCTTGATGTTTTTTACACCTACTGGAGCGCTCTTCTTTGTCTACACCCATTCAGCGTTGTTCACACCCTCTTAAGCCTTAGCCCCAGGTAAAAATACACTTTATCTTGTCCTTAGCCTATATCCTAATCTGACTTTGGTGCAGGCCATGTTGTTCTTCACAGTACCGTCTCTGGAAAACACACACTATATCAAATAAAATCTAAGTGTATTTCTCACAAGCACAGGATACAGACGGTATAAACAGTGAAATGGTTACTTGCATAGTAGTGTAACCGATGTGAAACGGCTAGGTAGTTAGCGGCGGTGTGCGTTAATAGCGTTTCAATCGGGTGACGTCACTTGCTCTACATAAGGTGTAAACGGTACAGTGTAATGGTTACTTGCATATTTGTATAGTAGCAATATCAACAAACAAAAAAAGAACACAAAGTGTCAATGCCAGTAGAGAAAGAACAAAATAATATACAGTATGTAAAAGAACAATATCAATAACAATATCAGTGATATTGGTGATAGTTTGAGGTACTGTAGTTATATGCATACAATCTGGAGTAAAGTGGCTGAGCAGCAGGATAAAACAAAATAGTACCAGCAATGTATGGCGTGTGTTAGGAGAGAGTAATGTGAATGTGCGTAGATGAAGTGATCCGTCCGCACCACAAATGAACAAGGAAATCTATATTCGGAGAGCCAGTTTCTGTCATGCCCTTGACCTCGGTGCACGGCATGTGATGTCCATGCCCTGTTCTTTGCAAAACTCCCTGACTTTCTCAAAAAGATACAAGTACGTTTATCTAGTTGTGTCCATTCCAGGTGGTGCTTGTACAGGCAGACCATCTATCGGAGGAAGGACTTCAGTGTTGCGCAGCAGCTGAAGCTTGGTCCCAACTGAGCCAGAACGCTCCTTGGCAACAACACCACGCTCCAGAGCATTGAAGCTGTAAAACAGGAAAATAGATCCCCAAAAATTTAGAAGACATTACAACATTGCATAACATCAGTTCACTTCCCAAGTTTAGATAATAAGGATAATTTCATACAATGCAATGAGAATGATATTCACTTGAAGTGTTGGTACTGCTTGATCTGTAGCAGCGACCTGAAGTACGGAGTCAGGTGTTGTTGCCATCAATAGCTTTCCACCAGCACTGTACAGTCCTCCAGTCCAACCAGCTGTGAGATGATGACCTATGTCAGAATACTTGTCCATCACCACAACAAGCAATCTCTGACAAAGTGCTCACTCTGGCCTTTCTGAAGCGCTGCTTGATTAGGCCGAAGCACCAATCGGGGGAAAACTTGATGTGGCCTGTGATCAGGAAGTGAAGGTTACAGACGGTGGTGGAGCTTGTGCATGATATAATTCCAGCAGTACACTATGATGGAACATTTTATGTTTCTGCTTTTCTGATAACATATTTCTGTGTTCATGCAAGTGACTGATTGAACAATCCTCACTATCAGTATCTGCAACTTGGCAGTATGCCCAAAACCTTGTTTTGAGAACGAAAGGATATTATCAGTTTCAAGTTCTCAGCTTGGAGAGAAGAAGCCTCGTGAGGTATTGGTGGGTCACATGCATGAACCAAATGTTAATGATAAATTAATTATGATTAATGAATAACCTAATCATGCAAATATAACTTGTCTTTGTAAGCAGTATATAAGAGAACTAACAGGACTGCCGCAGGGGAGCCATCACATCAGACCGGTACTTTATGCATCTAAGTTTGACTGTGACCTCTCCAGCTTGATTTTTTTAAAGAATATCTACAGTTGAAGTCTGAAGTTTACATATATTTAGGTTGGAGTCATTAAAACTCGTTTTTCAACTACTCCACAAATTTCTTTTTAACAAACTATAGTTTTGGCAAGTCGGTTAGGACATCTACTTTGTGCATGACACAAGTCATTTTTCCAACAATTGTTTACAGACAGATTATTTCACTTATAATTCACTGTATCACAATTTGTGAGTGGGAAGTTTACATACACTAAGTTGGCTGTGCCTTTTAACAGCTTGGAAAATTCCAGAAAATTATGTCATGGCTTTAGAAGCTTCTGATAGGCTAATAGACATTATCTGAGTCAATTGGAGGCGTAACTGTGGGTGTATTTCAAGGCCTACCTTCAAACTTAGTGCCTCTTTGCTTGACATCATGGGAAAATCAAAAGAAATCAGTCAAGACCTCAGAAAAAAATGGTAGATCTCCAGAAGTCTGGTTCATCCTTGGGAGCAATTTCCAAATGCCTGAAGGTACCACGTTCATCTGTACAAACAACAGTACACAAGTATAAACACCATGGGACCACGCAGCCGTCATTCCGCTCAGGAAGGAGATGCGTTCTGTCTCCTAGAGATGAACGTACTTTGGTGTGAAAAATGCAAATCAATTCCAGAAGAACAGCAAAGGACCTTGTGAAGATGCTGGAGGAAACAGGTTCAAAAGTATCTATATCCACAGTAAAACGAGTCCTATATCGACATAACCTGAAAGGCCACTCAGTAAGGAAGAAACCACTGCTCCAAAACCGCCATAAAAAAGCTAGACCATGGTTTGCAACTACACATGGGACAAAGATCATACTTTTTGGAGAAATGTCCTCTGGTCTGATGAAACAAAAAATTGAACTGTTTGGCCATAATGACCATCGTTATGTTTGGAGGAAAAAGGGTGAGGCTTGCAAGCCGAAGAACACTATCCCAACCGTGAAGTACAGGGGTGGCAGCATCATGTTGTGGGGGTGCTTTGCTGCAGGAGGGACTGGTGAACCTTACAAAATAAGGAGAACAATTGTGGATGCAACATCTCAAGACATCAGTCAGGAAAATGGACAATGTCCCCAAGCATACTTCCAACGTTGTGGCAAATTGGCTTAAGGACAACCAAATCAAGATATTGGAGTGGCCATCACAAAGCCCTGACCTCAATCCCATAGAAAATTTGTGGGCAGAACTTAAGAGGTTTGCGCGAGCAAGGAGGCCTACAAACCTGACTCAGTTACACCAGCTTTGTCATGAGGAATGGGCCAAAATTCACCCAATTTATTGTGGGAAGCTCGTGGAAGGCTACCCAAAACGTTTGGCCCAAGTTAAATATTTTAAAGGCAATGCTACCAAATATATGAATTGAGTGTATGTATACTTCTGATCCACTGGGAATGTGATGAGAGAAATAAAAGCTGAAATTAATCATTCTCTCTACTATTATTCTGACATGTCACATTCTTAAAATAAAGTGGTGATCCGAACTGACCTAAAACAGGGAATATCTACTAGTATTAAATGTCAGGAATTGTGAAAAACTGAGTTTAAATGTATTTGGCTAAGGTGTATATAAACTTCCAACTTCAACTGTACATAGGCGTACAGAGGCCCATTAACAACCATCTCTCCTGGGTTCCAATGGCACGTTGTGTTAACTAATCCAAATGTATCATTTAAAAGGTTAATTTATCATTAGAAAACCCTTTTCAAATTATGTTAGCACAGCTGAAAACTGTTGTGCTTATTTAAGAAGCAATTAAACTGGCCTTCTTTAGACTAGTTGAGTATCTGGACCATCAGCATTTGTGGGTTCGATTACAGGCTCAAAATGGCCAGAAACAAAGAACTTCTTCTGCAATTCATCAGTCTATTCTTGTTCTGAGAAACGAAGGCTATTCCATGCGAGAAATTGGCAAGAAACTGAAGATCTCGTACAACGCTGTGTACTACTCCCTTCACAGAACAGCGCAAAATGGCTCTAACCAGAATAGAAAGATGAGTGTGAGGCCCTGGTGCACAACATAATTGCAAAAGGGTTTTCTAATGATCAATTAGCCTTTTAAAATGATATATTTGGATTAGCTAACACAACGTGCTATTGGAACACAGGAGTGATGGTTGCTGATAATGGGCCTCTGTACACCTATTGTCAGGATTTGGCCAGGGTTGTTCCGGGTTTTTGTCAGTAGATGTCCCCATTGTGCTTTTTGTCCCTATGTTTTTCCCTTGATCCCCATTATTATTTGCACCTGTGTCTCGTTTCCCCTGATTGTATTTAAACCCTTTGTTTCCCTCAGTTCTGTGCTCTGTGTTTGTATGTTAGCACCCTGCCCTAGTGTTCTGTGTGCTCTTGTCGATTCCGGGTGAAGTTCTTGTGGTATTCTGTTTTTTGTTTTTGTTTATTTTTGGTGAGTTTCTTTTGAGGTCTTTTTGTGTTTTTTCCTACCACCTTTTGGATTTGCCATTTTTTGTTTTTTAGGATTTTTTCTTTATTAAATACACCGTCTTAAGTACTGCTGTGTCTGCCTCATCTTCTGGGTTCTGCTGTCTATTCGTGGCTCAGTTGGTTAAGTGACTGTTTCTCACTCCGGAGACCCAGGTTCAAAACCGGGTCCTGACAGAAACACAGAGCCAAAAATGAACCCAGAGGCAGCCAGTTCCCAGGACCTTTTTGCCACGCTGTCCCACCACCAGGAGACTGTCCAACGCCACGAAGCCGCCCTGGTTCAGCAAGAGGCCTTAATGGCTAGACATTCTCATCTTCTGTGGAGATGCTGACTTCCATTAAGCAAATATCTGATCGACTTACCCCGGCAACAGTTTCCGTCCCAGTACCTCAGGTTCACGTACCCATGGCAGTTAACCCCCTGGCTGAACCTCGTCTTCCACCTCCCCAACGGTTCTCAGGTGATCCAAGTGCTTGTAAAGGCTTTCTCACTCAATGTTCTCTCTCCTTTGAGCTGCAACCCTCGTCGTTTCCCACCGACCGGTCTAAGATCGCATATATCATCACCCTGCTGTCGGAAAAAGCCCTGGCCTGGGCTACTGCTGTGTGGGATGCCCATAGTTCCTGCTGTGCCAGCTACTCTGCCTTTGCTGAGGAATTCAAACGAGTGTTTCAAGGCCCAAGCAGTGGTTCTGACTCAGCCAAACAGCTCCTGACTCTCCATCAAGGTTGGCGCAGCGTGACGGACTATGCCATCCAGTTCCGCACGGTGGCAGCAGCGAGTGGCTGGAACAACGAGGCGCTCACGGTGTGCTTTCTGAAAGGCCTTTCCGACACTATCCAAGATGAACTGGCCACTCGGGAACCACCGGACAATCTCGAGTCCCTGATCAAGTTGGCCTCACGCATTGACCAGCGTCTGAGAGAGAGAGAACTCAACCGTAGACCTCTAGCTCCTATCAGTCCCAGCTCCGAGTCCCCACCTTTATCATCGCTGGCTCCACCGGAACCCATGCAGATTGGACGCATCTCCCAGGCTGAGAGAGACCGCCGGATGAGGGAGCGACGCTGTCTATATTGCGGCAAACCGGGCCATTTCCGTTCCACGTGTCCCGGGCTCCAGGGAAACGCTCTGTCCCGTACAGACCGGGGGAACTGTAACGGGAAACATAACCTCCTCCCATCCGTCCAACTCCCGTCTGCTCATTCCAGTCACCCTCTCCTGGGACAACCACAAGCTTCACCTTCAAGCCTTGGTAGACTCTGGAGCCGCAGGTAACTTCATGGATGGTGTCTGGGCGAAGGAGAATGGCGTTCCCTCTGAACCTCTAAGTGACCCCATGAGGGTTACTACATTGGATGGAAGCCCTTTGGGATCTGGACTTGTCACTCATGTCACTACCTCCTTGAGACTTTCAGTTTCACAACACCAGGAATTGATGAACTTTCATTTGATCTCCTGTTCCGAGTTCCCTCTCGTCCTTGGATACCCCTGGCTTCACAGCCATAACCCTCACATCGACTGGTCTGTGGGCACTATCAAGCAGTGGGGTCCTACGTGCCAAGCTACTTGTATCTTCCAGAATTCCCGAGTTCTACTCCCGAGTCTTTAGAATCCATCGACCTGACCCGAGTTCCCGAGTGTTACCATGACCTCAAACTGGTGTTTAGCAAACAGAGGGCCACCATGCTACCACCCCATAGACCTTACGATTGTCCCATCGACCTGTTTCCGGGCACTTGCCCCCCCAGGGGTCGGATCTTTTCCCTATCTCCACCCGAACGAGCTGCTATGGATACCTACATCAAGGACGCTCTGGAAGCAGGCCTCATGCGTCCATCCACCTCCCCGGCGGGAGCAGGGTTTTTCTTTGTGGCCAAGAAAGACGGTGGATTACGTCCTTGCATCGACTACCGGGGACTCAATGACATAACCGTCCGTAACCGTTACCCGCTACCCCTTATGGCCACAGCCTTCGAGCTGCTCCAGGAAGCAGTTGTTTTCACTAAGCTTGACCTGCGGAACGCATACCATCTTGTGCGGATCAGACCTGGTGACGAGTGGAAGACCGTTTTCAACACGCCTACTGGTCACTATGAATACTTGGTGATGCCCTTCGGCCTGACCAACGCCCCAGCGGTGTTCCAAGCGCTCATAAACAATGTGCTTAGGGATATGCTTAACATATTTGTGTTCGTTTACTTGGATGACATCCTCATCTTTTCGAGCTCCCTTCAAGAACACACTAAGCATGTCAGACAAGTACTCAAACGCCTCCTGGACAGCCATCTGTACGTTAAGCCGGAAAAATGTGAATTCCATTCATCCCGAGTACAATTCCTGGGATTTGTAGTGGAACCCGGTCGAGTCCAAATGGACCCTAGGAAGGTAGGGGCGGTAGCGGATTGGCCCACCCCCAAATCCGTTAAGGATGTTCAGCGTTTCCTGGGCTTCACAAACTTTTACCGCAAGTTCATCAAGAACTTCAGTTTGGTGGCAGCTCCTCTCTCAGCTTTAACCAAAGGTGGCAATGCAAGGTTTTTGTGGGGAAGAGAAGCTGAGACGGCCTTCCAAGGACTCAAGCAGCGCGTCCTCTCTGCTCCCATCCTGATACTACCGACTACGGATGAACCATTTGTGGTGGAGGTAGACGCATCAGAGGTTGGTGTTGGAGCTGTCCTGTCTCAGAGGGGTGAAGACAAGAAGCTTCATCCGTGCGCTTTCTTCTCACACCGGCTTACCCCGACTGAGAGGAACTACGATGTGGGGGATCGTGAACTCCTAGCGGTTAAGATGGCATTGAAGGAATGGAGACACTGGCTCGAGGGGCTTCTCACCCGTTTCAAGTGCTTACGGACCACAAAAATCTGGAGTATATCCAGCAGGCGAAGCGATTGAACTCTAGACAAGCTAGATGGTCTCTTTTCTTCAATCGATTCCAGTTTATCCTCACCTATCGGCCCGGGTCGAAGAATCTCAAACCGGATGCCCTGTCCCGAGTCTACGCTCCTGCCATTCGAGATGACACGGACATGCCTGTCCTTCCTGCTGCTAAGATTGTGGCTCCGATCTCGTGGCAAGTTGAGGATACCGTGAGACGTGCTCAAGCTAGCGAACCGGACCCTAAAGGAGGCCCTGCCAATCGGTTGTTTGTCCCCAAGGCAGTGAGGACTCAGTTCCTTCTGTGGGGGCACTCCTCTCGCCTCACCTGTCATCCGGGCGTAGGTCGCACCTTGGAGTTCATCCAGCGTAAGTTCTGGTGGCCTACCATAAGAGAAGACGTTGCCACTTTCGTCAATGCCTGCCCCGTGTGCTGCCAGGGCAAATCTTCTCACCTCCGCCCTCAAGGACTCCTTCACCCTTTACCTGTTCCCCACAGACCCTGGTCCCATATCTCATTGGACTTTATTACTGGACTTCCTCCATCCCATGGCAATACTACTATCCTAGTCATAATCGACAGGTTTTCAAAGGCGGCCAGGTTCGTCCCTCTGACTAAGTTACCTTCTGCCAAGGAAACGGCTGAGTTGGTAATTAATCATGTGTTCCGAGTCTTCGGCATTCCTCAAGATGTGGTTTCTGACAGAGGTCCCCAGTTCGCCTCAAGGTTTTGGAAGGCCTTCTGCCAACTCATGGGGGCTTCTGCCAGTCTATCTTCAGGGTACCATCCGGAGTCCAACGGCCAAACAGAGAGGATGAATCAAGAGCTGGAAACCACCCTCCGATGTATGACTCGTGACAACCCGTCCACATGGTCATCCTTTATTGTTTGGGCCGAATACGCGCACAACACCTTGCGCTCCTCCTCCACTGGTATGTCCCCGCACGAGTGTCAGTTTGGCTATGCTCCTCCATTGTTCCCGGACCAGGAGGCAGAAGTCAGAGTGCCTTCAGCCTTGAGGTTCGTCAGACGCTGTCGGCTTATGTGGAGGAAGACCCGTCTTAATCTGATGCGTTCCTCACAGAGGTATCAACAACAAGCCAACAGACGTCGCCGTCCCGGGCCTACCCTGCGCCCCGGCCAGAGAGTCTGGCTTTCCACAAGAGACTTACCTCTACGGGTGGAGTCTCGCAAGCTGTCCCAAAAATACATCGGTCCCTTCAAGGTTGCCAGGAGAGTTAACCCAGTTTCTTATCGCCTACACTTACCCAGATCCCTTAAGATTAATCCCACATTTCATGTGTCATTGTTAAAACCTGTTGTTTTTTCTCCCCTTGTCCCGGCAGACAGACCTCCCCCTCCGCCTCGTGTCATTGGAGGCCAGCCGGCTTATACCGTCCACCGGATACTGGATTCCCGCCGGGTGCAGCGGTCCTGGCAGTATCTGGTGGACTGGGAAGGCTACGGTCCTGAGGAGCGCTCCTGGGTTCCTGCCAAAGACATCCTGGACCCTGACCTCATTCGTCAGTTCAGGGTCCTCCACCCTGAGAGAGCTGGTAGGAACGTCAGGAGCCGTTCCTAGGGGGGATTCTGTCAGGATTTGGCCAGGGTTGTTCCGGGTTTTTGTCAGTAGATGTCCCCATTGTGCTTTTTGTCCCTATGTTTTTCCCTTGATCCCCATTATTATTTGCACCTGTGTCTCGTTTTCCCTGATTGTATTTAAACCCTTTGTTTCCCTCAGTTCTGTGCTCTGTGTTTGTATGTTAGCACCCTGCCCTAGTGTTCTGTGTGCTCTTGTCGATTCCGGGTGAAGTTCTTGTGGTATTCTTGTTTTTGTTTATTTTTGGTGAGTTTCTTTTGAGGTCTTTATGTGTTTTTTCCTACCACCTTTTGGATTTGCCATTTTTTGTTTTTTAGGATTTTTTCTTTATTAAATACACCGTCTTAAGTACTGCTGTGTCTGCCTCATCTTCTGGGTTCTGCTGTCTATTCGTGGCTCAGTTGGTTAAGTGACTGTTTCTCACTCCGGAGACCCAGGTTCGAAACCGGGTCCTGACACCTATGTAGATATTCCATAAAAACATCAGCTATTTCCAGATTCAATAGTCATTTACAACAATAAAAATGTCTACACTGTATTTCTGATCAACTTGACGTTATTTTAATGGACAAAAAAAGGTTTTCTTTCAAAAACAAGGACATTTCTAAGTGACCACAAACCTTTAACGGTAGTGTACAGTATATGGTGCATAGGATGTAACAACAGATAATTTTTGATGATGCACATGGGGTAGCAAAGGAGATTACAGAGTGTGAAAGTGTGAGTGTGGAAAGGATTTGGATATTAAGCTGATTGAAATTTGGATAACAAGGAGGTTTGAAATTTGTATAATAAGCTGATTGAAATTTGTATAATAAGAGGATTGAAATTGACAATTAAGTACTGAGTGAATGAGAGCTGTCAGAGGACTAGCTCATGGTGTGAAAGAGGTCTGAATGAATACCCCAACTAGTTCTGTGTGAGCTGAGTTTTCCAGTTCTGTGAGAGCTGAGTTTTTCAATCTATAACATTACCTACGGTTCTGTTATCTAGGGGTTTCATCCACCACTGCCCATCATAGTCTGGGACTCATAGCACAAGGTGTTATTGAGCACGGGGTGTTTTATATTTATAGGAAGTATCGTCAAGAACCGTTGAAGATACATATGGTGCATAGGATGTAACAATAGAAAAGTCTACGTGGTCTGAACCACTGATAATAACACAAGTATTATTGTTATTGTAGGCATTTAGCACGGTTGAAGATGCACATTGGGTGGTGTGGATGTAAATACCTAAGTCCACCTCCGCCGTCGGCTCTACAGGTAGAGGATAACATATTTCATTAGTAATGAGGATGACGTGTCTCAGAGGGTAACATGACTCATTAGAGATAACGAGGATAACGAGGATAACATGTCTCATCAGTGGAGTTTGATGGTAAAACATTATTATGTATGTGGAGATAAAAAAAGGAGAAAGTACTATTCCTGAATATGCTGTCACTAGAGAACACTAGTGTAAAGGAAGTATAATCGGTTACTAGAAATAAAATAACATATGAAGAGTATAATGGGTTACGAGATTTGATGAAGTAGAAATAGAAAAAATATATAATGATATACAACTTGTACACCCACATGTAAGTGGTGTAAAAAGTATTAAGATAAATGAATAGTATAATGGGTTACTAGATTTGATAAAGTAACAATGTGTGAATGTATAAAGGGTTACTAGAGTTTAACTTGCTAGGTAGAGACTTAGTATGGACAGAGCACACCACCTATTTTGACTCATAGACAGTGCCAGCCCAGTTATTGTGAAAGTTGATCCCAGAAAGAGACTCTAGTCTTGAGAGCTACCTTAAAAAAGGAAACTCCCTCCAAATTTTCTCTTCCCTTCTGAATTGGCCGATGCATTTTATAAATTCAGCGCATTACATGTTAATCTTAAAATAATAGACATTTAATAAGTGTGACGCAGAAAGTGAATATCCAACAGAAATAGGTGAAAAATTGTAACGGCGTTCTTCTTTAGTTGAAAGAGTCGGACCGAAATGCAGCGTGTAAGTTACTCATGTTTATTTAGTGAAGACAAACGAACGAACTATACACGAATAACTAATAAATACAAAAATAACAAACAGAACGTGAAACCAATTACAGCCTGACTGGTGCACACTACACAGAGACAGGAACAATCACCCACCAAATACAAAGCAAAAACCAGGCTACCTAAATACGGTTCCCAATCAGCGACAACGAGAATCACCTGACTCTGATTGAGAACCGCCTCAGGCAGCCAAACCTATTAAACACACACACCCCTAATCAGCTACAATCCCAACTACTACAAACCCCAATAAGAAAATACAATACAATAACCCATGTCACACCCTGGTCTGACTAACTAATAAACTAAAACACAAAATACTGAGACCAAGGCGTGACAGAACCCCCCCCTAAGGTGCGGACTCCCGAACGCACCTCAAAACCATAGGGAGGGTCCGGGTGGGCGTCTGTCCATGGTGGCGGTTCCGGCTCCGGACGTGGACCCCACTTCATAAATGTCATTGTTCCTCCCCTTCGCGTCCATGGATAATTCACCCTAACCGCCGACCATGGCCGAATAGTCCTCACCCAGAACCCTACATAACAGAGGAGCAGCTCGGGACTGAGGGGCAGCTCGGGACTGAGGCAGCTCGGGACTGAGGGGCAGCCCGGGACTGAGGGGCAGCCCGGGACTGAGGGGCAGCCCAGTACTGAGAAGAAGCCCAGTACTGAGATGAAGCCCAGCCAGGCAGTTGAATCCGGCAGATCCTGGCTGACTGGCGGATCCTGGCTGACTGGCGGTTCCTGGCCGACTGGCGGATCCTGGCCGACTGGCGGATCCTGGCCGACTGGCGGATCCTGGCTGACTAGCAGATCTGGCAGATCCTGGCTGACTGGAGGATCCTGGCTGACTAGCAGATCTGGCAGATCCTGGCTGACTGGCGGATCTGGAAGAGTCTGGTTGACTGGCAGATCTGGAAGAGTCTGGTTGACTGGCAGATCTGGAAGAGTCTGGCTGTCTGGCAGATCTGGAAGAGTCTGGCTGACTGGCAGATCTGGAAGAGTCTGGCTGACTGGCAGATCTGGAAGAGTCTGGCTGACTGGCAGATCTGGAAGAGTCTGGCTGACTGGCAGATCTGGAAGAGTCTGGTTGACTGGCAGATCTGGAAAAATCTGGTTGAATAGCAGATCTGGAAGAGTCTGGCTGACTGGCAGATCTGGAAGAGTCTGGCTGTCTGGCGGATCTGGAAGAGTCTGGCTGACTGGCAGATCTGGAAGAGTCTGGCTGACTGGCAGATCTGGCTGCTTCATGCTGACTGACGGCTCTGGCTGCTCCATGCTGATTGGCGGCTCTGGATGCTCCATACTGACTGACAGCTCTGGCGGCTTCATGGAGACTGGCAGCTCCTTGCAGACTTGCAGCTCTAGCTGCTCCATGCAGACTAGCAGCTCTAGCTGCTCCATGCAGACTAGCAACTCCATGCAGACTGGCAGCTCTTTGCAGACTGGCAGCTCTGGCTGCTCCATGCAGACTAGCTGCTCCATGCAGACTGGCAGCTCTGGCTGCTCTATGCAGACTGACAGCTCTGGCTGCTCCATGTAGACTGGCAGCTCAGGCTGCTCTATACAGACTAGCTGCTCCATGCAGACTGGCAGCTCTGGCTGCTCTATGCAGACTGACAGCTCTGGCTGCTCCATGTAAAATGGCAGCTCAGGCTGCTCTATACAGGCAGGAGGCTCCGGCAGCGCTGTAGAGGAGGAAGGCTCTAGAACCGCTGAACAGACGGGAGACTCCGACAGCGCAGGAGAGGGAGAAAGCGCTGGCTGCGCTGAACAGGTGAGGCGCACTGAAGGCCTGATGCGTGGTGCTGGCACTGGTGGTATTTGGCCGAGGACACGCACAGGAAGCCTTGTGCGGGGAGCTGCTACTGGAGGGCTGGGGTGTGGAGGTGGTTCTGGATAGACCGGACCGTGCAGGCGCACTGGAGCTCTTGAGCACCGAGCCTGCCCAACCTTACCTGGTTGAATACTCTCAGTTGCCCTGCCCGTGCTGTGAGGAGAAATAGCCCGCACTGGGCTATGTAGGCGAACCGGAGACACCGAGCGCAAGGCTGGTGCCATGTAAGCCGGCCCAAGGAGACGCACTGGAGACCGGATGCGTAGAGCCGGCTTCATAGCATTAGGCTCGACGCTCAATCTAGCCCGGCCGATACGCAGAGCTGAAATATACCGCACCGGGCTATGCACCCACACTGGGGACACCGTGCGCACCACTGCATAACACGGTGCCTGCCCGGTCTCTCTAGCCCCCCGGTACGCACAGGGAGATCGCACAGGTCTCCTACCTGACGCAGCCATACTCCCTGATAGCCCCCCCCCAAAAAATCTTTGGGGCTGCTTTTCGGGCTTCCATCCACGTCGCCGTGCTGCCTCCTCATACTTGCGCCTCTCCGCTTTAGCCGCTTCTAATTCCTCCTTGGGGCGGCGATATTCACCAGGCTGAGCCCAGGGTCCTTTTCCGTCCAGTTCCTCCTCCCATGTCCAATTCTCCAAATGGTGTAGCCTCTCCCACTGAAGCTGCTTCTGTTGCCTTTCGTGTAGCTCCTGTTTCCTCTTCGCCTGCTGCACTTTAGGGCGGCTACACTCCTCTGGTTTAGCCCAGGGTCCTCTTCCGTCAAGGATTTCCTCCCATGTCCAGAAATCCTTAAAATGCGGCTCCTCTTTGCGCTGCTCCTGCCTGTTGACACGCTGCTCGGTCCGTGTTTGGTGGGTGATTCTGTAACGGCGTTCTTCTTTAGTTGAAAGAGAGTCGGACCGAAATGCAGCGTGTAAGTTACTCATGTTTATTTAGTGAAGACAAACGAACGAACTATACACGAATAACTAATAAATACAAAAATAACAAACAGAACGTGAAACCAATTACAGCCTGACTGGTGCACACTACACAGAGACAGGAACAATCACCCACCAAATACAAAGCAAAAACCAGGCTACCTAAATACGGTTCCCAATCAGCGACAACGAGAATCACCTGACTCTGATTGAGAACCGCCTCAGGCAGCCAAACCTATTAAACACACACACCCCTAATCAGCTACAATCCCAACTACTACAAACCCCAATAAGAAAATACAATACAATAACCCATGTCACACCCTGGTCTGACTAACTAATAAACTAAAACACAAAATACTAAGACCAAGGCGTGACAAAAATACATAGAGTAAAACTGTTAGGGTAGACTAAAATTAAAACAATGCCTTCCGATATGGAGAAAGTTATCATGTTTGTTTTGTATTTAAACCTTGCAATAGGGGTAAAAGCAGACCATTGTTTGAGAGTGATCCGACTATATTAGCAGTAGAGAAAAGAAGGGAGTCCTAGTTGAAGGAAACAGATATGGAGACTAGTGAAAGTAACAAAGTGAATGGTGAAGTTAGTGGCTTTCAGATAGCACTCTAATAATGCAATGTCTTAGTCATTTGTAAAAGTAAAATGAAATGTTTCAATAAAAGGTCACATGACAAACAGAGGGATTGAGCATTGGGACTGATATTAAATTAGAGGCCGCCATCTTTTATTTGGGTTAAAGATAAGCTTCCTGTGGAAAATAAATAGTACTCACTGAACTCAAACAGGCTGTAAGGGACACAGTGGGACATTTGGTTTAAATAATTGAATAAGACACATTTTTGACATTTTCAAATTATTATTACTGAATTCTGTAGTTTGGGTAGCACCAGTGATTTAAGTTAGAAGGTAATGTCTTCTAAAACAATAATTTGTTTTGATTACATGGAACTGTGTCCAGAATTGAAGTGGCTCCAAGTAAATGTTTTAGTACCGAATATTGAGCTGATAAGCTAGCACCAACATTTTGAAGGTCGTAGCAGATTTGTTAAACAGCAGGTTTCATATTTTGACTAGTTTATGTCCCAGGTACAAAATTATTATCCAACAGGTACAAAATTATAAGATTAGAAGAGAGGGGCTCTGGGATTTTTACTTTAGAAGGTGCCTATTCCCCTTGTCAGGACACTGTATCATCTGATGTGTCTGAAGTATAATTCTGTATACGCATGGTTTAATCGAGACTCCCTGCCCAAGATGCAGTAAACTCAATTAAGATTAAGAATTTTTAGGACTGATTCAATTTGTTATTTTCTTTCTTCCAAGATGTAACGACAGATTTCCTCTTCGTCTGAAGAGGAGTAACAGGGATCGAACAAGTGTCCATGTTTTAATAATATAAACTGAACATGACAGAATACAAAATAACAAAGTGAATATAAATGAAACAGTCCTGTGTGGCACAAACACTGACACAGGAAACAAACACCCACGAACAAACAGTGAAACCCAGGCTACCTAGGTATGATTCTCAATCAGAGACAACTAACGACACCTGCCTCTGATTGAGAACCATACTAGGCCGAAACAGAAACCAAACATAGAAACACAAACATAGACTGCCCACCCCAACTCACGCCCTGACCATACTAAATAAAGACAAAACAAAGGAAATAAAGGTCAGAACGTGACATTACCCCCCCCCAAAGGTGCGGACTCCGGCTGCAAAACCTGAACCTATAGGGGAGGGTCTGGGTGGGCGTCTGTCCGTGGTGGCGGTTCTGGCGCGGGACATGGACCCCACTTCACCATAGTTCTAGTGCGCCTCTTCGCCCGCCTCCGTGGCCTCTTTAAAGCGGCGACCCTTGCCACCGACCCTGGACTGGGGACCCTAGAAATGGGTCCCGAATAGGCGGGAGACTCCAGCAGCGCCGGACGGGCGGGAGACTCCGGCAGCGCTGGAGTGAAGGACGGCTCCGGCAGCGCCGGACAGGCGGGAGACTCCGGCAGCTCCGGAGTGAAGGGCGAATCTGGCTCTGGCAGATCCTGGCTGACTGATGGCTCTGGCAGATCCTGGCTGACTGACGGCTCTGGCGGATCCTGGCTGACTGACGGCTCTGGCGGCGCCTGGCTGGCTGGCGGCTCTGGCGGCTCCTGGCTGGCTGGCGTCTCTGGCGGCCCCTGGTTGGCTGGCGGATCTGGCGGCTCCTGGCTGACTGACGGCTCTGCCATTGCTGCCTCCAGCTCTGTTTTGGGGTGGCGATATTCCCCTGCCTGTGCCCAGGGTCATCTCATGTCTAGAATTTCCTCCCAAGTCCATGAGTCCTGTGTCTTCGGCCGCTGTTTCTGCTGCCCATTACCACGCCGCTTGGTCCTCTGTTGGTGGATGTTTCTGTAACGACACATTTCCTCTTCGTCTGAAGAGGAGTAACAGGAATCGGACCAAAACGCAGCGTGGTAAGTGTCCATGTTTTAATAATATAAACTGAACACGACAGAATACAAAATAACAAAGTGAATATAAACGAAACAGTCCTGTGTGGCACAAACACTGACACAGGAAACAAACACCCACGAACAAACAGTGAAACCCAGGCTACCTAGGTATGATTCTCAATCAGAGACAACTAATGACACCTGCCTCTGATTGACAACCATACTAGGCTGAAACAGAAACCAAACATAGAAACACAAACAATAGACTGCCCACCCCAACTCACGCCCTGACCATACCAAATAAAGACAAAACAAAGGAAATAAAGGTCAGAATGTGACAGTACCCCCCCCCAAAGGTGCGGACTCCGGCTGCAAAACCTGAACCTATAGGGGAGGGTCTGGGTGGGCGTCTGTCCGCTGTAGCGGTTCAGGCACGGGACATGGACCCCACTTCACCATAGTTCTAGTGCGCCTCTTCACCCTCCTCCGTGGCCTCTTTAAAGCGGCGACCCTCGCCACCGACCCTGGACCCGAATAGGCAGGAGACTCCAGCAGCGCCGGACAGGCGGGAGACTCCGGCAGCGCTGGAGTGAAGGACGCCTCCGGCGGCGCCGGACAGGCGGGAGACTATGGCAGCTCCGGAGTGAAGGGCGAATCTGGCTCAGGCAGATCCTGGCTGACTGACGGCTCTGGCAGATCCTGGCTGACTGACGGCTCTGGCGGCGCCTGGCTGGCTGGCGGCTATGGCGGCTCCTGGCTGGCTGGCGGCTCTGGTGGCTCCTGGCTGGCTGGTGGCTCTGGCGGCCCCTGGTTGGCTGTTGGATCTGGCGGCTCCTGGCTGACTGGCGGCTCCTGGCTGGCTGACAGCTCTGGCGGCACATGGCTGGCTGACGGCTCTGGCGGCACATGGCTGAATGGCGGCTCTGGCGGATCCTGGCTGACTGGCGGATCCTGGCTGACTGGCGGCTCTGGCGGATCCTGGCTTACTGGCGGCTCTGGCGGATCCTGGCTGGCTGGTGGCTCTGGCGGCCCCTGGTTGGCTGGTGGATCTGGCGGCTCCTGGCTGACTGACGGCTCTGGAGGCTCCTGGCTGACTGACGGCTCTGGCGGCTCCTGGCTGGCGGCTCCTGGCTGGCTGACAGCTCTGGCGGCACATGGCTGGCTGACGGCTCTGGCGGCACATGGCTGAATGGCGGCTCTGGCGGATCCTGGCTGACTGGCGGCTCTGGCGGATCCTGGCTGACTGGCGGCTCTGGCGGATCCTGGCTGACTGGCGGCTCTGGCGGATCCTGGATGACTGGTGGCTCTGGCGGTTCCTGGCTGATTGGCGGCTCAGGACAGACGGGAGACTCTGGTGGCTCAGGAGAGACGGGAGACTCTGACAGTGCTGGGCAGGAGCAAGGCTCTGGCAGCGCTGGACACGCGGGAGCACCTGTAGGGAGAAGACGGAGAGACAGCCTGGTGCGGGGGGCTGCCACCGGAGGGCTGGTGCTTGGAGGTGGCACCGGATAGACCGGATCGTGCAGGTGCACTGGAGCTCTTGAGCACCGAGCCTGCCCAACCTTACCTGGTTGAATGCTCCTCGTAGCCAGGCCAGTGCGGCGAGGGGAAATAGCCCGCACTGGGCTGTGCTGGCGAACCGGGGACACCATGCGTAAGGCTGGTGCCATGTACGCCAGCCCACTGGACACCAGATGCGTAGAGCCGGCTTCATGGCACCTGGCTCGATGCCCACTCTAGCCTGGCCGATACGAGGAGCTGGAATGTACCGTACCGGGCTATGCACACGCACTGTGGACACCGTGCGCTCCACCGCATAACACGGTGCCTGTCCGGTCCCTCTCGCTCTCCGGTAAGCACGGGAAGTTGGCGCAGGTCTCCTACCTGAACCCGCCACACTCCCCGTATGCCTCGCCCAATAAATTGTTGGGGCTAACTATCGGGCTTCCATGCCAGCCATGTTTCCTCATACCAGCGCCTCTCTGCCTTTGCTGCCTCCAGCTCTGCTTTGGGGCGGCGATATTCCCCTGCCTGTGCCCAGGGTCCTCTCATGTCTAGAATTTTCTCCCAAGTCCATGAGTCCTGTGTCTTCGGCCGCTGTTTCTGCTGCCCATTACCACGCCGCTTGGTCCTCTGTTGGTGGATGTTTCTGTAACGACACATTTCCTCTTCGTCTGAAGAGGAGTAACAGGAATCGGACCAAAACACAGCGTGATTGACAACTGATACTGATTGACAACCATACTAGGCCGAAACAGAAACCAAACATAGAAACACAAACAATAGACTGCCCACCCCAACTCACGCCCTGACCATACTAAATAAAGACAAAACAAAGGAAATAAAGGTCAGAACGTGACACAAGACTTATGGAATGTCCACTATCAAGTTTTCTGATCAGTTTAACAATGATTCTGTATCTCTCCCTTTGAAATGCTTTCTGAGGCAGGTGCCTTGGGAGAACAGTTAGTATAAAGGTACCCAGGACCAGCTGTTAAGGGAGCTCTCAAATTATGTAAGGCCTGGCCATTTTGTTTGTTTTTATCCTACGTTTTACCACACACAACATTTTCTGAAGTATCTAATGTCCGAGTTTTGGTTGCACAAATGTACATTCTCTTGATAAGAAATATACTGAAAAACCCAACATAAACCTGATTTACAAAATGTTTGTAAATCAGGTACAGGGAAAGAAACACCCACTTAATGGGGTTGAATGACTTCTGACCTCTGTTCTGACTTTCTGGTGAAGCCTGGTCACCCTTGATAGACAAGAGATATTGGGTGAGATTTAAATGGACTATGTAAACACTAATAATTAGGAAGAAGTTTATAATTCATAAATAGTCCTATGTGTGATTCGTACCATGAGAACGACAGAGAGAAAGTGATGCTCCTGAATGAGGGACACCTGTCTCTAGTCCTTGAATTACCTTTTGGGATACAATTAAGTTAAGGTGGAGTCATCAAGGGTTGTGATTCTAATTTTATCTGTTATATTGATTTAACAAGCAGTGTTGTTGTTTTTTTGTCTAAAGGGGGAATTACCAGTCCCCCGGGGCCCTTTGGTAAATATGCAAATTGATTTTGTTCACATGCCTGCCTGTAAAAGGAAGTGTATTGCTCTTGTGTGTTTTGTTTTTGTCTTGCTTAATTATAAATCTCACTAGATTGGGTCTGGTGGATCGTTGGGATTTCTCCCTAAGGATTAGCCCTCTAACTTCCTGACCCTGTAACTCTGCGTAGAGGTCCTCAAGATGATAACGGAGGCAATGTAAAGGCAATTTGAAAAAATATTGTTTCAACTATGACATTTGTCTTCGACATTTGTATTAAGAATACTGGTAGTAGAAATAATTTGTTGTCTGGATTTCCTGATTCAGTAATTCCCAAAACTAAACTGTTGTTCTGGTCTGTCCTCTCTCGGGGGTATGGCGAAGGTGACCCCAGATGGTATCTAGATGCATGGAGGCAATAACTCAACTGAGAACATTGGAGCTTCACCCCCACAAACCGCGGGCTCAGCTTCCAGCAGGGCAGGCAGAGGGGAAGGTCCTTCGTAGAAAGCCAGACCCTGCCACCGAGGTGAAAGACCGGGGCCATACAGCGGAGACGATCGGCCTGCGCCTTCTGCTGGAGGACGATGTGTGCTGTGTTCCATACCTCCTCGGTGCACTGGAACCAATCGCTCAACCCCGGAGCCTCGATCTGACTCTGGTGCCAGGGTACCAGGGCCAGCTGATAGCCAAGAACACGCTGAGGTTAGGTGTAAGGTTAGTGGCGGAGTGACGGAGGGAGTTTGGTGCATATTCTGCCAAAAGAAGAAATGCAGCCCACCCCCCCTTGCCGGTCCTGACAGTAACTATAAAGGTACCTACCCAGTTCCTGATTTATCCATTCCACCTGCCCATTAGATTGGGCACTGTACGCGGAGGTGACCCCCAGTCGTTCTATGAAGGCCTTCCAGACACGGGAGGTGAACTGAGGACCACGGTCAGACACAATGTCCTCCGGGATCCCATAGTGCCGTAAGACGTGAGAGAAGAGATCCTCCGTGGTTTGCATGAACATTGGGTATACCAGGCAGAGAAATCCGAAGAGAGTGGGTCCACAATAACCAGGATGGTGGTGTGCCCCTTCAAAGGGGGAAGACCTGTGACAAAATCCACGGAGAGATGGGACCAGGGTCGTTGTGGAACTGGCAGCGGGTGGAGTTTGCTATAGGGGAGATGTCTCGATGTCTTACTCTGTGCGCAGGTAGAGCAGGAAGAGACGTCCTGGGCCAAGGTGGGCCACCAGTACTTTGCAGAGAGACAGTCGATAGTACAGGCTATACCCGGTGAGAGGGGCCACCACTGTGCTGAAACCCTTAATGAAGCACCTGAACTAGTTGGCCAAACGTAGGAAGCGCTACACCACCCTTATGTTGGCTGGAGCAGGCCACGACCGTATTGCACTGACCCTCTGCTCTTCCATCTCCACTCCCGTGGTGGATATCCGATAGCCCAGGAAGGAGACCACCTGCTGAAAGAAAAGGCACTTCTCCGCCTTGGCGTACAGGTGATGCCCTATCAGCCTCTCCAAAATAGACCTGACATGGGAGAAATGTTGCTTGCGTGTAGTACACCAATATGTTGTTTATGTACACCACTACACAGTGACCCAACATGTCTCTAAACACCTCACCAATGAAGGATTGAAACACAGAGATTGCATTTGTCAGGCCGTAGGGCATCAACCTATATTCATAGTGCCCGGTGCTGGTGCTGAAGGCAGTCTTCCATTTATCCCCATCTCTGATGCACACCAGATTGTAGGCACTGCGTAAATCCAATTTGGTAAAGTACTGAGCACCGTGCAACTGTTCGATTACAGTGGGTATGAGAGGCAGGGGATAACTGAATTTAACAGTAGCCCTATTCAGTGTCCAGTAATCGATACAGTGACGGAGACCTCCGTCCTTCTTCTTCACGAAAAAGAAGCTGGAGGAGGCCGGAGAGGTGAACGGACAGAGAAATCCTTGGGCCAGCGCCTCCTGGACGTAGGCCTCCATGGCTTCGGTCTCTGCATGTGAGAGAGGGTAGATGTGCCCCCGCGTGAGGGTAGAACCAGGCAGTTGGTCGATAGTGCAGTCCCATGGGCGATGAGGGGCAGGCACATGGCACGAGTCTTCGAAAAAGCCACCAGTAGGTCCCGGTATTCCCTGACACTCCTGCGGCCAACCCAACAACCTAATCTCTGTCCACAATATCCTGGGGTTATCCTGGGGTTACTAGGGAAAGCTAATCCTATGGGTTGTGCAGAAGAGTCTAAGATGAGGAAAGTGATACGTTTATGGTGGTTGTGAGCACCTGTGAGGGAAATGGGAATCGTGATCTGGCACACCAGTCCTAGGGGACGGTTGTCTAGAGCATGCACTGGGATAGGGTTTTTTAAAGGGACTAGAGGAATGCGTAATGATAAGGCCACTGGCCGGTCTAGGAAAATGCTTGCAGAACCTGAGTCCACTAGGGCAGGACTCAGTGGGGGGCCAGGATAGTCAGGGAAGGTGACAGGAAGGAGGACGGGCTGGGTGGACAGAGAGGAGCAATGCACATCCACGCCTATCTGGGAAGGTGCAGGAGGACTCCTCGGCCTGTTGCTTCCTCGCCTGGTTCTCCTTCAGTAGGAGCAGAGACCGTGTTGATGGCGGTGTTGATGTTCCTCTGGGGGAAGGTGCGTCGTGCCCACCTCCTTGGGCTCAGTCTCGCTGGAGGTTCCTGGGAGAGATGGCAATGAGGCCATGGCAATGAGCTGGTCCAGCATGTGGTCCTCATCGCGACAGGCCAACTTGGTCTGGACGTCTGTCTGTAGCACGCTGCGGAAAACCGTCAACAAGGCCAGGTCATTCCACCCAGTGGATGCAGCCACCGTCCATAAATCCAGAGTGTACTCAGACACTGTCCTAGAACCCTGGCGTAGTCGGAGGAGACACTCACCCCCCTCTCGGCCCTCTGTAGGGTGGTTGAGAGTTGGGTGCGCTCATAGGACTGCACTTCTTGACCGTCCCTCTCCCAGACAGCGTGCACCCACTCCAGAGCCTGTCAGCACCAAGATCACCAAGGCCACCTTGTCCCTCTCACAGGCCGTCCTAGCATGACGGGCAAGGTGAAGGTCACACTGAAAGAGAAACCCCCTACAGTGAGCTGGGGTGCTGTCAAACTGCTCCTGGATGGGCAGGTGGACGTTGCTGATCAGACTGGGTGATGTAGATGGTAGTGGGGTGGCTGGAACGACCTCAGGGAGCTGATAAGGTGGTGGGGTATCTTGCAGCTGGAGTATGGTCCGAAGCACCTTGTCCATGGCAGTCCCGAGGTGCTCCATGCACGAGTCGCTTCTATAGTGGAGAGGTCGGATGTCCTGCTGCTTCCTGTTTTCTTTGGTCAGTCATTCTGTCACAAGTGTAGAGAGGAGTAGACAGGAGGCAGTCGCAGGTTTAGAACTACCGAATTTACTAACACACTATATATATATAAAAGCGCAACGAAACCCGAAGTGCAAAATAATAAAGTACTCAGGAGATAGTAGGAAAGATTCCTCTCAAGAAGACAAGCAGCATTTACAATGACCGACGAAGACAAATGATGGAGGGAGTATATACAGTATACAGTGATAGAGTGTGGATTGGAACCAGGTGTGTGTAGTGATGACGTGACAAGTCCGGGGTTGATGAGTGAAGGGCGTTTGCAGCAGGTTCGGCACCAGGTAGAAGGCCTGTAACGCCGAATGCCTGAGCTGGACAGGAGGGGGAGCCAAAGCGAAGGCTGGTGTGAAGGAGAGCCCTGTGTGGCCCTGGGTTGTGTCCGGTTAAGTGGTGAACTGTGCTTTAGCATTGAAAAGAAAAATGCCTTTTAAGACTCTGACAATCAATGTGGCCTAGACCAAATTCAGAAGATCTCTAGAGACGTAGAGAAAATTGGGAATGTTAAAAGAATTGAATACATTGGTTCTGCAAAACAGAGAGGCTCTTGACTATCTTTTGGCGGGTGAAGGGGGCACTTGTGCAATCATTGGCGATGAATGTTGTACTTTTGTCCCACTTCACTCTTCTAATGACTGATCTCGAATACACTGCCACTGTTGCTGAGAAAAATTCCCCACAACCAGAGTGGACGCCTCCAACTTGGTTGGAATCCCTGTTTGGAAGTTGGGGACCCCAAATTGCCAAATGGGATGCAGTGTGTTTGTTTTTCTTCTTAATTTGCCTAATTTTATTTTTGATAAATTCACTCCTGTTAATAGAAGTATAAACATTATTATGATGATAGTATTGCAAGACGAATTAAACTGCATAACCTAGAATGAATGGTTTGAAGTGTCTGGTTTTACGTGTTGATTTTCCTTACTTTAATAGAAGTATAGAACCAATTGATAGAAGCTATAATCTAATGCTTACCTTGACATTTCATGATATTTATCACAGATTGAGTGATAAGAGGAGGGAATGTGATGGAAAATATAATGTTTGTGCTTACCTAATAACCAATTCCTGGGTTCTATTTTTGTGGTTTTCTAATAACCAATTTCTGTGTTCATGCAAGTGACATTTTGATCGAATCCTCACTATCAGCATTGGCAAATGCAAATGGATTTCTGAGATACAATTAATATTACTACACAGATCATACACTTAGCTAGCGAGCGAGCATGTTAACGTTAGCAAGCTAGCTAACAATAAGCTTTAACTTGCAATGAAACTGACTTTCTGACAAAATCTGAAAATTCCAATGATTTCAAAACCCGGTCAACATCTTCCGTGACAACAACACTGTTGTTTGCCGTTTCTTCCCCATCACAAGACTACAATGTTTGATTCAAGTAAAATGTTTTTAACTATATCAGGGACTTCCTCATCGTTTGATTAATAACAGAGTCAGAGAGAGTCAGCATTGCATGATCATCCTCCAAAATGTAGTCCGTCACAACTTTTTCCCATTGATCTTTGTCGATAGCACCTGCTAAATCCAGGGCAGCAATGTTGAGAGCAGTTGTGTAACCGATGTGAAATGGCTAGCTAGTTAGCGGGGTGCGCACTAATAGCGTTTCAATCGGTGACGTCACTCGCTCTGAGACCTTGAAGTACTTGTTCCCCTTGCTCTGCAAGGGCTGCGGCTATTGTGATGTGATGGGTAACGATGCTTCATGGGTGTCAGTTGTTGATGTGTGCAGAGGGTCCATGGTTTGAGCCCAGGTAGGGGCAAGGAGAGGGACGGAAGCTATACTGTTACAGTAGCAATATTCTATGATATCTTTCAACTACTCTGTAGTAGCAAGGATTATTTACAAATACTGAGCAGCTCATGTTATAGACAGAAGCATGCTACGTGGCAGACCAATCCGAACTAATTTCTCAGCATGTCCATCCCATTAACTGTCTCAGCCAATCATGGCTAGCAGGAAGGTTCCTCACTTTTTCTGTGGCTAAACCAACTAGCCTCGTAATTTAACAATTGTATTCATATTTACAGATGGCTTACACGTTTGTTATGAAGGCACTTGAAAGTTCCAGAAGGCCATTCAGCCATAAAAAAAATGTTCAAACGCCTCTGCTGTGAAGTAGTGACATGCGACATAAAATGGGTTGCTTCTTGAAACGGGTCACAAATGGAGTGTCTCAGATTTACGTACATAATCATGCGAAATGCTTTGAGACAAGGTTGCAATACATAATGTACACCACATGGCCAAAAGTATGTGGACACCTGCTTGTCGAATATCTGATTCCAAAATCATGGGCATTAATATGGAGTTTGTCGCCCTTTGCTGCTATAACAGCATCCGCTCTTCTGGGAAGGCTTTCCACTAGATGTTGGAACATTGCTGCAGGGACTTTTTTCCATTCAGCCACAAGAGCGTTCGTGAGGTTGGGCATTGATGTTGGGCATTAGGCCTGGCTCGCAGTCAGTGTTTCAATTCATCCCAAGGAATTCAATAGGGGTGAGGTCAGGGCTCTGTGCAGGCCAGTCAAATTCTTCTAGATAGATCTCGACAAAGCATTTCTGTGTGGACCTCGCTTTGTGAACAGGGGCATTGTCATGCTGAAACAGGAAAGGGCCTTCCCCAAACTGTTGCCACAAAGTTGGAAGCACAGAATCGTCTAGATTGTCATTGTATGCTGTAATGTTAAGATTTCCCTTCACTGGAACTAAGGGGCCTAGCACCAGACAACAATTCCTCCTCCACCAAACTTTATAGTTGGCTTAATGCTTTAGGGCAGGTAACGTTCTCCTGGCATCCGCCAAACACGGATTCATCCATCAGACTGCCAGATGGTGAAGCATGATTCATCACTCCAGAGAACGCATTTCCACTACTCCAGAGTCCAATGGCTGCGAGCTTTACACCGCTCTAGCCGACGCTTGTCATTGCACATGGTGATCTTTGGCTTGTATGCGGCTACTCTGCAATGAAACACATTTCATGAAACTCCCGACAAACAGTTATTGTGCTGACGTTGCTTTCAGAGGCAGTTTGAAACTCGGTAGTGAGTGTTGCAACCGAGGACAGACAATTCTTACACATTACATGCTTCAGCACTCGGAGGTCCCGTTCTGTGAGCTTGTGTGGCCTACCACCTCACCGCTGAGCCGTTGTTTCTTCTAGACTTTCACAATAACAGCACTTACAGTTGACCGGGGCAGCTCTAGCAGGGCATAAATGTGACGAACTGACTTGTTGGAAAGGTGGCATGCTATGACGTTGAAAGGCACTAAGCTCTTCAGTAAGGCCATTCTAATGTCAATGTTTGTCTCTGGAGATTGCATGGCTGTGTGCTTAATTTTACACACCTGTCAGCAACGGGTGTGGCTGAAATTGCCGAATACACTATTTTGAAAAGGTGTCGACATACTTCTGTATACAGTTGCATTCTGAAAGTATTCAGAACCCTTGACTTTTTCCACAATTTGTTATGTTTACAGCCTTATTGTAAAATGGATTAAACCTTTTTTTCCCCTGTTCATCAATCTACACACAATACCCCATAATGACAAAGCAAAAACAGGTTTTTATAATTTTTTGCAAATGTATAATTTTTTAAATTTTAAATATCACATTTACGTACAATACCATTCAAAAGTTTGGGGTCACTTAGAAATGTCCTTGTTTTTGAAAGAAAATCACACTTTGTTGAAGTACCTTTGACAGCGATTACAGCCTTGATTGTTCTTGGGTATGATGCTACAAGCTTGGCACACCTGTATTTGGTGAGTTTCTCCCATTCTTCTCTGAAGATCCTCTCAAGCTCTGTCAGGTTGGATGGGGAGCTTTGCTACACAGCAATTTTCAGGTCTCTCCAGAGATGTTCGATCATCCGGGCTCTGGCTCGGCCACTCAAGGACATTCAGAGACTTGTCCCGAAGCAACTCCTGCGTTGTCTTGGCTGTGTGCTTAGGGTCGTTGTGCTGTTGGAAGGTGAATCTTCTCCCCCAGTCTGAGCTCCTGAGCGCTCTGGAGCAGGTTTCCATCAAGGATCTCTCTGTACTTTGCTCCGTTCATCTTTCCCTCGAACCTGACTCTTCTCCCAGTCCCTACTGCTAAAACCCATCCACACAGCATGATGCTGCCACCACCATGCATCCCCACCGTGGTGCCAGGTTTCCTCCAGACGTGACACTTGGCACACAGGCCAAAGAGTTCAATCTTGGTTTCATCAGAACAGAGAATATTGTTTGTCATTGTTTGAGATTATTTAGGTGCCTTTTGGCAAACTCCAAGCGGGCTGTCATATGCGTTTTACTGAGGAGCGGCTTCCATCTGGCCAATCTACCATAAAGGCCATATTGGTGGAGTGCTGCAGAGATTGTTGTCCTTCTGGACATGTCGCCCATCTCCACAGAGAAACTCTGGACCTCTGTTAGATTGACAATTGGGTTCTTGGTCACCACCCTGACCAAACCTCTTCCATTTAAGAAGGATAGAGGCCACTGTGTTCTTGGGGACCTTTAATGATGCCACATTTTTTTGATACCCTTGCCACATTTTTTTGATACCCTTCCCCAGATTTGTGCCATGACACAATCCTGCCACGGAGCTCTAAGGACAATTTCTTTCAAGCTCATGGCTTGGTTTTTGCTCTGACATGAACTGTCAACTGTGGGACCTTATACTGTAAATACAGGTGTGTGCCTATCCAAATCATGTCCAATCAACTGAATTTACCACAGGTGGACTCCAATCAAGTTGTAGAAACATCTCAAGGATGATCAATGAAAACAGGATCCAGCTGAGCTCAATTTCAAGTCTCATAGGAAAGGGTCTGAATACTTATGTAAATAAGGTATTTCTGTGTTTAAGTGCAAATACTTCTAAAAACCTGTTATTCACTTCTCATCATGGGGTACAGTGTGTAGATTTGTCACGACTTCCGCCGAAGTCGGCTCCTCTCCTTGTTCGGGCGGCGTTCGGCAATCGACGTCACCGGCTTTCTAGCCATCGCCTCTCCATTTTTCATATGTCCATTTGTGGTGTTTGATTTATGCGCTTGACTTTTCTTTATGTTCCGTGTTTTGAGCGCATTTGATTATTGTAGTGTTCCCGTTTTGGAACGGAAAATAAACGTGCGCCTGTTAACTATACTCTGCACTCCTGCACCTGACTTCACCTCCAGTACACGCCATAACAAGATTGATGAGGATAATGTTTTATTTAATCAATTTTCGAAAACGGCTGAAACGTAACAAAATGTGGAAAAAGTAGTGGGGTCTGAATACTTTCCGAATTTACTGTATATAGTGTATCTAGAGCAGTGGCCAACCGTCATTCAGTGCAGGTGGGACAGAGCCCAAGAAAGGTCATGGTCAATGGCAACAGATAAAATGACATCAAATCACGTCATATTTACAGTACGGTATTTTTGATTGGCTTTGATGTCAACATCACACTTTCAAAATCTTAGTTAGCAAGCTAGCATTCATCATCATGAATCAAGTCAATCTACTGGCAAATGCTTTTTAATCCTTGTCATATGAAGATAAACAATGAAGAGAAATTATAGATAAAACGTATTGGTGCTCATCAGCCATTGGACATAAACATGACACAACAAATTGGAAATGGCAAATTCAACAATGAGGGGTTTGGAAGGAATCAGTGGCTAACTGCAACCATTGCAAAGCAATCACTAGCCTGCAATTGGGTGGAGTAGGTGTGTGGTCCTAAGTCTGGGTTTAAGGGTCTCTTTTCCAAGCTTAAAAGGATAAACATTCGACATTGGACATGCTGTCAATCCAGCATGACTTCTGCCGTACTCAGAACATCTGGAAACTCAGAACTGGGAAATATGACTTCAGTGAGTTCAATACAACTGCAAACTGGAAAATACGTTTTCAATGGTCATCCAACTCGGAATTGCAAGTTGGGAACTCCGACCTGAAGATCACTGACGTCATCATGACTCTACCTTGTTGTTTTCAGAGATTCCAGTTGTCTTGAAAGCACCATAAATTCAGAGAATGCCAGACTTGGATGACAACAAGGTGAGTCCAAAAATGTATTGTATGCTGCTGCAAAAATGATGCAATATACCAGGAGATATGTATACTGTAGCTAAGAAGGTAATACTAAGTGTATGTTGTTTCGTAAGCTGTTAGTAGCCCATGTGCCTCACCCTAATAATTTGGTCCCTTTTCCACTCTTATTTTCGCCTACTGTTCTGACTTGGTGGTGTACATGTAGTCTATAGCCTGTTTTATAGAAATGTATTCATTGAATATTATGCTTATACAGTGGGGCAAAAAAGTATTTAGTCAGCCACCAATTGTGCAAGTTATCCCACTTAAAAAGATGAGAAAGGCCTGTAATTTTCATCATAGGTACACTTCAACTATGACAGACAAAATGAGAAAGAAAAAATCCAGAAAATCACATTGTAGGATTTTTTATGAATTTATTTGCAAATTATGGTGGAAAATAAGTATTTGGTCAATAACAAAAGTTTATCTCAATACTTTGTTACATACCCTTTGTTGGCAATGACAGAGGTCAAACGTTTTCTTTAAGTCTTCACAAGGTTTTCACACACTGTTTCTGGTATTTTGGCCCATTCCTCCATGCAGATCTCCTCTAGAGCAGTGATGTTTTGGGGCTGTTGCTGGGCAACATGGACTTTCAACTCCCTCCAAAGATTTTCTATGGGGTTGAGATCTGGAGACTGGCTAGACCCACCCCAGGACATTAAAATGCTTCTTACGAAGCCACTCTACAATGTGATTTTCTGGATTTTTTTTCTAATTTTGTCTGTCATAGTTAAGTGGGGGAACTTGCACTATTGGTGGCTGACTAAATACCAGCTATGTTTTTTAAAGGCAGTAAATGAGTCTGAATGAACTGTTTTGCTGCCAGACAAGGCTCAGTTGATAGCCAGGTGAAGCAGTGGTAAGGTGTTGGGACTCTGCTGTTGGGACAGCTTTATATAAGGGCACAAGGCAAGACTTAAAAAATGCAGACACAGGAGGCAGATGGTAGAGTGCCGATATTTATTATAACAAAGGGAGTAGGCAAAGGCAGGTCGGGGACAAGCGAGAGTTCATAAACCAGGTCAGAGTCCAAACAGTAACAGACAATAGGCAGTCTCAAGATCAGGCCAGGCAGGGGTCAGAAACCAGGTCCAAGTCCAAAAACAGTACAAAGGGATAGGCAGGCTGGTAGCCAGAACAGGCAGAGTGGTCAGGCAAGCAGGAGGGTTCAGAGTCAGGACAGGCAATGGTCGAAACCAGGAGGACTAGAAACAAACAGAGACCGGGGAAAAATAGGAGCATTAAAATCTGCTGGTTGACTTGGCAAACAAGACAAACTGGCACAGAGAGACAGGAAACACCGGGATAAATACACCGGGGATAATAAGCGACACCTGGAGGGGGTGGAGACAATTACAAGGACAGGTGAACCAGATCAGGGTGTGACACTTTATGTAGATCCTAAAAGTCTGTGGGCACCGTTTGTCACCGTTATAGCCCAATGAATGTATTGTTTAGTGTTATGTTGTGTAGTGATTTTGCTGGCATGCGTAAAACAATTATAATAATGTTTGTCCCACCAAGGTTTACATGCTAAAGTCCCCACTGATCTATTGACATCCTACGATGCAAAACGCATTATCATGATGATGTGGTAAGTGACACTGCTTCCTGACAATTCTATATATAGAATTATATATATAGGTTAAAATAGGTTAAAATAAAAATATTTTTCCTTGAACTGTTCTGCAAAAATCTGATGAAATTAAAGAACATTTTGGTAACCACAGCCTTCTTCTGTGGATCCACTCCACATGTTTTGAATACAAATTAGCCAGGCATTAATTATGGTGATTGAAATGTTCTTTTTTGTGTGTTTTTCTCCCCAATTTCGTGGTATCCAATTAGGATCGTGTCTCATCGCTGTAACTCCCAAACAGGCTTGGGAGAGGAGAAGGTCGAGTCATACATCCTCCAAAACATGACCTGCCAAACCGCACTTCTTAACACCCCGCCAGCTTAAACACCCGCCCGCTTAAACCGGAAGCCAGCTGCGCCAATGTGTTGGAGGAAACACCTCTATTCAACTGAAGACCGAAGTCAGCCTGAGGAGCCACGAAGGCGCGATGAGCCAAATCGGACCAAACGATTCAAATAAATAGTACAAAAATTGGACATATGGTGTCAAAATAAGTCAGCTTCAACATTAACACATGAGTTGGCACTCATACGCATGGTGGGGGAAAAAAGCTGTTAGAAACACAACTGTGAGCTCGTCCTTTTCTGGGAAAAAAGGAGCTGGATGTAAAACGAGCCGAATTACCATGGCAACCTATTTTAACCGTGCTAGCTTCCAATTTCGTTACACCCATTCCTTGTCTTTCTGGCTCCGTACATATGGTGTCAAAATAAGTCTGCTTCTGGCTCTGGATCGTCCGTGCGCAAAACGATGTGAGGTTAAGTCATTCATCTATTGCCAAATCACGCAGCTAGCTTTCGCTAGAGCAGATTTTCTATTAGTTTGTGGCTGTGGTACCCCATCTGTTTAGGTAACATCCAGAAAGCGTAACATTATCTTCTTAGCTTTGTATGCCCATATTTCTTTAGCGTTGCAGTCTTAGGTTTCCACAACAACCCTCTTCAATCATGTGATGGATTACTACTTATTATCAGTTAATACTACACAGATTACTACACAGACAACTTTATCTTTTTTTGCCTTGCAATGCAATAAGAAATGTAGTTTGAGTAATAGGGCTACAGGGGATCATGGCCTGCTATGCCATGGCTGAGATATGAGTCTATGGCTACATGAGCCCAATGATCGCTTGTAGACAAGCCTATGTGTGAGATCAACGCCTGTCTGAGCGGGTGGTTTTGTGCTGTCACCCTGTAATGCTTATAGATCTCAGTCAAAACATCCAGGGGAATTTATGAGCTGCCAGGCCTGTGAGATGTGACATAAAATGACTGCAGACCACAGTTGTAGTAGCCTCTTGTGACAGACGAAAACATTAAAATGTCTGTCAGTCTATGATCATTACTCCAGTCCAGTGAGCTGGATTTGCAACAATGTAATTGTTGGACAAATCATGATTTTGCATAGATGCCCCTACAGCTAACACCTTTGGAATTTTCAGAAGGGGAGAGGTATTTTGGCAGAGGTAATCAAGTGCACTTCTAGCCACCAAAGAGGTTACTAGCTGACACTCTTTAGCATTAGTCCAAACCTCACATTCCATGTCCAGTACCAAATCAAGTAGCTGCAGCGGTCACATGAGATTTGGTACTGGGCTGCCAAGATTACGGTTAGGTCCAATTCCATTTCAGTAAATTCATTGGTATTGAAATTTCAGGTTACTTTCTGAATTGACTGAAATAAAACAGAACACAAATTAACTCCCCTTCCCCTTACGCCCGACTGCTATCTGCGCTGGTTTGCAGGGAGCTTTGACTTGATCCTAGTAGAACCCCATGTCAACACATCTCCCCAATGCCTCCAAACCAAGGGGAAGAGGGAGTCTGCAAAGCACATTGGACACCAGCTCTCTTAAAAGTCACAGAAAGCTGAATATTAATGTATCAATTACTAATATGCTATTTTTAAAAGCGATGCCATAAAGCAAATGAAGCAAAAGCTCATTTTAATTGCAGAACAAATTAACTCGCTGACACATTCAAGGGTAAGGTGGCCTGAGCTGAACTGCTTGGGATGCTAAAAATGGCAAGGATGCGCCATACTCATTTCTGTACAGGCATAATCCAATACAGATTCTAGCAAGCTTTTAATATTGCATTGTAAGATTTAGGCACACACTAAACCCATATAACCACTCCTCTGTTTAATGAACAATGTTTGTTCAAGTCTGTTTAGTCTAAAATGGAATCTTGCCCTCCCAGCAAAGCAAGGCTCAAATGTTATTTTCCTCCCCTCTACAGAATTATCTGAGATTTGTATATTTGGTGCTATATTTGGTTCAGACAATTTAACCCCTGCCATATTGGAAACAGGTTACTGCGGGGTTAATGGACGAATTCTGTGGTGACCCTGAATCTACAAATACATTTTAAACCATGTTCTAGCTGTGTAGGAAATGTGGTGCCTCTATAACTAAAGTCACAATCCTAAGAACATTGCTGCCCCACTAAAAATCATTCTATATCTATTGGTTAAGCTTCCAACATTCTAATGTTGAATGCATTATTTTGTCAGGTTTTTTTAAACAATAATTGCAGCTTTTGCTTTCAAAGTTGGATATATCATTTGAAAAGGTAATTGAATGACCTTTCGGAACCACTTGTCAAAACAAAGTTTAAAACTGAATAGGGTTTAATTTTTGTTATATTACCTAGAGGTCATAGGTTCTGATCACCCAAACATTGTGATCTAAGTATTGCAATGATATATGATTAAAGTTGCAACCCGAACAAATGCACATAGAAATATGAGTTATAGATCGATCACTCTCATTGAAACCAAGTCTAAGAAGCGGTAGATCTGTTCCATGTGTTTCATTTTTGCATCTTTTACTTTCGGTTTTGTACACCAGCTGAAAATACAATATTTGAAGTTATTGAAAAGATATTTCACAGTGGTTTAGATGGTACAATGATTATCTACACTCTGAGTGCTTGTTTTGTCACATTTAAGCGAATTGTTAGAATTTTAGCAACCAGGAAATGCCAGAGTGATTTCTTCATACTGCACATTTAAAGGGTATTTTGGGCAATAACTTGTTGTATAGTGACATTGTTTTTAATAGGGTAAAATCCTTATGGGAAAAATGAATGGGATGGAGGTAGGAGTGAAAACACTTAGAAAACTCCCATTGCTGTAATGCTATCACACATTTTTCAACTCTAAAGACATAGATCTTCAAAAAAAATCACTATGAGACATCTTCACCCTAAATCAGGGCTCTTCAACCCTGGGGCCTCATTTATAAAACAGAGTTAATAAGATACATTTTGATCTTAAGTATGACTTAAGCAGGAAACCACGTATAAGTAGTTAATTATAAAATCTTACTTTGACGTGGAAATGATCTTATCTCTACGCAAAGTCGAGACTTGACGTAAGTGATTCTCCTGCTGGTTGTGTAGGGGTATTGCAGTTTGGGACGCATATGCGTCCAAGCCTGTGATGAACTTTGCATTAGCTTTATGAACAATTTGTTAGGAATTATCCATTTAAAGGTGTGAGGAATTCATTGCCAGATGCAAGGTGTTTTGAATTAGAAACCGGATGCGATGTTCTATCAATAGTGTTTCAAATTAGAAAAAGTAACCATGTCTGTTCTTGCGTTATTGGAAGACACTGAAAACTGTGCTTTTAGAAGGGAGAGAGTTTCCAGAGACCGGAGTGACATTTTTGCCCATGATGATTCATGGCTTATAAATTGCTATCCTCTCCCAAGAAATGTTCTGTTTGATTTGTGCATAGATTTAGCCTCTAGTCTGGAAAGGAAGACATGCTGTAATCATGCTATACCCGTATCTGTCCAAGTACTGTCCACTCTGGGATTCCTCCCTACTGGGACACTCCAGAGGGAAATGAGTCACAGGTCGGGTACATCACAGCCATCATTCAGCCGCATCCTGCCACAAGTGATCGAGGCCATTCTACACATGTTGTCCACGAGCTACATTCATTTCCCATTGACAGCCAACAAACAGGCTCAAGTCAAAGCCGAGTTTGTCCGCTCATTTTATTCCCCAGGGGTCATAGGTGAAGTTGACTGCACGCATATTGCCTTACGCGTACCGTCTGTAGATTAACATGTATTTGTTAGCAGGAAGAATTTCCATTCGTTGAAGGTTCAGATCATCTGCGATGCCCGTATGCAACTACTCAATGTATGCTCCATGTGGCCAGGGTCTACGCACGACTCATTCATTTTGCGCCACAGAGGAGTAGGCCTGTGTCTAGAAGCTGGTGAGAGTGGAGGCGGGTGGCTTCTCGGTCAGCTATGTTTTCCCCCCAGTGTATAATAGCCTATTAACCGTGCAAAATAATGTAACAACAGGTTTACCCTATTAGGTGACCGGGGCAATCCACAGAACGTGGTTTCTCACTTCCTTTGCCGATCCCCGAACAGCAGAGGAAATGCGCTGCAATTTGGCGCATGGCAGAACAAGGTTGGTTGTGGAGCTGTAAAGGAGTGTGTAACTGGCTGCAGGGAAGTCAGGTGCCGGAGAACAGAAATGGGTAGCAAAAGGAGCCCTTTTATTGAGGCGAACAAAACACGGTACTAAGATAACTAAACACACCCGGGTTACAATAACCCGGCGCAAACCAGCCTGGAGTACACATACATTTACATATAACAATTCCTCACACAGACATGGGGGGAAACAGAGGGTTATATGCAAGACAAGTAATGAGGGAATGCAAACCAGGTGTGTGGGAAAACAAGACAAAACAAATGGAAAATGAAAGGTGGATCGGCGATGGCTAGAAGACCAGTGACGTCGACCGCCAAACGCCGCCCGAACAAGGAGAGGGACCGACCTCGGCAGAAGTTGTGACAGGAGCCCACCACCGGACTGCTGAAGGGCAGGTGGCGTTGCCTTGATGCATCAGCTGCAACATATACCAACATTATATATTTAGCATTTTATTGAAATTGCACACCCAAAGGTCCTGGACAAATAGCTGAAAAGTTTTTAATTTGGCCCTGCGGTTACTGTCCCCTTGAAGCTTGTTCATTTTGTAGCAATGCTTGTGTAAACAAATGGAATCAGCTGATTCTTATCGTTTCCACTAGCATTGCAACAAAATGCGAACAGATTTCAAGGGGACATCTCAGCAACTGTAGTGCCCATTAGTAGTGCAAGTTTGTTTGACAAGATCATTGGGGTGTGCAATTTCAAAGCGAAAATATAAAATGTTGACCTGTTTTAAGAATGGTTTCCCTCCCCAATCAAAGGTGACACGCATAATACTGGCATGCGGTGTGCTCCACAACATAGCTTTGAGGTATGGTATTGAAATGGATGCGGAGATTAGAATGAACCCCCAAGAGCCTCCTAACCCACCACCCAATGGAGCACCTTCCCCGGCTGATGCAGTGAGGAGGCGGAAGCTCATACAGAGATTTGTGATTAGGAACAGAATGCCAGGCAATATACAAAGCATACAGTGGGGCAAAAAAGTATTTTGTCAGCCACCAATTGTGCAAGTTCTCCCACTTAAAAAGATGAGAGAGGCCTGTAATATTCATCATAGGTACACTTCAACTATGCGAGACAAAATGAGAAGAAAAAGTCCAGGAAATCACATTGTAGGATTTTTTATTAATTTATTTGCAAATTATGGTGGAAAATAAGTATTTGGTCAATAACAAAAGTTTATCTCAATACTTTGTTATATACCCTTTGTTGGCAATGACAGAGGTCAAACGTTTTCTGTAAGTCTTCACAAGGTTTTCACACACTGTTGCTGGTATTTTGGCCCATTCCTCCACGTAGATCTCCTCTAGAGCAGTGATATTTTGGGGCTGTTGCTGGGCAACACGGACTTTCAACTCCCTCCAAAGATTTTCTATGGGGTTGAGATCTGGAGACTGGCTAGGCCACTCCAGGACCTTGAAATGCTTCTTACGAAGCCACTCCTTCGTTGCCCGGGCGGTGTGTTTGGAATCATTGTCATGCTGAAAGACCCAGCCATGTTTCATCTTCAATGCCTTTGCTGATGGAAGGAGGTTTTCACTCAAAATCTCACGATACATGGCCCCATTCATTCATTTCTTTACACGATCAGTTGTCCTGGTCCCTTTGCAGAAAAACAGCCCCAAAGCATGATGTTTCCACCCCCATGCTTCACAGTAGGTATGGTGTTCTTTGGATGCAACTCAGCATTCTTTGTCTTCCAAACACGACGAGTTGAGTTTTTACCATAAAGTTCTATTTTGGTTTCATCTGACCATATGACATTCTCCCAATCTTCTTCTGGATCATCCAAATGCTCTCTAACAAACTTCAGACGGGCCTGGACATGTACTGGCTTAAGCAGGGGGACACGTCTGGCACTGCAGGATTTGAGTCCTTGGCGGCGTAGTATGTTACTGATGGTAAGCTTTGTTACTTTGGTCCCAGCTCTCTGCAGGTCATTCACTAGGTCACCCCGTGTGGTTCTGGGATTTTTGCTCACCGTTCTTGTGTTCATTTCGACCCCACGGGGTGAGATCTTGCGTGGAGCCCCAGATCGAGGGAGATTATCAGTGGTCTTGTATGTCTTCCATTTCCTAATAATTGCTCCCATAGTTGATTTCTTCAAACCAAGCTGCTTACCTATTGCAGATTCAGTCTTCCCAGCCTGGTGCAGGTCTACAATTTTGTTTCTGGTGTCCTTTGACAGCTTTTTGGATTTGGCCATAGTGGAGTTTGGAGTGTGACTGTTTGAGGTTGTGGACAGGTGTCTTTTATACTGATAACAAGTTCAAACAGGTGCCATTAATACAGGTAACGAGTGGAGGACAGAGGAGCCTCTTAAAGAAGAGGTCTGTGAGAGCTAGAAATCTTGCTTGTTTGTAGGTGACCAAATACTTATTTTCCACCATCATTTGCAAATAAAATCTACAATGTGATTGTCTCTCATAGTTGAAGTGTACCTACGATGAAAATTACAGGCCTCTCTCATCTTTTTAAGTGGGAGAACGTGCACAATTGGTGGCTGACTAAATACTTTTTTGCCCCACTGTAGGTTATTTAATTCACGTTGTGGAAAACGTTTAACAATTGCATTATGTAAATGATTCAAAACCCTGCATATTCTTCCGAGTTCAGTCACAATCTGCCCAAACAATGTGTTCAACACTCACCTGGGGCAGGGGCTGCAACGCAGCTTCCCCCATTTCTATGTGAATAAAATAATAAAAATCAGTGCATGTCTTCTATATTAAGTTACTGACAACCAAGTGTCACATTCTCTTAATTACTTACCGTGATCCAGTGATGCAGTCGTGGGGGTTTTGCGCGCCGACTTCAACGTTTCAGATGTTACTGCTAAACAATGTAAAAGTTGGGATTAAATCATATGAAAAATAAAAATGATTGCCCCGATGCGCTTGTCCATTTGGGAGAACTCCGGTTTGCCAGGCCCCCCTCCCATTGCCTTAATACTGTGGTTATGTATGACTATTATTTTTTATCCCTTGCAGTTTAAGGTCAAACCATTTATTTTTCACATAAGCCACTTTCACATCAGTCTTGCTGCCCCACCTCGTTTACTGCAGCAGCGACACACTCCCAAGCTACCTGTTTGGCTTTGTTTGTCAACCCACTATTTATTCCACCGAATAATGCGTGTTGAATGTCTTCAATCTCCTCTACCATCGCTGTGATCTCGTCTTCCAAAATGTAGGCTTTTCTCTTTTGGTCCATGGCTATTCCTGACTAACCCCTCATTTGTGCTAGCATTCTATAAGTGGAAATCACTGACTGTAAGGCACGTTCAGGTGCCGTCAATTTTAAGTTCATTTGAGATTTATAGATCACAGATGTGTAAGTTACAAATGGGCTTCTTAGAACCCGTGTAAGCAAGGTTTTTTATGCTCAGTCTGTTTTATGAATCGAAAGTAAGCACACCGTCGGAAATTATCTAGGGTCGAAGTGAAAACCTAAAGGACGGTAGCTCTCTGGGAACAGGGTTGGAGAGTCCTGTCCCAGATGGTACCGATTGGGCAGGGCCCTGCCCCAGATGATACATTTGGGGGTCTGACTCATGGACAATAAGGTTAGTTGTGCCCTTCTAGCTCCTTCCCTCCCCCTCCCCAGATGGTTGTGCATTTCTCCACATTTCCCTCGTCCCCTACTATCCCCCACTCCCTAAGGTTGGATGTGTCCTTCTCCCTACATGGTCTATGCTTTCTCCCCCTTTCTCTACCTAAGGTTGGCTGTTCCTTTCTCCCTCTTTGCCTTCCCTTTTTTCCAGAGTTGGTTATGTCCCCTCCCCCTCATATAGCAGTGCATAGGCTAGTGAGTGGGGTGAGATTCCAGATGGAGCTGAAGCCTGGGCGAGATCAATGCGGGTGTCACCAGCGGAGGCGAGTCACGAGTTCGCGGGAGGACCGGGAGAGACACCGTGGGCCTCTTAAACAGCGACTTCCCCCCAAAAACAACTATTTCCTTTGAAAACATCCTATGTGGCATCGACATTTCTAGTATCAAAATTTAAAAAAAGTAAAAATAGGATAATCTTGGTCATAAAGTCAGTCTCGTCTAAAACTGAGTTTGTAACTTCAGTGCGTCACAATGAAGTTTGGATTACAAATATGTCAACAAATCATGCCCCCTTTGGCCAAGCTGCACGTGTAAATCATCACTCCACGCATGTCACTTCCCTTCATTGAATGGGGCTCCGTCGTTTCATCGCCCCCCCATACAACGTGTTCAAATTATCACTGCCAATACGGATTGACCATGCAATCCATACTTCCAGCAGGCGGCACAGACAACAACTCTGGTTTGCTTGCCCTGCCGAACGACTCTATCATCATGATAATCATGCAAAATAGGTGGTTGGGGTTTGTAGGTCCCGAGTGGCGGTGAGTAGACCGGCAACGTTAGCTAGACCATAGACTGCTGATTATGTATCTGGTTGTGTACTGTATATTTTGATCATCCTTATCACAATTATCACTAGCTAGCTATCAACTAGCTAGCCTACCTCAATATAACTTGGATTTGGCTTGGTTACATGGGAGCATTTCAAAAGAAGGCAAATAATAAGGAGGAAAAGGTTTTGTCATGATTGGGATGTTGTCAGACTGACTTTAGATTTAGTATAACTTTAGCCAGCTAACTAAGTTTTAGGGGAGCACCATATTTTAGCTAGCTATTTGTGGACAAACTTTGCTAGTAAAAGTAATGTCAACATTATAATTTTGACGACATCATAATATGGCAAAGTTGTTTCCTATTAATTATTTGCCTAGTTTAGCCGTCATTGTATTTCCATGCCTCTCGAACATAGTGTAATTTAGACAAAACAGTCCCATTAGCGTCTGAGGTGCAACCCATGTCTAGGGCACAAATAAATATCGGATGCAGCTACTTTATGCTGGTACTAGCTAACTCAAGTCTGACTACAACAGTGTACTAACTAGTAGCAACAAACTCAAACCAACCCAGGACCATTGCAAAACATGTCACAGTTGGTTGCATAGTGTAACGACGTCACCGGCCTGAATGTAATCCAATCTGGAGCCAGTCAGTCTACATTTGTAAAGCATAGAATTAGCTTCCAAATGAGGTTACATTATTTCTCGAGCTATGTTTATAATTGAGAGATGATGACAATTGTTGACCTGTTTTTCTGTTACACAAAGTACACAGTTGGGTACCAGAGTGATCCCCTGGTCATGAATGGATGCCGGGACCTACCAGAAAGAGCAAAGATGGGTATCATAATTGTCACGCCTGCTCTTGCTCCCCCTCTCTGTGTCACACCCTGACCATAGTTTGCTTTGTATGTTTCTATGTTTTGTTTGGTCAGGGTGTGATCTGAGTGGGCATTTTATGTTGGATGTCTTGTTTGTCTATTTCTATGTCTGGCCTGATATGGTTCTCAATCAGAGGCAGGTGTTAGTCATTGTCTCTGATTGGGAACCATATTTAGGTAGCCTGTTTGGTGTTGGGTTTTGTGTGTGATTGTTCCTGTCTCTGTGTTTGTTGCACCAGAATAGGCTCAGTCACTTTGGATTTTCTTTTTTCCTTGTTTTGGAAGAGAAGAAAACGAGCGCCATTCTCCTTGCGGAGATGGTGCAAAATACATCAACTCGGTCGGTCCCTGGGATTGGGCTGGCCAACACGATTCGTTTTGCTTGGAAGGAAAAGGAGTTGGAGCCTTTTGGAAGGATAATATTGATGGGGATTCTAAAGCTGACGGTGAAGGACGTGTTTTGTATCCAAGGCAACTCGTTGGAGGGAGCATACGACGTGGCACTATATACAGAGGAAAAACACGATGATATCCTGAGAAGGGCAAGAGCAGTGGGAGGTGAGAGGCCGATGTGCCACTACCAAATAACAAGCCTGGCGAAGAATAACTTTAGGGTTGTAACTGTCAACATTTACAAGGTAAGGTAGAGGAGCAAGAAGCGGCGGATGGAAGAGAGAAGGAAACGGAAGACACGGGAGTAGGAGAACCAGGAAAAGCGGCGGAAGAAGGCAACCGAGTGGAGGAGCATGAGAGAGAAGAAAGTGAGGGAGGAGTGGTGGAGAAGGAGACGGTGGAAGAGCAAGTGGACTGGGGGGAAAGTGCCCTGGTGGAAGAGATGAGGGGTATGGTGCAGGAGCTGGCGGGGGGGGGAGGGTGGTATCTCTCCACTGCCGCCATCACCAAAGAAGAGAATGAAGAGGAGGGTGCGATTGGCCGACAGTGAGGGGGAGGGGATGGCCAAGAGAGTGATGGGGGTGGGAGAAACCTCTGGGTTGCTGCTGGTTTCCCCAGGCCCTCAACTTCTGTTGGGTGGGGACACACTTAACAAGACTCAGGACTGGGTACAGGAGGAGGTGGGGAGTTTGTTTGGGGACTCAGCCTCCCCGATTTTTTTCCAATCCAGCTGCAGCACTGGGGAGGGGGAGGATTGTGGGGGTAGACCCAGGGTGCAGGGCACCCCGGAGCCAAACACTATTCCTGCATCCTGGGTTGGTGAGATGAAGGAAGAGGGGGGGATGTCGGGAATACGGATGGTGTTCTCACCGGTAGATATGGAGCAGGGGAGCATCGGGTGAGTCTCCTGTTTTTTTTTTTTTTCTGTCTGGGTTTAGAATTTGAGTGTATTACATGTTTTTATTTTTTCATGGGGTCTAATTTTACTTTTGTTAGTTTAAATGTAAGGGGTTTAAGGGATTTTGTTAAGAGGAGGGCGGTTTTTAGTTATTTGGAGGGTGTGGGGTTTGATTCTTGTTTTTTACAGGAGGTTCACCTGAGGGATGGAGGGGATGTTAGTAGGTTTAAGAGGGAGTGGGACAAGGGGGAGTCGGTTTGGGGTATTGGGGGGGTGCACTCATCGGGGATAGGGATTTTGTGTGGGCACAGGGAGGTAACAGTGGAGGATTCTTTTGTGGTAATGCAGGGGAGGGTTATAGGGGTGGATGTCACGATAAGGGATTGTAAATTTAGATTAGTGGTGGTGTATGGGCCACAGGTGGTGGCAGACAGGAGGGAGATGGTGGACTGTCTGACGCCCCTGTGTGTCACAAATAGGAAATTAGTGATAGGGGGGGATTTTAATACAGATTTAGGAATAGAAGGGGAATAGCAGTGCAGGCGCCATTGCCGGGCTAATGGCTTGCCATGGTCTGGTAGATGGTGGTCTGCACACTACTCCGAAAATGGCCGGTCCTACATGGCGCAACTCCAGGGGGGTTGAGCGGAGGCTCGACTATATTTTTGTACCCAGGTCTTTGGGTAAGTTGTCTGGGTGGCTGTTGCCTGTTTTCTTTTCGGATCACTACGGGGTGCTCCTGCAGGTGGGGCCGCCAGTATGCCTCTTTGGTAGGGGGTACTGGAAGTTAAGATCGGGATGTGCTGGAGGAGCAGGCTTTTGTTGACGGGTTTTATGGTTTCTTTTGGAGGCTTGAAGGCCTCCGGTCCATGTGCGAGGGGGTGTTAGAGTGGTGGGAATTAGTTAAGGTGAGGATTAGGGCTTTTATAATAGGGTATTGCAAGAGGAAAAAAAGGGAGGAGAAGAGGGAGGTGGATCGTATCCAAAGGTTAATTGAACTCGAATACGAGGCTGGCAACCTCGGCGGGTCGTTTGACTGGAAGAGATCCGCAACCCTAAAGGCGCAGCTCAGGGAGTTGCTGGAGTGGAAGGCTTGAGCTTTCCTGGAGCGTGCGCATAGTGGCTTTCTAGAACATAATGAGACTTGTTCTGCAATGTTCTTTAAGTTGGTTAGGGCCAGACAGAGTAGGAAGGTAATGCATGGCGTTAGGGAAGAAAATGGTAGTATAGTTAGAGAACCAGAGGATATGGTCAGGGTGACAACTGATCATTTCCAAGGTTTATTTAAGGAAAGGGAAATAGATGTAGAGCAGGGAAATGTGTTTTTAGAACACTTGTCCAGGCGGTTGCCGGAGGACATTAGAGAAGTAATGGAGGCCCAGATTTCACTAGAAGAGGTTGAGAGCGCTCTTAGGAGGATGGGCAAAGGGAAGGTGCATGGGATGGATGGGCTGCCGGCTGAGTTTTATCTCAAGTTTTGGGGTATACTTGGACCAGTGGTCCTCGAAGTCTTGAAGGCCATCCTTGAGACGGGGGTCTCGGGGGGATCAATGGCTGTTGGTGTGCTGTCACTTTTATATAAGAAGGGGGAAGTAACAGACCTTGGCAACTGGCGGCCGTTGACCATGCTGTGTGTAGATTACAAGCTACTTGCAAAGGTTTTAGCAGACCGGTTGCGCACAGCCCTTCCCTACGTCGTCCATGAGGATCAGACGTGCAGGGCAGAGGGCCGCTCTATTAGATGGAACCTACAGTTAATCAGGGACTCCATCGCTTGGGTTGAAGATAGAGGACTGCCTTTAATGGTAGCAGCGCTAGAGCAGGCGAAAGCCTTTGATCGTGTGAATAGATCCTTTTTATTCAGAGTGTTAGGTCGATTAGGATTTGGGGAGAAGTTCATAGGATGGATTCGTACATTATATGTCGGAGCGGGGTGCCGAGTTAGTGTAAATAGTCACTTGGGTGACGTTTTTGACCTCTCGTCTGGGGTCAGGCAAGGGTGCCCACTCTCGGCTCTCCTCTTCGTTCTGTACATGGAGCCTCTGGGGGCTGCAGGGGTGGAAGGCTTGTTGATCCCTGGAAGTGGTGGGCTGCGTGTTAAGTTGACGCAGTACGCCGACGACACTTCCTTGCTGCTGTGCAAGGACTCGTGCCTGACAAGGTCCCTTGCCATCTTTGGGGATTTCACCCGAGCGTCGGGAGCAGTTCTGAACCACGCAAAGTCTTCCGTCAAGTTTTTCGGAAGATGGCGCGGTAGAACGGATGTGCCTGGGGTGTTATCTCTCTGTGAGGGGGCCCTGAGGATTCTCGGGGTCCATTTTGAGACCTCCGGCTCAGCGACGCTAAACTGGAACATGTGTATTGCAGTGGTACAGAGGAAGCTAGCAATGTGGAAGGCTAGGTATTTGTCTTTTGTGGGCAAAGTCCTGGTCCTATAGGTGGATGTGTTGCCGTCTCTTTTGTTTTTGGCGTACATCTACCCATTGCCGGCTTGTCTGAGAAGGCCTCTAGTGAGGCTTGTTTTTCAGTTTATGTGGAGTGGCAGGTGCGAGTGGGTTGCCAGGGCACGCATGATCTGTCCCATCGGGGAGGGAGGGAGGTAGAGGGGTAGCACATTTCCCCCTCAAGCTGGACACAATGTTTGTTTCTTTCTTGTTAACGGAGCTTGCTCATCCAGTGATACACCCGTCCGGTTACCTCCTGCGGGTGTTCTTCTCGTATCAGGCGAGAAGCGTAATGGTGTGGTCTAACACGGGTCCTCGGGCGGAACAGCTGCCGTGGCACTTTGGTCATGCGGCCAAGTGGCTGCGTGCGTACCCTGAGGTTGAAGTTGCCCGAGTAGGTTTAGATCACAGGCACCTGTACGAGGAGGTCAGAAAAGCAGGGAGTCCGGCGCCTGTAGTGGGCATCTCGGAAGTGGTCTGGGAGGGAGTGCAGGCGCGGGGTCTGGACAACAGGCTCAAGGACCTGAATTGGTTGAGCCTCCATAAGTGCTTGCCGGTACGTTCCATCTTGTACCGGTATAGTTTGGTACAATCCCCCACCTGTCCAAGATCCTCTTGTGGCAGGGAGGAGACTGTGCGCCATGTCTTTTGGGACTGTGCCTTTGCCGGAGTAGTATGGGCTAGGGCACGGGTGCTGTTAGGTTTGGTAAGAGGGGATTTTGTATTGACGTGGGCCAGGTTAGAGAGAGGTGTAGGGAGAGCGAGAGGGACGGATAGGGACATGTTTCTGCTCTGGCTTCTCATGAGTCTCTTTAAACGGGGGCTGTGGGAAGCCAGGCAGAACATGGTGAAGACAGGGAGAGATTGGGGGGTGGAAGGGATAGTGAGAAGGGTGGAAGGAGATTTGAGGGGGAGGATGAAGAGGGAGGAGAGGAAGTGGGGGCAGCATGCTGCTCGGGAGAGGTGGAAGGGGGGTTTAGGGCTGGGTGTCATTTAGATTTGTAAGGGGATAGATTAGGGAAGGGGAGATAGGGAAAGGTATTTGGTAGGTATTTTGTAGGTATTTTGTTTGGGGTTTATGTTTAGTTAAATTAGTTTAATTAAAATACCATCTTTTGAGTATGTATGAAAATTATGAGTTGTAAAGAATGAATGGTATTGAAGATAATAAATTATTTTTATAAAAATAGGGCTGTTTTAGGTTTTCACGGTTCTTGTTAGTCTGTTCATGTATAGTTTAATTCATTAAAGAACCATGAATAGAAACCACGCTGCATTTTGGTCCGCCTCTCCTTCAACTCAAGAAAACCGTTACAGAATCACCCACCGCAACAGGACCAAGCGGCGTGGGAACAGGCAACAGCAACAGCGGCGCAAAGAGGAATGGACATGGGACGATGTATTGGATGACAAGGGTTGCTACACATGGGAGGAGATCCTGGCGGGAAAGGATCACCTTCCATGGGAACAGGTGGAGGCAGCTAGGACAGCAGAGGCAGACGGAGAGAGGAGCTGGCGATATGAGGGAACATGGCTGGCAAGGAGGCCCGAGAGGCAGCCCCAAAGATTTCTTGGAGCGGGGCACACAGGAAGTATGGCGAAGCCAGGTAGGAGACCTGAGCCAACTTCCTGTGCTTACCGGAGGGCTAGAGAGACCGGGCAGGCATCGTGTTATGCTTTGGAGCGCACGGTGTCACCAGTGCGAGTGCATAGCCCGGTGCGGTACATTCCAGCTCCACGTATCGGCCGGGCTAGAGTGGGCATCGAGCCAAGTGCCATGAAGCCGGCTCTGGGGAACTGGGGGTGCCTCAGCTAGCTTCCACGCCTTAGCTGGCTCAAGGTCTTCTTGCCTCGGTTGACTTGGCAGGCGCCTACCCCACATCATGCTTCAGCCGGCCCATCAGGCTCCTACGCCTAGGTGGGATTGTCAGGATTTCACTCCTCAGTTGGATAGTCAGGCTCTCATGCCTCTACTGGCTCATCGGGCTTCTACGCCTCAGCCAGATTTTCCAACGCCCATGCCTCGGCCGGCCCGTCAGCCTCGCCCAGGTGGGACGCCGTGTGGCGCGCCTAGAGGGCGGGGTACTGTCAGGCCTTCTCCCACTCCCCCCCTCTGGCACTCAAGGGCGCCAGGCTGCCCTTCATTATGCACACCTGTCACCATCATTACGCGCAGCTGCGCAATATTGGGTTCAACTGGACTCCATTACTTTGTTGATTACCCTCTGTATATCTGTCTGCTTCTCAGTTTGTTCCCTGTGTCAGCATCGATATCATTATTTTTCCCTTGTCCAGATGCTGATTCTGTTCTGTTTCAAGTCCGTTGTTTATTAAATGCTCTCCCTGTATCTGCTTCTCATCTCAAGCATCAATGCTTACAATAACATGTCCAGCAATGGGATTGCAATGGTTCAGCCACCTCCAAAAATTATTGTTCAATTGCTTTTTTCACAGCTTGTCAGGAAAGACCTCAGAATAAAAGTGTGCTATGCGCAGTGGCAATTTTAGAATGTAAATCTTGGTGGGACAAACTTTTTTAGATGCATGCAAGCAAAGCTACTAAACAACACAACACGAAACAATGCCTTAATTGGACTATAACCGTAACAAACAGTGCCTGCAAAATGTTAGGGCCTCCCTAAAACTGTCCCAACATCAGAGTCCGACTCATGGTAAAATTATAACAACATACAGGAACTCAAGTCCTTTTGTTCACCTGACTTCGAATTCCTAGAAACCATATACCCTGAGGCTGCCTTTATTGTAGTTGGGGATTTAAAAAAAGCAAATTTGAGAAAAAAGGCTACCTAAAATCTATCAGCATATCGACTGTACCGCTCGTGATGGAAAAACACTGGACAGTTGTTACTCTAACTTCCGCAATGCATACAAGGCCCTCCCCCACCCTCCTTTCGCCAAATCTGACCACGAATCCATTTTGCTCCTCCCTTCCTATAGGCAGAAACTCAAACAGGAAGTACCCGTGCTAAGGACTATTCAACGCTGGTCTGACCAATCAGAATCCACGATTCAAGATTGTTTTGATCACGTCGACTGAGATTTGTTCAGAGTAGCCTCAGAGAATAATATTGACGTATGCGCTGATTCGGTGAGAGAGTTTATAAGGAATTATATAGGAGATGTTGTACCCACTGTGACTATTAAAAACCTACCCTTACCAGAAACAAAGAGACTGAAAAACAGCTTCTATCTCAAGGCCATCAGACTGTTAAACAGGCATCACTAGCACAGAGAGGCTGCTGCCTACATACCGACTTGAAATCTTTGGCCACTATAAATGGAACACTAGTCACTTTAATACACATTAATGCTCCTCTCATGTGTACAGTATGTACTGTATTCTATACTATCTATTGCATCTTATTCTATGCTGCGCTGAAATTGCTCATCCATATATTTATATTTTATTTTTCCATCCCTTTCCTAAGATTTTTGTGTATTAGGTATTTGTTGTGGAATTTTTTAGATATTACTTGTTAGATGTTGCTGCACTGTCAGAACTAAAAGCACAAGCATTTCGCTACACTCGCATTAACATCTGCTTACCATGTGTATAACATTTGATTTTACATTAGCACTCACCTGGCTATCACCGGAGCCTTGTCTGGCAGCGAAACAGTTAATTCAGCCTCATTTACTGCCTTTAAAACAAACATAGCTGATATGGCTGACTTGCTTAAACAAATGTGGTTTCTGCTGACAATTGAGATATATGAACTATGGCATATTGGACGACGAGAAGATAAGGTGTAATCCGTAATTTTGATTAAGACATTAATGAGCGAGCTTGGACGGACGTAGTCAATATAACTATTTGTTCAGCACTTTTGAAATGTACAGCGACAGAATTCAGAACATGGATTGTTCTTCCAGTATTCTCCCTGTACACCAAGTCAGAACCGTGGGATAAAAAAGGGGGAATATAAGCAGACAACAAAAGCTCTTACAATATTTGATGATGATATTTCTCTAAAACAGGCTATAGGCTACATGTGCACCACCAAGTCAGAAAAGTAGGCTTAATTGTGAGAGGAAAAGGGACCAAATGATTAATGTGAGGCACATGGGCTACTAACAGCTTACTACACAGCGTACACTTAGTATTACTTTCTTAGCTACAGTAAACATATCTCCCTGGCATATTACATAATTTATGCAGCAGCATACAAGACATTTTTGGACTCACCTTGTTGCGCTATGCTCACTTGAACAGTAAGGTGTGGCAGCGGTCCTTTGTGGCCAAATTTTGTCATCAAACTTTGTCATCAACATCTGGCATTTTCTGGATTTATGGTGCTTTCAAGACAACTGGGAACTCGGAAAAAAAACAAGGTTGAATCATGACTTTGGTGATCTTCAGGTCGGAGCTCTAGAAAGTTGGATGACCGTTCAAAACGTATTTTCCCAGTCGTGATGATTGTTTTCAGAGTTCCCAGTTGTCTTGAACTCACTGAAGTCGGAGATTTCCCAGTTCAGAGTTTCTAGTTGTTTTGAAAGTGTCAGAAGTCATGCTGGATTGACAACATGGTCAATGTTGAATGTGTATCATTTTAAACTTGGAAAAGAGACCCTTAAACCCAGGAGGCCCTTAAACTGCAATGCTTGCAGTTAGACACTGATTCCTTCCAAACCACTCATTGATGAATTTGCGATTTTCATCTTGTTTTGTAATGTTTATGTCCAATGGCCGATGAGCACCGATACGTTTTATCTATAATTTCTCTTCATAATTTCTCTTCACATGGCAAGGATTGAAAAGGATTTGCCAGTAGATTGTCGACTTGATTCATGATGATGACTGCTACCTAAGATTTTGAAGGTATGATTGTTAACATGATCAGTTCAACCAAAACTACTGCAGATCTGTGGTCAATGACCTTGAGCCTTCGAGGATGGGCACTTCTAATGTAACTCTATGGCAGCCCCTAAGGGGCTTGAATTTTTTTGTGCAACCTGTAGATTTAGCAGTGACATAGTGTCCCCATGAGTGACAGAACACTGAGCCAATCACGGCGCAACTAGAGAACATGACCAACCCCTACGCTCTGTATTTTCTGCTGGCTGCCCCACCACCACAGAAAGCATTGAGCTGGGCTGAAACACCTACATTTTGAAGCTGCCTTACTCAAGAAAGCAAAACAAGAGACAATGTTTGTATGCGGCTTTATTAACTCAATGATTTTTTTTTACATTGTTTGCAAACTAATATGTGACACATATTAATGCCAAAATAACATGCAAAACTGGTTTTACGCTAAACAGGTGGGGCTCAAAACAGGTTGTTCTCCGTTGTTGCCAGAGTTTCCTTTGACTCCTATGAAAAGGACATGTCTTCAGGAGACCTCTGATAGTGACTGCCCTGATGACACAGACGTTTTCATCAACAACAGGTAATGTGTGTTATGTGAAATGTTGTTTAAAAAAATACCCGACTTGATTAAACAGTAGGCTAATTCCCCCAGCCAAGCAGATACAACTAGTAGAGTCATTTTGGTTGTGAAGTGCACCAGCAAAACACTTGGTCCTTTCTTTAGAACAAAATGCAATTTACCACTTGGCTGTGTATTATATCACACCATCTCATCAGATCGCCTGCTGCAGTTGTGCTAGAGATGTCCAGTTTTCAGCAGAACATGCAGCATAGAGAAGACCAGCAAGGGGGCCATCATCAGCTTCATGCAGACATGCCCTCGCTGTGAGCGTTCCTATGAATGGAACAGTCAGCTACATGTTGACAAGTATCCGGTCAGCAACCTTCACCTGTAAGCAAAAATAGCTTTTATACAAATACAGAAGGTAACCCACTTCATTACTTTGATACGTTTGATAACCCAATTGTGAAACAATTTATGTAAACTGACATTATTTGTTGCTTATTTTCTTCTTCTTAGATGCATATAATGTCAAGGGCATAACCCTACCACCAGCCTAATCTCTGTGTTCATCATTCTATTTCACTTCCCATTTTATGATATTTGAAGTGAAATAGAAAGGTGAATATAGTGACCAGGTTGGTTCCACCAGGTTAATCATAACCACCATTGATAATGCCATTAGTGCTCTCTGTGTGATGTGGGGTCAGGAGCTGATCTATTCTGCTATGTCCATCAATGGGGCTCTGGCAAAGACCTCCCCTTTTTAGTCTGACTTGTTCAAACTTCAACATAGTATATGTTTGTGTGTCAGATATCACCCATCCCTCTGCCATTGGTAATAGAACAGTGACTGTGTGTGTATTCACAGATGCATGAGATGCAGAGAGACCTGGCACTCAACTCATCCACAATGAGGTGATTATAGAACAGTAACTATGTGTGTGTGTTCACAAAAAAATGTAGTGCCTTTAGAAAGTATTCACATCTCTCACACCTTGACCATAGAGAGCTTTTTATTCTCTATGTTGGTTAGGTCGGGGTGTGACTAGGGTGGGTCATCTAGGTGATTTATATTTCTATGTTGGCCTGGTATGGTTCCCAATCAGAGGCAGCTGTTTATCATTGTCTCTGATTGGGGATCATATTTAGGCAGCCATTTCCCCTTTGTGTTTTGTGGGATCTTGACTATGTATAGTTAGTTGCCTGTTAGCACCATTGTTAGCTTCACGTTTCGTTTTGAGATTTATTGTTTTTGTTGTGCTGTGAGTTTCACCTAGTAATAAAAGGATGTGGAACCCAGATCGCGCTGCGCTTTGGTCCACTCATTATAATGATCGTGACAACACCCTTTGACTTTGTCCACATTTCTTTGTGTTACAAAGTAAGATTCAAATGTATTTAATTGTCATTTTTTGGTCAATTATCTGCAGAAAACTGAAATGTCAAAGTGGAAGAAGAATCTTTTTTAAAATTATTTTAAAAAACATTTTATTATGGAAAATAATTCACTAATTTATCTTGATCAGATTAGTGTTCTACCCCCGGAGACAATACATGTTAGAATCACATTTGGCAGTGATTACAGCTGGGAGTCTTTCTGGGTAAGTCTCTATGAGCTTTGCACACCAGGATTGTGCAACATTTGCCCATCATTCTTTTCAAAATTTGTCAACTGTGTCTGTGGCACAAGAAAACGTTCATGGTTACCAAAGTATCCATCTCAAGACAAGGGTTTAGCTGTCCTAAATTTAAGTACATTTCCAAGAAGAAATCCTAAAACATTATTTTCAAGAATCCCATTTCTTCTTGCCTTTTTTTCTTAGGAAGAAACAGGGAAAAAATTAAGAACATTTCCAATAACTTTATTGAGGAATAGCAACTTTGCTTAACTTTCTTCACAAGTCTATAGTTAAGGTCAAAATGGCAGTGAAGAAGATATTTCTTCTTAAGAAGGTTTTGTGAATCCTGCGCCTGGATGTATACTGTTTTGAATGGCATCTTATAGATTTTATGCATTTCTATCAAATCAAAAATTGAATTTGTATTATTCTTTAAAAAATAATTCAAGCTCTGTTAAGTTTACTGTTGATCATTGTCAGACAGCAATTTAAGTCTTGCCATAGATTTTCAAGGCAATTTAAGTTAACTGTAACTAGGCCACTCAGGACATTCAATGTCGTCTTGATAAGCAATGTATTTGGCCTTGTGTTTTAGGTAATTGTCCTGCTGAAAGGTGAATTTGTCTCCCCGTGTCTGTTGGAAAGCAGGATTTTGCCTGTGCTTAGCTCAATTCCGTTTATTTTGATCCTATAAAAAGTCACCAGTCCTTGCAAATGCTAAGCATACGCATAACATGATGTAGCCACCACAGTGATTGAAAATATAAAGAGTGGTACTCAGTGATTGTGTGGTTTTGGATTTGCCTCAAACATAACGCTTTGTATTCAGGACATAAAGTTAATTTCTTTACCACATTTTCTGTTGTATAACTTGCCTTATTCCAAAGAGGATGCATGTTCTGGAATATTTGTATTCTGTACAGGCTTCCTTCTTTTCATGCTGTCATTTATGTTAGTATTGTGGAGTGACTACAACGTTGCTGATCCATCCTCAGTTATCTCCTATCACAGCCATTAAACTCTGTAACTGTTTTAAAATCACCATTGAATATCTTGATGATATTACTGTGTATTTATTCCTTGTTATTTTTCTCTCTTTTTTCTGCATTGATGGGAATGGCACGTATGTAAGCGTTTCCCTGTTAGTCTACACCTGTTGTTTACAAAGCAATTGACAAATACAATTATTTAAAAAAATGTGATCTACATACAGTGGGGAGAACAAGTATTTGATACACTGCTGATTTTGCAGGTTTTCCTACTTACAAAGCAGGTAGAGGTCTGTCATTTTTTATCATGAGATTTTGAGTGAAAACGTCCTTCCATCAGCAAGGGCATTGAAGAAGAAACGTGGCTGGGTCTTTCAGCATGACAATGATCCCAAACACACCACCCGGGCAACAAAGGAGTGGCTTCGTAAGAAGCCTTTCAAGGTCCTGGAGTGGCCTAGCCAGTCTCCAGATCTCAACCCCATAGACAATCTTTGGAGGGAGTTGAAAGTCTGTGTTTCCCAGCAACAGCCCCAAAACATCACTGCTCTAGATCTGCATGGAGGAATGGGCCAAAATACCAGCAACAGTGTGTGACAACCTTGAAGACTTACAAAAAATGTTTGACCTCTGTCATTGCCAACAAAGGGTATATAACAAAGTATTGAGATAAACTTTTGTTATTGACCAAATACTTATTTTCCACCATAATTTGCAAATAAATTCATTAAAAATCCTACAATGTGATTTTCTGGATTTCTTTTCTCATTTTGTCTGTCATAGTTGAAGTGTACCTATGATGAAAAATACAGCGCTTCTCTCATCTTTTTAAGTGGGAGAACTTGCACATTTGGTGGCTGACTAAATACTTTTTTGTCAAACTGTAAGTATTTGATACATCAGAAAAGCAGAACTTAATATTTGGTACAGAAACCTTTGTTTGCAATTACAGAGATCATATGTTTCCTGTAGTTCTTGACCAGGTTTGCACACACTGCAGCAGGGATTTTGGCCCACTCCTCCATACAGACCTTCTCCAGATCCTTCAGGTTTCGGGGTTGTCGCTGGGCAATACGGACTTTCAGCTCCCTCCAAAGATTTTCTATTGGGTTCAGGTCTGGAGAATGGCTAGGCCACTCCAGGACTTTGAGATGCTTCTTACGGAGCCACTCCTTAGTTGCCCTGACTGTGTGATTCGGGTCGTTGTCATGCTGGAAAACCCAGCCACGACCCATCTTCAATGCTCTTACTGAGGGAAGGAGGTTGTTGGCCAAGATCTCGCGATACATGGCCCCATCCATCCTCCCCTCAATACGGTGCAGTTGTCCTGTCCCCTTTGCAGAAAAGCATCCCAAAAGAATGATGTTTCCACCTCCATGCTTCACGGTTGGCATGGTGTTCTTGGGGTTGTACTCATCCTTCTTCTTCCTCCAAACACAGCGAGTGGAGTTTAGACCAAAAAGCTCTATTTTTGTCTCATCAGACCACATGACCTTCTCCCATTCCTCCTCTGGATCATCCAGATGGTCATTGGCAAACTTCAGACGGGCCTGGACATGCGCTGGCTTGAGCAGGGGGACCTTGCATGCGTTGCAGGATTTTAATCTATGACGGCGTAGTGTGTTACTAATGGTTTTCTTTGAGACTGTGGTCCCAGCTCTCTTCAGGTCATTGACCAGGTCCTGCCGTGTAGTTTTGGACTGATCCCTCACCTTCCTCATGATCATTGATGCCCCACGAGGAGAGATCTTGCATGGAGCCCCAGACCGAGGGTAATTGACCGTCATCTTGAACTTCTTCCATTTTCTAATAATTGCGCCAAAAGTTGTTGCCTTCTCACCAAGCTGCTTGCCTATTGTCCTGTAGCCCATCCCAGACTTGTGCAGGTCTACAATTGTATCCCTGATGTCCTTACACAGCTCTCTGGTCTTGGCTATTGTGGAGATGTTGGAGTCTGTTTGATTGAGTGTGTGGACAGGTGTCTTTTATACAGGTAATGAGTTCAAACAGGTGCAGTTAATACAGGTAATGAGTGGAGAATAGGAGGGCTTCTTAAAGAAAAAAACTAGCAGGTCTGTGAGAGCCGGAATTCTTACTGGTTGGTAGGTGATCAAATACTTATGTCATGCAATAAAATGCAAATTAATTACTTAAAATTCATACAATGTGATTTTCTGGATTTTTGTTTTGGATTCCGTCTCTCACAGTTGAAGTGTACCTATGATACAAATTACAGACCTCTACATGCTTTGTAAGTAGGAAAACCTGCAAAATCGGCAGTGTATCAAATACTTGTTCTCCCCACTGTATATTCAGCAATTGCATTCCTCTCATATTACTCTGTAAGCTACTGACCTATTCAACTTTTCCTCCGGCATCTCACCATACATCTGCCTGTAGTTATTGAACTAAACCTGTAGGAGGTTTGTTTGTTGTGATTGAGTGGGGGAAAACAGCTGCGGGCAAGGTTCTGACAGATGGGTGTGTCTTGGTGGTGCCAAGGAAACACCCCAAAAAACACCTAAATTAAACCACACCCCCAAGCCAACTCACATTTGGCTTCTATCATGGCTGCCAGCATTTCTTGAGGAGTTCCCCTTTAATGGGACCTGATCTGAATACAGCGCAATGCTTAATGTTTTCTCCCTTTGCTGCTGCGGCATCTGCGGTTAATAACCCTTACCCCGCCTGCACCAGAGCTCCCTGCCGGGTGTAGTGGATAGATATGGGGATACATCATGATACGTTATCATTATGTTTGATAGACCTCTAATAGAAAAAGATAAATGGGACGAGAGGAGAAACACGAGACAAATGATGAGTTGGTGTTGTGTGCTTCGTGACAGTGTTGCCCTTTGGGAGGAGAATAGGGGCCTCTGATGTATTGGAGCCTCGGATGCATTGGATTTCTGGGTGAGTTTTTTGCCCGGGCTCTGTTTGAGCATGTCGAGCTGTTGAAGCATCTGTACGCCTTAGCACCACATTCGCCCAATTAGAAAGATCCTTTACCAGGCAAATATTTACGGTCATGACATAGATAGAAGCACAATATAATAAGTGACAATATTTTAAGCTTACTGGGAATGTATATTTTCTAATGTGGAAACTTGATATTTAGTTCAATGTACATTTTAAATATTGTACATACTGAGCAATACTGTGGGCACGGCCTCCCAAGCGGGATACTGCAGATCAATCTATTTTCATACAAGGTGCAGTAAAATGTAAACATACAAGGATAGTGTCATTTGATGGCACAATTAAAGGGATAGTTTGTGAGATGTTTTCATTCCTCAAATCACTACACAGCTGGTTCATGTACTGTAGCATCAGTGGCAACCCATCATTCAGGGCTGTTTTGAGCCCCACAGGCTTACCTGTTTTGCATGTTACTTTGGCATTGATACGTGTCACATATCAGTTCGCAAATATTGTTAAAAAAATAGTTAATAAAGCCGGATACAAACAGGCAGCTCCAAAATGCAGGTGCTTCGGCCTACAGTAGCTTAGTGCTTTTGGTGGTGGGGCAGGCCAACAGAAAATAGGAGCATTGCACCATGATTCGCTCAAAGTTCGGTCACTCATGGGGACACGACATCACCTGCCTTTAGTAAGGGTAGACATCAAGAATGTGAGCCCTTTGGGTGCTGCCATAGAGTTACATTAGAAGTGCCCTTCCAAGAAGCCTCAAGGTCTTTTGCCACAGATAAAACGTCAAATCTACAATAGCTTTGATGTCATCTTACTTTCCAATCTTAGCAAGCAGTCATCATACATCAAGTAGACAATCTACTGGCAAATCCTTGTCATATGAGAAATGAAAATAGATTATAGATAAAAAAATCTATCGGTGCTCATCGGCCATAAACATGACACAAGTTGGAAATCGCAAATTTAACAATGAGTTGTTTTGAAGGAATCGGTGACAGGGGCTAACCGCAAGCATTGCAACTGGGAAGTCAGACTGGGAAAATACATTTTGAACGGTCATCCAACTCGGAATTGTACATCCTCTTCTTTAATGACAAAGTTTGCCAACAGAGGACCGCCGCGCACAACAATGTTGTGTCCAGAAATGTCTTATATGCTGCTGCATAAATAAGTAATATGAAAAGGAGATATGGTCAGTCAGATCAGCTATGCTTATTTTGAATGAGCAGTAAACAAGGCAGAGTGAATTGTTTCGCTGCCAGACAGGTGTAGCGGTGGTAAGGATTCACTCCATTGTGCTGGAAAAAAATGCTCTTCTGTGGGCACCGCTTGTCACCATTAATATATTGTTTAGTGTCGTGTAGTGGCTTTGCTGGCATGCATCTAAAACATGTTTCGGGTGGGTGTTTGCCCCACCAACATTTACATGCTAAAATCACCACTGTGTGGAGTTTCAAATGATAGTAAACATGGGCACACAGTTCATCAGATGGTTCAACTCCGTCCCCACAGGGTATGTCACAGATCCTGCTTCGACTGCTGATATGCTCAACAGCACCATTTACTGTCCATGCAGATAAGCTGCCAACACCACAAGCCTTCATTTAAATGAGAGAGGATTGGCGAAACAAGATTAATGACTCGCAAATTACAGAGACTGCACACACTGATGGTTGCAACTGTCACTCCAAGAAATTGCCTACAACAGTTTAAGACTTCCTTCTGGTTATCAATGTCCACTTACCCTACAAGGGAAATGCCATTCGTTTTGAGGTCCCTGATTGGGTGAGCCTGGAAGAGGAAACATTGCCATAGGTTTAAAAGATAGGGGTAAAGAACTTTCAGGGTTAGATGTTCATGGAGTACTTAACGAGGTCAATGCATAGTGAAGGAGAATTCACAAGTCATAAAAAATAGCAGTAATACCAGTGTCATGAATCAGCTTGAAGCCCGTAACAAAAAGGGAGACCACTTTGAGATATTTAATATACCAAATTAATATACCAAATACCAAACAAAATAAACAATGGTCAGTCGCGTAGGCATTCAGGAACAGGGCGCACGAGAGAGCGTGTTAGCAACAAGCTCCAACGAAAAGAACGTCTCAGGGCTCTTCTCATAAACTTTTGGCAACAACCGTAAGTTTCCAACAATATTCAATGAGCCCGGGGCACGACCGAGAGAGGAGCAACGCTAGGTAAATCTGGGTCACCTTCCCAGAGCAAACTCTCCCCTGAGAGCTTTCGTTCCCTAACCAACTCTAGCCGCTCTTGTTGCAACTTGAGTTTAGCGCGCTCCAAATCCTGTTTAAATACCAATTCCTTCTCATATTTTACACGATCGTGCTCTAGCTTAACATGATCATACGCTAGTTGTATGAGAAGCAGTTCTTTCTGGTGTTCAAAAGAAAGACTTCTAGGGCTAACAGATGGAGCGGACATTGAAACAAAACGAGGAGACGTCGAGTCCTCCTCAGAGGCTCCCCCAGTGGTAACTTCAAGAATTACACCCTCCACCAGACTGGCTTTCAATATCAACCTAAAATAATAATATTTTAGACTTGTAGGGTTCAGCGTTCAACAGCTGTTCTTTTGTACATCATTCTAACAGTTCCTCTGATGGAAAGCGACTGAACAAGTTTACATTAGAGGCCATAGTCAAGTAAATACGAAAACAATTCTCACTCTTCCCCTCTGCTGAGCACACCAGACCGGACCACAATAGAAACACCAATCACACTGGGCACCACAGGAGAGAGATGAGATATATGGAGCTTCCCCATATACTACAATAACTCAACCCTAGTCTTCATGTGGATTCGTGGTGGGTAATTACTCACTGTAGCCCGCTGGCAAGGAAAAACCACCCAGCACGCTGGCAGATTCCCCCCAAGCCACAGATGTGCCCCCGAGACAACTGCTCAGTCCACGGACACCACACAAAAATAAACAAAATAACCATGCCTAAAGTGAAACGCATTGCTAAGCCTAACATGGGAAAAGAAAGGCTATAGCACCAGGTAGCAAGTGGCTCTACCCTACCCAAATCTCCCACTGAGGTACACAGCAGATTGCATTCACCGCAGACCGATGTCCCAACAGCGAGTAGAGCAAGAGTTTCCAGCCTGGGCAGGGGCCTGGAAACGAACCAATGTACTTTCTCCAACGCAGCACACAACCAATTATCCATCGCAGTGGCAAGTTTACCAAACAGGCAACCAACACTGGGCCCACCAAACATTACAACTCAAATGCTATAACAAAAGGTGGAAACAAAGCACCTACAGTCCTCAAACATTAACTCCACGTTTTCTCCCAAACACAATACAACACACCAGTAAGCAACACTAGTATTAGGCCCACTGGCATACTCTACCAGACAACACACTTGTTTAATTATGTCACCGGACAACCAAAATCACGGATAGGTGGACTCCAGGCACTATACCAAACACTTATAAGAATATGCCGTGAAGACCAACCAAAGCACATTCCAATAAGCATTAACCCTTCATAATGCAACAAAATACTATACACAAAAATGTCTAGGAACCAACCTTATGATCCCGGATGACTCGCACCACAAAGCGAGAATCATACCTTTCAGATCCCAGACAAGCCCCCATTTGTCAGGAACTGGCTCGAAGCCCGTAACAAAAAGGGAGACAACGTGGAGATTAGGAATAACAAAAATATATTTATTAACGGAGGTAACCCATATACAAATAAACAATGGTGTGTGTAGTCAGTAGTGTAAGTGAGTGGTTGCTTGTATAGATGTGATAATGAGGAGTGTTGAAAGACACCAAAGCAAGCCGTCCGGCCGGCCACAAAGCTACCACGGCTAAAATCAAACAGCATATATCTGCATGGAGAGTCTCTCCACAATGAATGGGGAGGAGGTGTATTTATCCCGGGACACACCCAGGCCCATGTGTGACCCGTTTCACTGACGACCCTCCCGGCTACACCCACCGACATCCTGATGAGGAAAACAAGAGCAAAGAGAAAGAATTCGTCAGACAGAGTGGGAGGGTCATCACACCAGTAAAAATACTTTATTTTAAATCCCGGTTTAAAGATGGTACTGTACTGTACTATAATGTACCCGGAATTTATATGGTAACTAAGAAACTACATGGGACTATAACGGATACTTTCGGGTACATACCTCAAACCATTTAATTGTAACTATGCGATACCAAACAGTGATGCTTGTGTCGAGAAAGCTCAAACAAATTGTTGTAATTACTATGGAGTTATTAGGTAATTACTGATTTTTAAGTCATTTCTAAGTAACAATCTGGAAAATAGCCCTTTAATTAGTGATTATTAAAGGGCTATTGAAATGTCTGTAAACATGACTGTCCACAGGATACCTGCCACAGACATTGGTTGACAAGCAGGGCTATTTACTGTCTTTTGGAGCATAATTTAAGCTTTTGAGTATCTTACGCATAGAGATCTGAGTCATGTGGCTAGGGATGGGTATTTTCTCTGGGGCCTTTTTGGTTTCATAACTCTGCACGAATGCTAGCCAACACACCTGAAGACAAGACGATGATTACAATTGATTATTTGAATCATGTGCAATAGCTGGGGCTCCTGCAAAAGTGTGACACCAAACAGGCCCCTGATGTTGTTTACCCCTGCACTAGGCTATTTATTATGTTTAATGTCTTTAAAATGGTTCAACTTAATTTTGCCATTGATTCTTTCTTTTATACCTCTTGAACTATTGGGCTTCACAACACAGGTTTGAGACAAGAAGCAACATGTCTTCGCAACATGTCGATGTTAAAGACAAGACAGCAGAGCATCCTGCTGCTCCTCACTTACCTAAATGTAAAGCTTTGGGCTGGAAACATAAAACCCTTTCATGTTTAAGATAAATACCACATGCTCTGCTGAAGTGCAGTCTTCAAAGATGTAATGGCAGACACTGTGTGTGCATGTGTATTTGTGTCAGAAGGAGGTTAAAGGGGAAATCTGCAGTTAAACAACAAAGTAGAACACCTTGCCACTGTTTCGGTAAACAGCTGAGGGATTGGGCTGGAGAAGCCACTTTTAAAATCATAGATAGCGCTATGGATGCATGGACTGCCCACACACAATTATATGTATATAGTGCATTCGGAAAGTATTCAGACTCTTTTGACTTTTCCACATTTTGTTACGTTACAGCCTTATTCTCAAATTGATTAAATAAAACAATTTATTCATCTAACTACAGTACCCCATAATGAAAACATTTTTTAAAAAACATTTTGCAAATGTATAAAAAAACTGAAATACCTTATTTACATAAGTATTCAGACCCTTTGATATGAGACTTGTCACGGCTCCTCTGCATTGCAGGGGCGGTTCCTCCTGCAGGCAGAGGAGGGTCGTTAGTGATTGGAGTCACCTGGGATCAGAGTATTTAAACTGTCACTAATCTCTCTCTCTCTCTCTCTCTCTCTCTCTCTCTCCTCTCCTCCTCCTCCTCCTCCTCCAGGTATGAGCCTGTTTTGTTTGTTCTTTTGTAGTTTTGCATAGTTTTCACTCAGTCATTCACACACGTGCATGGATGTGTGAATCTGTGTGTGTGAATGAATGAATCCAAGAGAGACAGATAAACCTCTTGATTCTGTGTTTAGCAGAGATCTTCTGGGTATAATAAAGTGATGCAGAAGTGCAAAAAATAAATCCACCACTCAGGAAGCAAATGTTGAACTTTTATTGCACACATATCCAGATGATGCTGCATACCATTTTGTGCAAATATACTGTAGGTATGATCGAGTCAGTATATAAGCATTTTCAAGTGCAACTGTAGTAAGGAAGGTTTTGTGAAACAACTTGGATATTAAAAATTCCTCGTAACATGCTGACCAGAACGTCCATGTACGCCATTGCTGATTTTGTCCACCCATACCAGACGCGATCAGGACTCACCGGTTGAAATATCAAAACAAACTCTGAACCAACTCTATTAATTTGGGGACAGGTGGAAAATAATTAAACATTTATGGCAATTTAGCTAGCTAGCTTGCTGTTACAAGATAATTTGTCCTGGGATATAAACATTGGTTTGTTATTTTACCTGAAATGCACAAGGTCCTCTGCTCAGACAATTCATCCACAGATAAAAGGCTAAACTGAGTTCGTTTCCAGTAATCTCTCCTCCTTCAGGCTTCTTCTTCTTCTTCTTTAGACTTTATATTGCGGTTGGCAACCAAATTTGATGGTGCATTACCACTACCAACTGGACTGAAGTGTGGACCTTAGTTAATCTTTCAATCACCCACGTGGGTTTATGCTCCTAAAAAACAATGAGGAGATCGCACGTGGGTACATGATGGCACGTGGGTATATGATGGCACGTGGGTATATGCTCCTAAAAACCAATGAGGAGATGGGAGAGACGTAACTTGCAGCACGTCAAGAATCACAAATAGAACTAAGTTCTATTTTAGCACACGACTACGCAGACGCTCGTTGACGCACTTGAGCAGTGTGGGTGCAATGATTGAATAACATGTACAGTATGTGTACATTTATTTTGCAACGCGAGCAGTGTGGACCGAATGTAAGATGGGTTCTCATGATGATCTTAACGCTACGAAGGCTCTGGGAAACGAGAACCTGGGCTCCTACTGTACTGTCTTTAATTCCCTACACTCTTCAACTTTCCCAAATATCTTGGTGCCATGACTTCATGCTCTAGCTTGGTTTTGTATTTTTTGAGAAGGTCAAGTTTCTTACTTCCCATCGGTATGTTTGAGGTATTGTCATGCACTAATGGCCAATTCTCAAAATGGCAAGTTGTCTCTTAAAGGTACACATCTCTTTCAGACTTAATAAGTAGTCTGGAGGTTAGGAATCCCAGATCTGAACCAGTTCCAGATAAGGTAGGAAGAATGTGCCACATTTATAATTAGCCTATGATTATTTCAAAACTCCAGTACCAAAAAACATTCATTTCAAAACTCTCTCTACTAAATTTATTTCAAAAACATGTTATCCCTTTAAAATCAGATTTAATTGCCACCCACATACACTTATCACGTCACAATTGAATTTGTACTCCCAAGTGCTTTTTGTTCTCTCGGTTCCTCTTCAACCCATTCAAAAAAAGAAACACAAATAGAAACATTGTCCTAAAGAATGGGCTGTTTCTTTCCCAGGTCTTTTCTGTTGGGTCAGTTTGTCAATCTAGCGCTGTGTAAAGACTACATACCCAAATGGCAGCAGTGAAACAACAGGGGAATCATGTCGGTCCCCAACTAAGATTAGATCCAGGGGATGATGATGTGGGAACACTTCAAATGACTTCTTAATGAAGAGGCTTCCTGTGCATAAAATAAATACGTAACTCAATAGTCTCATCTGATATTTATATGGATTCTTACAGTCTTAAATAGAATAGCGTGGGGGGGGGGATCTAGTGTGAATGTATAAACACTCTGTAAACAAGACAATTATCTAATGAGGGTACAGGTTGTTCCAGTATAAAATGTAGTATAAAATCATTACTGCAGCTCTTCAAATATGTCACGAATCCCGTTTCCTGAGTCTGTGTTTGCCTGTGTTTCTGTCCTGGAGTGTGTTTCCGGTGTCCTGGAACGCACCCTGTCTGGTTGCCGGGCGAATTAGCTTGTTGGGAGATCGATGTTCACCCGCACCTGTATCCCATCAGTAATCTGCACACCTGTCCTGATCATCACCTCTCCCATTCAAAAGCTCTGACCTAACATCCATTCCCTGCCGGATCGTTAGCCATGAACAGTATGTCGTGCCAGAGTATCAGCCTCAAGTTTGATAGAATTTGTTTTGTTGTTTTTTACGTATTGCTTGCCTTAAACTTACCTCCGTTTGTTCTGTCTTCAGTTACTCACCCGGATCATTTACCCCATTCCCGCCTGGTCGTCGGAGAATTCCGCTACCCCATTGGATCCACCTATTTACTCCCATCAACTCACCACCGCTGCCCGCTACGCCACCTGGATATATCTACCCATTCATATTCACTTGTAAATAAATACTCACCTTCTTTCTACTCTCCTTGTCCTGGTCTGCTTCTGGGTTCGATTTTGAAAGAACGTGACAAAACGATCCAGCCAAGGATGAACCCAGTGGACCTGGACTCCGTTTGCCATGCCATTACCCACCAGGGGAAGATATTGGGACAACACAAGACGGCGCTACAGGAGATAGCGGATTCAATCCAGAACTTATCTGCTAGCTTGACACAAATCCAGGATCAGCTCAGTTTGCCGGCGATTCATTCACCACCTGTTTCACCCATCTCACCTGCCGTGTCTGGTGCGGTTTCCTTCCGTGAACCCAAGGTACCGACGCCTGATAAATATGAAGGGGATTTGGGAAGATGCCGTTCGTTTCTTATGCAGTGTGGGTTAGTGTTTGATCTGCAGCCCCATTCTTACGCCACTGACAAGGCTAGGATAGCCTTTGTTATTGAACTGCTGCGTGGAAGAGCTCTGGAATGGGCTTCAGCTGTTTGGGAACGACGGGACACATGCATGACGTCATACCAGGGTTTCACGGCAGAGATGAGAAAGCTTTTTGACCATCCAGTCCGAGGTAAGGACGCAGCTAAACGTTTGTTCTCTCTTCGCCAAGGAGCTCGCAGTGTGGCAGACTGTGATAGAATTCAGGACATTGGCTGAGGAGAGTGGTTGGAATGAGGAATCACTACAAGCGTTTTTTTACCAGGGGTTGTCGGAGCAACTCAAGGACGAACTGATTTCCTATCCAGAGCCTAGTGACCTAGATAGTTTGGTCACCTTAGCTATTCGGGTAGATAATAGAGTCCGAGAGAGAAGGAGGGAGAAGCAGTGGGGTCCATCTAATCAATCTGAGACTCGGTTACCATTCGGGTCAGGAAGTGGACCAGAACGGGTTGATCATTTTCCCTCACACGGGATTAGTGGAGGAGTCCTGCCGCCAGATCCTGAACCTATGCAAGTGGGGCAGCACGGGTTAACTAAGGACAAGCGCCAACTTAGACGTGAGACCAACAGCTGCCTCTACTGTGGTAGCTCGGGACATTACATCTCCGTTTGTCCTCAGCGCCCGTTAAACTGCTCGGCTCGTTAAGTTTGGGAGGTTTGTTAGCGAGCCAGTTTCAACCTCTCAAGAGTCCTGTCAGACCTCGTTTTCCTGCTACCCTCATAAATAAGAATCAGAGTTTAGCGATTAACAATTTCATCGATTCAGGTGCCGATGACAGCTTCATTGATGCCGACTTGGTGGAACAGCTGGGGCTTTCCAAGGAGCAATTACCGGAAGCCATTGAAGCAACCACTCTGAACGGCAGTAGTCTGGCACGGATCACTATGAGGACTGAACCGGTTAAGATGTTGTTGTCGGGGAATCATTCAGAGGTTATTTCTTTTTTCATTTTGCCTTCCCCCATGTTCCTCTGGTTCTTGGATACCCCTGGCTAAGAGAACACAATCCTTCATTCGATTGGGTGACTGGTAAGGTAACTAGTTGGAGCATTGAGTGCCATGCTAACTGCCTCAGGACTGCTTGTTCTCATGCTGTCCCCAGTCGGGTCAGTGAGTCTGCTCCTCCTGATTTGTCCCTGGTTCCTGAAACATATCACGAGTTGGGTGAGGTGTTCAGTAAGCAGAAAGCTCAGTCACTTCCTCCCCACCGACCTTATGATTGTACAATTAAGCTGTTCCCTGGAGCTGCCTTTCCCAAGGGACGGTTATACAGTATTTCTCGACCTGAGCGGGAAGCCCTGGAGACCTACATAAAGGAGTCTCTTGCTGCAGGTCTCATTCGTCCCTCGTCATCACCCCTGGGAGCTGGATTTTTTTTGTGAGTAAGAAGGATGGCTCTCTTCGACCGTGTATTGATTATCAGGGGTTGAATGATATTATGGTCAAGAACAAGTACCCCTTGCCCTTGATGAGCTCCACTTTCGATTCTTTACAGGCTGCTACTGTGTTTACGAAGCTTGATCTACGCAATGCGTATCATCTGGTTCAGATCAAAGAGGGGGACGAGTGGTTGACTGGATTCAATACACCTATGGGACATTTCGAGTACCAGGTGATGCCGTTTGGACTTTCCAACGCTCCAGCAGTGTTCCAAAGTTTGGTGAATGACGTGCTGAGGGATATGATCGGTCTGTTTGTGTTCGTTTACCTGGATGACATCCTGATTTTCTCCAAGGAGCTTTCCAGCCACATCCAGCATGTTAAGAAGGTCTTGCAGCGGTTATTGGAGAACCGTCTGTTTGTGAAGGCAGAGAAGTGTGATTTTCACGCCCACACTACATCCTTCCTCGGGTACATCATCTCCAGGGGTGAGATCAATATGGACCAAGAGAAGGTTCGGGCAGTTCGGGATTGGGCCCGGCCCGGTACGAGATTGCAGCTCCAGAGATTCCTGGGATTTGCGAACTTCTATCGGAGGTTTATCCGTGATTACAGCCGGGTGGCCGCCCCTTTAACTGCTCTGACGTCTTGCACCAGAATTTTCTGTTGGACTCCTGAGGCAGACCGAGCATTTCTGAACTTGAAGAGCCGATTCACCAACGCGCCGATTCTCTCTCAACCTGACACTTCCCGTCAGTTTGTTGTTGAGGTGGACGAGTCTGATGTGGGGGTGGGCGCCATCCTGTCCCAGCGTAGCTCCACTGACGGTAAACTCCATCCCTGCGCCTTCTACTCTTGTCGTCTTTCACCAGCTGAGAGAAACTACGATGTGGAGGTAACCGGGAGCTTCTCGCTGTGAAGCTTGCCTTGGAGGAGTGGCGTCACTGGTTGGAGGGAGCGGAGCAACCGTTTGTGGTCTGGACTGACCACAAGAATCTGGCTTACGTGCAATCGGCTAAACGTCTCAACTCCCGTCAGGCCAGGTGGGCTTTGTTTTTTGGACGCTTCAATTTTTCCCTGACGTTCCGACCTGGGTTGAAGAACGGCAAAGCGGACGCCTTGTCCCGGATGTTCTCCAAGACGGATGAGAGTGGGGCCAAGACTGAGATGATTCTTCCCCAGAACCTTGTCGTGGGAGCCGTTACATGGAGGATTGAGGAGGAGGTGATGGCGCCCCTTCGGACGCAGCCCGGCCCCGGTAACGGTCCACCCGGTCGGTTGTTCGTGCCTGAGTCGGTCCGTTCTGCTGTTCTTCAGTGGTCCCACGCCAGCAAGATAGCTTGTCACCCTGGCGTTGCTCGGACTATGGCGCTACTGCACAGACGATTTTGGTGGCCTGCCATGGGAGAAGATACCCAGAGGTTTGTTGCCGCATGTCCTGTTTGTGCTCAGAACAAAAGTACCAATCGGCCCAGCTCTGGGCTTCTTCACCCCCTACCTATTCCTCGGCGACCTTGGTTGCATCTGGCCCTGGATTTTGTCACGGGATTGCCCCCTTCTGTTGGGAACACGGTCATTCTGACCATTGTGGACAGATTCAGCAAGTTTGCTCATTTTGTCCCTCTGTCCAAGCTTCCATCTGCCACGGAGACGTCCTAGATCCTGGTTAGGGAGGTTTTCAGGGATCACGGATTGCCCAGTGACATTGTTTCTGACCGTGGTCCTCAGTTTACCTCTGCTGTCTGGAGATCCTTCTGTTTGGCCATTGGAGCCACAGTCAGTCTCACTTCTGGATTTCACCCACAATCTAATGGTCAGGCGGAGAGAGCCAACCAGAAGATGGAGTCCACGCTGCGTTGTCTTGTCTCCTCTGATCCCACCTCTTGGTCATCTCAATTACCCTGGGTCGAGTATGCCCATAATACCCTTCCTTCATCTGCCACTGGGATGTCCCCCTTCCAATGCCTGTACGGATACCAACCTCCCTTGTTTCCTTCTCAGGAGAGGGATCTTTCAGTTCCTTCTGTCCAGGCCCACATTCGTCGTTGCCACCGGACCTGGCATCGGGCCAGGAAGGTCCTCCTTAGAGTTTCTGACCGGTATCAGATCCAGGCGAATCGTCGCCGTATTCCTGCTCCCGCTTATACCATCGGAGATAAGGTTTGGTTGGCTACACGGGATCTTCCTCTACAGACTGAGTCGAGGAGACTGTCACCAAGGTTCATTGGTCCGTTTGTGGTGGAGAGAATCATTAACCCTGTTGTGGTCCGACTCAAATTGCCGGCAACGCTTCGAGTACACCCCACCTTTCATGTCTCCTGCCTCAAGCCGGTTCTCCTCAGGCCTCTGTTGCCCCCTCCTCCTCGTCCTCCTCCTCCTCGGATGATCGGAGGTGGTCCTGCCTACACGGTGTGCCGCATAATGGATTCCAGACGGCGGGGTCGAGGTTTCCAATATCTCGTGGATTGGGAAGGATATGGTCCAGAGGAGAGGAGTTGGATTTCTCGGCGTCAGATCCTTGATGACGATCTGCTTCGTGACTTCTACCGCCTCCACCCTGGCGCTCCAGGTAGTCCGCCCGGTGGCGTTCGTCGGAGGGGGGGTACTGTCACAAATCCCGCTTCCTGAGTCTGTGTTTGCCTGTGTTTCTGTCCTGGAGTGTGTTTCCGGTGTCCTGGAACGCACCCTGTCTGGTTGACGGGCGAATTAGCTTGTTGGGAGATCGATGTTCACCCGCATCTGTATCCCATCAGTAATCTGCACACCTGTCCTGATCATCACCTTTCCCCTTCAAAAGCTCTGACCTAACATCCATTCCCTGCCGGATCGTTAGCCATGAAAAGTATGTCGTGCCATAGTATCAGCTTCAAGTTTGATAGAATTTGTTTTGTTGTTTTTTACGTATTGCTTGCCTTAAACTTACCTCCGTTTGTTCTGTCTTCAGTTACTCACCCGGATCATTTACCCCATTCCCGCCTGGTCGTCGGAGAATTCCGCTACCCCATTGGATCCACCTATTTACTCCCATCAACTCACCACCGCTGCCCGCTACGCCACCTGGATATATCTACCCATTCATATTCACTTGTAAATAAATACTCACCTTCTTTCTACTCTCCTTGTCCTGGTCTGCTTCTGGGTTCGATTTTGAAAGAACGTGACAAAATATGTGTGCTCTACTCCGAAACAACGATTGCCACGACTTTAACCGAACGTCACTGTTAAAAATTTTTTTGCCTGTTAAGCAAACGGACATGAAGGACACTCTTTGTACTTTCGCCCAGCACTGAGACAATACCCACTTCTAATATTCTCAGGTCGTGCACCAACACCAACCCATACCCTCCTCCCTCCCCACTGTTAATAACACATCCTTTAGGAATATACTACTAATACAAATGTACAAAATGAAAACTCAAAAGGACTGTATTGTCAATTGTGTTTGTTTCGTTGGTCTCTCTTACCAGGTTGGCGAGGAGCCAGTGGCATGAAAGGCTTTAGGTGAAGGCATATTAAATCAAACACGTTCCCCCTCTGGCGACACGATGCTGTGGATTGAGCTATTTAGGAATGGCCGCCTGCCGCTTCACATGAAAGGTGACTGGAGGCTGTAATGATAAGAGTGGCTTGGTACTGCAGCGGTAGTAGACCCTAGAGTGGATCTGCCTCTCTGTCCATAAGAATTATCTAATCATTTCATATACTGGGGTTGGAACTGACATTATTTTCCATTTGTTCTTAACAGAAACCATCATTTTTATTCATCCCGTTCCACTGTTTCGATCAGCAAAGTAAAGTTCTGAACCGGGTCGAAGCAAAAAACAAACTATTTTATCAAAATAATTGATTTTTTTTTATATTTAGCTCAACATTAAATTACTTCAATCATTGTGCAAAGAGCAGCTTGCTATGGAGCGGCTTGCTATGGAGCGGCTTGCTATGGAGCGGCTTGCTATGGAGCGGGCACGCTATTGTTGTTTAAATGCATTGGACAGACAAGTGTAGGGCAAGAGATGCGGCTGAAATTTTGCAGGTGGGGAGAGAGCGAGAGAGTGCTGGGATTCTTGTTATTTGGTATTTGGTATTTTGTTAGATTCCCCATTACCTGTTGTAAAAGCAGCAGCTACTCTACCTGGGGTCCACACAAAACATGAAACATAATACAGAATGACATAATACAGAGCATCATTAGACAAGAACAGCTCAAGGACAGAACTACAGTACATACATTTTTAAAAACGCACACATAGCCTACATACCAATGCATACACAAACTATCTAGGTCAAATAGGGGAGAGGTGCTGTGCTACGAGGTGTTTTTTGAAACCAGGTTTACTGTTTATTTGAGCAATAGGAGATGGAAGTTCCATGCAATAAGGGCTCTATATAATATTGTACGTTTTCTTGAATTTGTTCTGGATTTGGGGACTATGAAAAGACCCCTGGTGGCATGTCTGGTGAGATAAGTGTGTGTGTCAGAGCTGTGTGTAAGTTGACTATGCAAACCATTTGGGATGTTCAACACATTGTTTCTTATAAAAAGAAGAAGTGATGCAGTCAGTCTCTCCTCAACTCTTAGCCAAGAGAGACTGGCATGCATAGTATTTATATCAGCCCTCTGATTACAATTAAGAGAAAAACGTGCTGCGTTTTGGGCCAGCTGCAGCTTAACTAGGTCTTTCCTTGCAGCACTGGACAATAACCAAGATTAGACAAAACTGGAGCCTGCAGAACTTGCTTTTTGGAGTGTGGTGCCAAAAAGGAGAGCATCTCCTTATTACGGCTTCACTTCTCCCCATCCTTATAACCATTGAATCTATATGTTTTTACATGTATTTTATTTAATTGCACCTTTATTTAACCAGGTAGGCCAGTTGAGAACAAGTTCTCATTTACAGCTGCGACCTGGCCAAGATAAAGCAAAGCAGTGTGACAAAAACAACAACACAGAGTTACACATAAACAAACGTACAGTCAATAACACAATAGAAAAATCGATGTACAGTGTGTGCAAATGTAGAAGAGTAGGGTTAGTAAGGCAATAAATAGGCCATAGAGGCAAAATAATTAAAATTTAGCATTATCACTGGAGTGATAGATGTGCAGATGATGATGTTCAAGTAGAGATACTGGGGTGCAAAAGAGCAAGAGGGTAAGTAATAATATGGGGATGAGGTAGTTGGGTGTGCTATTTACAGATTGGCTTTGTACATGTACAGTGATCGGTAAGCTGCTCTGACAGCTGATGCTTAAAATTAGAGAGGGAGATTTAAGACTCCAGCCTCAGAGATTTTTGCAATTCATTCCAGTCATTGTCAGCAGAGAACTGGAAGGCCAAAGGAAGTGTTGGCTTTGGGGATGACCAGTGAAATATACCTGCTGGAGCGCGTGTTATGGGTGGGTGTTGCTATGATGTCCAGTGAGCTGAGAAAATTGCTACTGATGTATCATCAAATTAATTATCTAAGTGAGTCTCAGAAATGGCTAATATATGAATGTTATTTGATGTTAGCAAGTTATTGATTTCATGAACCTTATTTCTAAGGCTACATATATTATTATGGGCTATTTTTCCTGTGTAGCTTATCAGAGATAGACATAACATTGAAAAGAGCAGACAAAGAAAGAGAAAGAAAAATACATTCAGCAGTCCATTAATCAATTGTGTGTGTGTGTGTGTGTGTGCTGCGGGGTTGAGGCTATGAACCCATAGGTTTGGCTCTCTCATCCCTTCCAGGCTTCTGGGAAGGAGGGTGGACAATGAGCCTGTCGTAGCGGATGTACGCAATGTCCCCATGTTTCCTGTGCTTACCGGGGGGCTAGAGCGACCGGGCAGGCACCGTGTTATGCTGTGAAGCACACGGTGTCCCCAGTGCGGGTGCATAACCCTATCGGCCAGGCTAGAGCCGGCATCAAGCCAAGTGCCATTAATCCGGCTCTACGCATCTGGTCTCCAGTGCGTCTCCTTGGGCCGGCTTACATGGCACCAGCCTTGCGCATGGTGTCCCCGGTTCGCCTGCATAGCCCAGTGCGGGCTATTCCACCTCGCCGCACTGGAAGGGCGACCGGGAGCATTCAACCAGGTAAGCTTGGGCAGGCTCGGTGCTCAAGAGCTCCAGTGCGCCTGCACGGTCCGGTCTATCCGGTACCACCTCCACGCACCAGCCCTCCGGTGGCAGCCCCCCCGCACCAGGCTGTCTCTCCGTCTCATCCCTACAGGTGCTCCCGCCTGTCCAGCGCTGCCGGAGTCTCCCGCCTGTTCAGCAGTCTGCATCAAGGAGCTGCCAGAGCTGCCAGTCTGCAAGGATCTGCCAGTCTGCAAGGAGCTGCCATTCTGCAAGGAGCTGCCAGTCTGCAAGGAGCTGCCAGAGCTGCCAGTCTGCAAGGATCTGCCAGAGCTGCCAGTCTGCAAGGAGCTGCCAGAGCTGACAGTCTGCATGGAGCTGCCAGAGCCGCCAGTCTGCATGGAGCTGCCAGAGCTGCCAGTCTGCATGGAGCAGCCAGAGCCGCCAGTCTGCATGGAGCAGCCGGAGCCGCCAGTCTGCCAGGATCTGCCAGAGCCGCCAGTCAGCCAGGATCTGCCAGAACCGCCAGTCAGCCAGGATCTGCCAGAGCCGCCAGTCAGCCAGGATCTGCCAGAGCCGCCAGTCAGCCAGGATCTGCCAGAGTCGTCAGCCAGTACGGAGCTGCCCCTCTGTCCCGAGCTGCCCCTCTGTCCCGAGCTGCCCCTCTGTCCCGAGCTGCCCCTCAGTCCAGTGGGGTCATTTAGAAGGGTCGCTGTGGTTAGGAGGCCACGGAAGCGGACAATGTGGCGGACTAAGACTATGGTGAAGTGGGGGCCACGTCCAGCACCAGAGCCGCCACTGCGGACAGATGCCCACCCAGACCCTCCCCAATAGGTTCAGGTTTTGCGTCCGGAGTCCGCACCTAGGGGGGGGGGGGGGGTACTGTCACACCCTGACCATAATTTGCTTTTTATTTTCCGGTTTTCAGGTGCTCCTCCCTGAACCGGTTCCAACCCTTGTATGCCACTTTGTCACACCCTGACCATAGTTTGCTTTGTATGTTTCTATGTTTGGTTTGGTCAGGGTGTGATCTGAGTGGGCATTCTATGTTGTGTGTCTAGTTTCTGTGTTTGGCCTGATATGGTTCTCAATCAGAGGCAGGTGTTAGTCATTGTCTCTGATTGGGAACCATATTTAGGTAGCCTGTTTGGTGTTGGGGTTTGTGGGTGATTGTTCCTGTCTTTGTGTTTGTTACACCAGATAGGGCTGTTTTAGTTTTTTTCACGTTTTCTTGTTTTTTGTATATTGTTCTATTTTCATCTTTATTAAAGATGTATCACAATAACCACGCTGGTTTTGGTCCGCCTCTCCTTCAACAGAAGAATCCCGTTACAAAACTTAGCATATATTTTTATTCAAAGCAACTTACAGTACAGTGAGAGCACATATTTTTTGAATGTGATCCATGCAGTAATTGAACCCACTAGTGCTAAGCTCTTACCAACTCTGCCACACAGGACCACTATCTAACAATCACATGGAAGGACACCTGTCCTGACACTTTCAAGGAGGTCTAGTAGGTACTACAACCAGTTCCATTCTCACACTTGAAACATGGAGCTCATGCTTAGGGCTGTGGCGGTCATGAAATCTTGTCAGCCGGTGATTGTCAAGCAAATAACTGCCAGTCTCACGGTAATTGATCGTAAATTAACATAAACTCATTCAGCATCTCCTGGTTTCCACGCATAACTTACAAGCCACTGACGCAGACCTTTGGAACATCTACATTTTAAAAAGTCTAATATATCCATTTAATATACCCTACACCATCACATTAAATCCAATATTTATTTTAGACAGGTTTAAGGAAACATGATATGAAGAAAATGTAGTCAATTTCAGAAGAACCGAATAGCATATTCTGAGTTGTGCTTATGTTAGACCCTGATCTGGCTATGCCATATGACTGAGGGCTACACTAGTTCATTTAGCAGACAAGACTTGCTTAGAATTCTGTGGAATGATTTTGCATAATTTTTCATAGTATGACCAATACAATTGAACACAGCTGAATAAAATAGAAAGGAGATTTTCTCCAAACGATTTGAGGGAGTACACATGTGGCTATTCTGTGTTGAGCTGTTAACAAAAAACAGGTCCTCATTTGTTTTGGTACTGTCCATATGTAGCTTGTTTTTGGTCACAGGTCCCCGAATGGCTGAAGAATTGCAATATTTGTTACGGCTTTCTAGGTGTGAAGGAGAGTCGGACCAAAATGCGGCGTGTAGATTGCGATCCATGTTTATTAAACTGAAGCAACACAGATCTAAATACAAACACTACAAAACAATAAACATAACGAAAACCGAAACAGCCTAATACTGGTGCAAATAAACACAGAACAAGGACATCAGGACACTAAGGACAATCACCCAAAACCTCAAAGAATATGGCTGCCTAAATATTGTTATCAATCAGAGACAACGATAAACACCTGCCTCTGATTGAGAACCACTTCAGACAGCCATAGACTTAACTAGAACACCCCAATAAGCTACAATCCCGATGCAAACACACCACATACAAAAACCCATGCCACACCCTGGCCTGACCAAATAAATGGAGATAAACACAAAATACTTCGACCAGGGTGTGACAGAACCCCCCCCCCCCAAGGTGCGGCCTCCCGGACTCACACCAAAAACCATAGGGGAGGGTCCGGGTGGGCGTCTGTCCATGGTGGCGGCCCCGGCGCGGGACGTGGACCCCACTCTCTCAAAGTCTTAGTCCCTCCTCCTCGCGTCCTTGGATAGTCCACCCTCGGAAGGAAGGAAGCTCGGCACTGAGAAGAAGCTCAGTACTGAGAGGAAGCTCAGGCAGGTAGTTGGATCTGGCAGATCCTGGCTGGCTGGCGGTTCTGGCAGATCCTGGCTAACTGGCGGATCTGGAAGAGTCTGGCTGACTGGCAGATCTGGAAGAGTCTGGCTGACTGGCAGATCTGGAAGAGTCTGGCTGACTGGCAGATCTGGAAGAGTCTGGCAGACTGACGTATCTGGAAGAGTCTGGCAGACTGACGTATCTGGAAGAGTCTGGCTGACTGGCAGATCTGGAAGAGTCTGGCTGACTGGCAGATCTGGAAGAGTCTGGCTGACTGGCGGGTCCTGGCAGACTGACAGATCTGGCTGCTCAATGCATACTGGCGGCTCTGGCTGCTCCATGCTGACTGGCAGCTCTGGCTGCTCCATGCTGACTGGCGGCTCTGGCTGCTCCATGCTGACTGGCGGCTCTGGCTGCTCCATGCAGACTGGCAGCTCTGGCGGCTTCTTGCAGACTGGCAGCTCTGGCAGCTCCATGCAGACTGGCAGCTCCTTGCAGACTGGCAGCTCCTTGCAGACTGACAGCTCCTTGCAGACTGGCAGCTCCTTGCAGACTGACAGCTCTAGCTGCTCCATGCATACTGGCAGCTCTGGCTGCTCCATGCAGACCGACAGCTCTGACTGCTCCATGCAGATTGGCAGCTCTGGCTGCTCCATGCAGACTGGCATCTCTGGCTGCTCCATGCTGACTGGCAGCTCTGGCTGCTCCATGCAGGCTGGCAGCTCTGGCTGCGCTGAACAGGCAGGAGTCTCCGGCAGCGCTGTAGAGGCGGAAGGCTCTGGCAGCGCAGGAGAGGAGGAAGCCTCTGGCAGCGCTGGACAGGCATGAGACTCCGGCAGCGCTGTAGAGGAGGAAGGCTCTGGCAGCGCTGAACAGGCGGGAGACTCCGGCAGCGCAGGAGAGGAGAAAGGCTCTGGCAGCGCTGAACAGGCGGGAGACTCGGACAGCGCAGGAGAGGAGGAAGGTTCTGGCAGCGCTGGAGAGGCGAGGCGCACTGTAGGCCTGATGCGTGGTGCTGGCACTGGTGCTATTGGGCCGAGAACACGCACAGGAAGCCTGGTGCGGGGAGCTGCCACCCGAGGACTGGTGGGTGGAGGTGGCACAGGATGGGCTAGACCGTGAAGGCGTACTGGAGATCTTGAGAGCAGGGCTGGCACAGGACGTGCAAGGCTAGGGAGGTGCACAGGAGGCCTGGTGCGTGAGGCTGGCACAATCTTCACCAGCCGACTAACACGCACCTCAGGACGAGTATGAAGCACTGACCCAGGTGCCATCAAATCCCCGACACGCTCCGTCGGGCGAATTCCATGCTTAAAGCACCAACACAGCAACTCCATCATTTCTCTCTCCTCCAATTTCCCCATTAACTCCTTCACAGTCTCTGCTTCGCTCACCTCCAACACTGGCTCTGGTTCTGGTCTCCTCCTTGGCTCCTCACGATAAACAGGGGGAGTTGGCTCTGGTCTGACTCCTGACACACTCTCCCTGAGCCCCCCCTCCCCAATAAATTTTTGGGGCTAACTCTCGGGCTTCCATCCGCGTCGCCGTGCTGCCTCTTCATACCGGCGCCTCTCCGCTTTCATCGCCTCCAGTTCTTCCTTGGGGCAGCGATATTCTCCAGGCTGTTCCCAGGGTCCTTCTCCGTCAAGGATCTCCTCCCAAGTCCATTTCTCCAAGTAATGCAGCCTCTCCCACTGCTGCTGCTGCTGCTGCTGCTTCTGTTGCTTCTCCTGTTGTTGCTGCTGCTGCTGCTGCCTCTGTTGATTCTCCTGATTCCAGCGCCTCTCCGATATTCTCCAGGCTTTGCCCAGGGTCCTTCTCCGTTTAGGATTTCCTCCCAAGTCCAGAATTCCTTATTTCGTATCTCCTGCTGCCGCTGTTGCTTCTCCTGCTGCTCCTGCCTGTTGACACGCCGCTAGGTCCTGTTGTGGTGGGTGATTCTGTTACGGCTTTCTAGGTGTGAAGGAGAGTCAGACCAAAATGTGCCGTGTAGATTGCGATCCGTGTTTATTAAACTGAAGCAACCGAAACAGCCTAATTCTGGTGCAAATAAACACAGAACAAGGACATCAGGACACTAAGGACAATCACCCACGAAAACCTCAAAGAATATGGCTGCCTAAATATGGTTACCAATCAGAGACAACGATAAACACCTGCCTCTGATTGAGAACCACTTCAGACAGCCATAGACTTAACTAGAACACCCCACTAAGCTACAATCGCAATACAATACAATTCTTCATGATGCCCTCTGCGATTTTAACGGACCTCTGAGACTATCACAGTGCAGGTGCATTTATACGGAGACTTGATTACACACAGGTGGATTGTATTTATCATCATTAGTCATTTAGGTCAACATTGGATCATTCAGAGATCCTCACTGAACTTCTGGAGAGAGTTTGCTGCACTGAAAGTAAAGGGGCTGAATAATTTTGCACGCCCATTTTTTCAGTTTTTGATTTGTTAAAAAAGTTTGAAATATCCAATAAATGTCGTTCCACTTCATGATTGTGTCCCACTTGTTGTTGATTCTTCACAAAAAAATACAGTTTTATATCTTTATGTTTGAAGCCTGAAATGTGGCAAAAGGTCGCAAAGTTCAAGGGGGCCGAATACTTTCGCAAGGCACTGTACCTGGAGCTAACCCTGCAGATCTGAAAAGTCATCCTCAATAGATCAATAATATAATACTTTTAGCAAAAATATATATTTTCAATTCGTAGAAACAATGAGAATAGAAAGGTTCAGAACTTTTTTGGAACATCACAGCACAGTTGAAAAATATATGACAAATAGAAATCCAATATGGATGGTGTTAAGAGACAGATCAGAAATAGATGGAAGAGGTTGAGAGTAGAGGAAAGACAGGAGTAAAAACAAACATAATAGAACTATTGTAAAATAGACTGTGTCCATAAAATGTATATAGTATGTATAAACTGGTGTTGTTCACTAGTTTTCTCCAATTGTGGGAGGGGTGGTAAGGGTTGGAGGGTAATAAAGAAGATATAGAAAAAAATAAACAGGTCCTCCTATTTGCTTAATTTAGGGATATTTATGCAACTTTAGTTGTGATACAAATGTTGTGGTAAGATTTTTAATACATTCTAAGGCTGCATGATGCGACTCGAAATTGAGCTCAGGTGCATCCTGTTTCCATTGATCATCCTTGAGATGTTTCTACAACTTGATTGGAGTCCACCCGTGGTAAAATCAATTGATTGTACGTGATTGGGGCGGCAGGGTGGCCTAGTGGTTAGAGTAACCGAAAGGTTGCAAGTTCAAATCCCAGAGCTGAATCTGTCGTTCTGCCCCCTAGGCCGTCATTGAAAATAAGAATTTGTTCTTAACTGACTTGCCTAGTTAAATAAAGGTAAAATAAATAAATACAATTTGGAAAGGCCTCTCTATATAAGGTCTCACAGTTGACACTGCATTTCAGAGCAAAAACCAAGTCATGAGGTTGAAGGAATTGTCTGTAGACAGGATTGTGTCAACGCACAACTCCAGGGAAGGGTAACAAAACATGTCTGCAGCATTAAAGGTCTGCAAGAAAACAGTGGCCTCCATCATTCTTAAATGGAAGTAGATTGTAACCACCAAGACTCTTCCTAGTGCTGGCCGCCCAGCCAAACTGAGCAATCGGGGAAGAAGGGCCTTGGTCAGGGAGGTGACCAAGAACCCAATGGTCCCTCTGACAGAGCCATATCTGACAGAGCCATATCCTCTGTGGAGATGGGAGAACCTTCCAGAAGGACAAGCATCCCTACACTACTCCACCAATCAGGCCTTTATGATAGAGTGGCCAGACGGAAGTCACTCCTCAGTAAAAGGTACATGACAGCCCGCTTGGAGTTTGCCAAAAGCACCTAAAAACTCTTAGACCATGAGAAACAAGGTCTGATGAAAACAAGATTGAACTCTTTGGCCTGAATGCCAAGCGTCTGGAGGAAATCAGGCACAGCTCATCACTTGGCTAATACCATCCCTACGATGAAGCATGGTGGTGGCAGCATCATGCTGCGGGGATGTTTTTCAGCTGGTACTGGGAGGTACTGGGAGATGAGGTACTGGGAGACGAGTCAGGATCAAGGGAAAGATGAACGGAGCAAAGTACAGAGAGATCCTTGATGAAAACCTGCTTCAGAGAGCTCAGGACTTCACACCCGGGTGAAGGTTCACCTTTCAACAGGATAATGACCCTAAGCACACAGCCAAGACAACACAGGAGTGGCTTCAGGACAAGTCTCTGAATTTCCTTGTGTGGCCCAGCCAGAGCCCGGACTTGAACCCGATCAAACATCTCTGGGGAGACCTAACAATATCTGTGCAGCAATGCTCACCATCCAACCTGACAGAACTTGAGAGGATTGGCAGGGAAGAATGGGAGAAACTCCTCAAATACAGGTGTGCCAAGCTTGTAGCATCATACCCAAGAAGACTCGAGGCTGTTATCTAAAAGAGTTTTTGCTTTGTCATTATGATGTATTGTGAACCGATGAGGGGAAAAAAACAACAATTATTAATAACATTTTTTTATCCAATTGTTTTAGTAGCTACTATCTTGTCTCATCACTACAACTCCCATACAGGCTCGAGAGAGATGGAGATTGAAAGTCATGCGTCCTCTGATATACAACCCAAACAAGCCGCACTGCTTCTTAACACAGCGTGCATCCAACCCGGAAGCCAGCCGCACCAATGTGTCGGAGGAAACACCATGCACCTGGCAACCTTGGTTAGCGTGCACTGCACCTGGCGTGCCACAGGAGTAACTGGTGCACGATGAGACAAGGATATTCCCACCGGCCAAGCCCTCCCTAACCCGGACGACGCTAGGCCAATTGTGCGTCGCCCCACAGACCTCCCGGTTGCGGCTGGTTAATTAGGTAGTTCTGTTTTTAATTTTTCATAAATTTGTAAAAAAATCACCAGACCTTTTTTGGCTTTGTTATGGGTATTTTGTGTAGATTGCTGAGAAAAAACTATTATTTTATCCATTTTAGAATAAGGCTGTAACGTAACAAAATGTGGAAAAGGTCAAGGGGTCTGAATACTTTCTGAAGGCACTGTACTAATTAATATGTGTGAAATTTGTTTTTATTTAGAATGGACCACTATCATGCACCTGTCTCGAAACATGGGCAGCGGAAAAAGTACATGTCATCTATGCACTTAAATAGCAAATATATTATGTTTTTCCCATGGTTCATTTTCATGCCATTTTCATGCCTACCTGGTGTATGCTATAATCCTGTTTTAAAGAGAGGCAATGTGCTTAATATTCGGAAAGTTGACAAATAAATAAAGTAGCCTATAGAAAGCTGATGGGATCCTCATCCTTTTAATAGAGGCCATCAAAACGTGTTTTCTCATGCAATTTCATAGCCTATACAAATTTTGCCTAACATGAGCTCATGGGCTCTCATTAAGTGTTTGATTAGATTTTCGATAACATTTGCATTGATGTCAGAGTGATCAGAGGGAACATAGAGTGCTGAGTACCAGGCAGTTGCAAGTTTGGTAGGCTAGTTAGAAGCCTAGTTACCGTGACTAAACGGTCATATGGAATTTGATTGCGGTCATGACTCGTGACCTCTGGTGTGGGTCTAATAGGGTCACCATAACTAGCCCTCCTCATGCTTATGTTCCGTAGGGCACACAGAAACAAACAATTTAAAAGAGAAAATGAAAATACCTTTTTCAAAGTTGTGCATGTTTTTAAACAATCCCCCCCTTTTGCTCTCACAAAACACAACCCACGTGAGGGGGCGGCGGAGGGTGTCTCAGTACTGCCACTTTACGTGCAGTTCCTGCTCGGCAGTGTGCTCTATGGCGGTGTTGAGAAAGCGCACCTCCTCCTGGGTTAGGGTCTTCTCCATGTGGCGGTAGGTGATGCGGTAACACTGGCTGTGCTTCTGCATCCTGCAGAGCGAGAAGTAGAGAGAGAACAAGGTTAGGAGGACAGAGAGCTCAAGGGAGGTTGTAAGTCACAGAATAGTAGTCGATTTAGGAATTTAAACTTCACGAACATCATTCAAAAATACATAGATTTTTGGAAATCTGTAATGCAGAATGATGAACACAAAAAACCTAAATGCCAGAGCTATGTTTGACCTCTCCAGTGACATCCAAATTGACAATCCCAATTAGATCATACGATGCTTAACAATATTCAATTGTCACATGTCCCTCTATTCCTGATAGGCATGAAAAGACATGATACATTCACATTTATCCAGAGCAACTTACAGTATTGAGGGCATACATTCTTTCAGAATGGACCAACATGGGAATTGAACCCACAACACTGACGTTGCAAGCTCCATGCTCTGCCAACGGAACTACATGGGACCACAGTAGTTAGGACTAGCCTACAATAGTCAAGATACTGGATTGCGCACACATGCACGCACACGAACGCCACTCACACACAGTCCATGTCTCTCTCGGGGACAGAAATGACAATCTTCAGAGTACAGCAAAGGAAAAAGACATGAACAACAGTAGTATTAAAAGGCTAAGCATGTGCCTTTTGTCATTTCCATATTTCAGGGCTCATTGAAACCAACGGCTGAGATTTTGTATTGTGCCCCAGAGCACCTAGCTAACACAAAATGTCTGAGAGAAGACTTCTGAAAGACAGAGCCTTGGGATTCCACAGCCCAAACCCCATGGGATCCCCTAGAAAAGCCTATTTAGAATCGGGTTCATACCAGCAGAGTCCCACTGTCAGGACGACACTGCTGCTGCAGAGATAATAATGCAAACAGAGAAGTGGTGACTAAGGGCGCATGTCAAAAGCCTTCCTCGGCACAGCACCCACCCCCCTCAAAAGGGATGCCTTTCGTGAACTACCACTCGCACTTGACTCTCTTCCCCTTACTATCTCTAACTCCACTGATTTATTAAGGAAAAATGTACTTACTATAACTGTGATATAAGGTTGTCCCACCTAGCCACAGTATCTTAAGATGAATGCACTAACTGTAAGACGCTCTGGATAAGAGCGTCTGCTAAATGTCTCAAATGTAATGTAATATGCAAACACTGGGCGTCAGAAAGCTGTTTATACTTCCTACTACCAGTTCAGTGAGACGACACAAGACAATTAACTCGTCATTTGTCAAGGCCACAGCAGAGACTTCACAGACTATGCCTGTGAAGTGTCACGGAGTAACAACATTCAAGTTGCCACTCATAACAACACGGGGGCTCATTTTCTAAAACGGTGCAGACGATTGCTGCTCATTACTGTGAAAACATAGGCAAGCTCTTTTCCCTGACACCACAGACATCCACTAGAAATGAGACGCTGCCACGACGACTGACGCAGCGGCGGCAACACTCGGGCCGGGTTGAAAGGGAGCCTGGGCCTTAGCTACGTTTAATCAGGAGACCCTTCAGACCCATAAACGGGAGATACACTCTTGCCTTTCACTTCTCTCCAGCGGACAGGAGAATAGATTACGTTTTTCCATCTTTCGCGACTTTACAGTGTTCTATACGGTGGCAGGGGCTGTGCCGGCAGTGTCTCTTGCTCCCGTACTCTACTCTCTGAAAGGGCAACCTTGTTTCACAGATAACTCCCTCCTCGCGGGCTGCCACGCTAAGAATAGCAGTAGCCTGAGAGAGTGTGATCTCCGGGGAACATCATCGGGAGGTGACTGACAGATTAGAAAATATAATTTAGAGGAAAGAGATAATTGGTCTATCGGGCCGACATCTTCTTTATAGGGAAACACAAGGAGAAAATACATGAATTAATACGGGGAAGAGGAGAGGAGAGAAAACACAGAAAATAACTAGTTGAGTTGGTTATTAATAGGCTGGAAATGTTTTTTTCCCCCTTAAAGTGGCAGCAGAAACACAGGACACAGTTTTCCAGTCCCCCTCACTAGCCTATGGATTCCAGCACAGCTAGCTGGTGTAGGCTTCGTCTGGCTGGTGCCGTCCCTCACCCTCTCAGCCAGAGAGCTACTATGGGCAGCTTCGCAAATATCAACCCTGACAAATTTAGGCCACCACTGATTGCCCCTGGGACACATATGCTTGCTTCACATGTCGCACACACACACACACACACACACACACACACACACACACACACACACACACACACACACACACACACACACACACACACACACACACACACACACACACACACACACACACACACACACACACACACACACACACACACACAGCCAAAAGCAGCTCTGAGCTTTCCCACTGTTCTTCTCCCTCTCCCTCCATCATTGACTCGACATGTCAACAGAGGACAATACTTCACGTAGAAATGCAAATTAATGAGCTAATGGAATTAGCTCCAAACCAGAACTGTGAATCAATGATAATAGCAAGCAGCCCAAAACTATACGGGAGAGGAGGGACATTTCCTGAGGCGATTCCGACTTGATAATGGAGAAATAAATTATTCAGGGTGCAAGCCCATTGAAAATAATCAATGATCAGATATGACGCCCTGTTAGAAAAGGCATTTCTTTGATGGCGGATGGTTTACGCATAGCTTCTCTTGTTTCCCCTCTCTTTCTCTCCCTCCTCCTCCCCCCTCTGTCTCAGCAAAAAGAGCATCTGACATTTCCACCAAACGCACAGGTGTTCAATAATTCAGCGAGCGCAGGAAGAGAACAGTGATCCAAACATACACAACAATTGCTTTTTATTGTAGCAGTCTCCATTTTTATTGCCCTGCAGAATTTTGTTTACAGTGAGACTCCCGGCTGTGGGTTATTCACAGAGGCTTCTTCCAAAAGGGAGAAAAGCACGGAGGATGGGGCAGATGTGAGAAAATAATCTGACAAAGATTGGAGTACTGTAATCGGGAATGTATGTTCAGAAAGAGTTATGTCGTGAAGCACAACAAGCTTGGTCGCACAGGAAACTCTAGTCAGACTTACAGCACATCAGCTGACAATGTCAAAACGAAATGTATTATCATTCTTCAATAAAATATGAGGTCAAACAAATGCAGTTCTCCGGACACACGCTGTGATTTTGTTAATTACATGTTGTGTGACTCTCCAGGCTACTCTTTTTAGAAATTCAGGAGTGAGAAGACCTATTTTCAGTGAGTGAAGAGGGTATCCTGCAGACAAAGTGTTACAAACTGCGATACAAACTGACTTACAAACTGGTTGTAATGTGGTTGTAATCATTAAAACCAGTTTTGTCTATTGGGTAAAGGGCTCAGGCTTGTTATGTATCTACAGTCACAAGAGCGACAGAGCGAGTGACAGAGTGATGAGATCAGCAATGTTTAGGGGGATGTTTGGAGGAGTTGGGCTGGGCTGAGGGAAAAAAAGATGGGAGGAGGCACAGTGCCAAAGCAGGAAACCCACTCTAATTGGTTCCAGTCAGCTAGAGAGAAGACTGCTCCCATTAGCCTGGGACAATCATGCACCCTTTTCTTGCTCTCTCTCTTCCCCTCTGTCTCCAACACTCTGACTTACACACACACACACACACACACACACACACACACACACACACACACACACACACACACACACACACACACACACACACACACACACACACACACACACACACACACACACACACACACACACACACACACACACACACTTGGAGTCCATATACTGTATGTCTGGTCGGTATAGCACAACACACTTTAAATGTCCTATACAGCCACTCCAGCCTCTTCACATTCCAGATGTTTTCCCACCCTCAAACAATCTCATGTCCTACTAAACATGCTATATTTTCAAGTAATTCATCTATAGTCCAGAGGCATGTTATCCTATACGCACCAATGTAATTGCTAAATAATCTTGAGTAACTGCGGCATACAGGATTCGGAACATCCTCTGCATTTGCATACACTTCTTTGTCTTTTCAGTTTGCATTTTTTTCTTAAAGCTTTGTTTTCTATTGTCTCCTTTTCTCTCTGTTGCTTTTTTACTCTGATGTCATACTGAGCGGAGCATAGAGACTCTCTGCATCCAATTTACATTATTCTCGAAACCCCTCAAACAAGAACTGGGGGGATACATCTAAGCCATCCTTCATCCTTTCTCTGAAAATAACCATGATGAAATAGGTGCTTCAAACCCGACACATTATAAACATGCATCATGATATGTAGGCCACTTCTAAACTGAGACAGTTCATTGACTAAGGGAGCATGGGATTTGCATTATCATGCAATGTAATGTATCGGCAACCTTGCCAAGAATTCTTACAACAAAGTCTTACAACAAAAAAAGCACAACGGTCGTACAAGGTATATCAATCACATGCCTCATCAGATCGAGGGTTTATCTGAGGCAATTTGCAGATCCAGGGGGATTTTGGGGCTGCAGGAATAAGCATTCATTTTCATGTTGTGTATGTTGCTTTAGGCCTGGGGATGGGCAGCAAAAAGATGAGTGTAGTGTTTCATTCACGGGGGAACGGGGGAAGGCTGCTCACTGAGACAACACCCATGAAAGGGCTGTTAGTTCTTCCTGGGATTATATTCCGAGAAGAGAGGAAAAAGGAGCAGACCGGGGACTCTCCAGACTCCAAGCTATGTGAATGATGTCAAGCAGTACTGCTAGTAACCCACAAGGCACTGGGGTAGTCATGCGATACACATTTAGCGATGCTGGATCAGGTTTTCACAACGTGGATGTGTTTGGGCTTCTTTTGTCTTTCTCTTAGTCTTTGGGATGAGTTTCTGTACAGTCTCGTCTGTTGAAGAGGAAATCTCAATATCTTTTCACTTCAAAGACTCTAAGACGGGCTCTCTTTTTTTCATGATGGCGTGGTTTTGCCAATGTGGTTGTGAGAGTGAAAAAAATGCTTTCTATAAATCACACACACAGTCACCCCAATAGTACATGCGATTTCCAAAATGTGGCGCTTTGTTGAACAAAAGAGATGACATCGCAGTCTGGCAAAGAACACACAAAATGTGAGTTCAGTTACTGAGAAATCACAAATGAGGGGAAAATGTGCGTCTCTCAGGATGTCTACCCTCATTAGTGCTAGATATAGATGACAGCTATGTGTTAGCAGTAGAAGAAGACATAGTGGTACCTCTGTAAGAGGATCTGGCTCAGGTCTGAACACTAATCTGCGTCCGCCGGCCCTAATGAAAGGTAGGTGGCGGAAGAAAGGCCTGTTCCCTCGATGGCAGCCTTCGGTTCACATCTTCACCTAGCTTGGAAGAGATGTGGGCACAGAAATCAATTTGCATTCCATTAAACGTTCCTATTCCGCCCTCTCGACCTTTCTTTATTAATCCGACAAGTCATTCATTTTCTAATTGGACCCAACAGACAAGTAGGGTTACAAGAACAACACTCCCTATTTTTTTTTCAGAGCGGGAGAACTCATCTTTGTCCAATGGTTACGCAACAGGGCCAGGTTGGATGATAATGGGCTAGTCTTTTCTTTTTAGCAGTTTTGCTGTTACTGGCTCACTTCTGGTCAACATGTGGCCCCTAACACTTGTTTTGGAGGGGTGGGGAGGAGGGTCTTTGGAAATACCAAACCAAAGAAGAGGAGAAGCCGGAAATCTTTGTGTGTGCTTGTTTGTCCAGTCATGCAAATGGTTAAAGAAAAGCTGTGCAAAGTCAGTGTGCAACACATATGCTAAAGTAACTGACACGTATAGCTTTCAGTCCAGGGCAATTAAATGTTTCAGTGTCATGCAAGGTTACTAATGATGTGAGGACTTGGTCCACCTTGGTTTAGACTAGATCAACTATAAGTGTGCATAGTTGATATTAGCCTTTCATTTTGACAGAATTTGTTAACCCTTCGTACTGTAAAACAAGGTGGGGAGGGGGGGAGGGGGGGGGGGGGGGGGGTTGGGGGGGGGGGGGGGGGGGGTTGTCAGCAAATCCTCAACCCTCGACTGAGAAAGTGCTGAAACACTGAATCTCATTTAGACACACAAATCCGGAGGAACCACCTGGTGCACCAGTCGCTCACATTCCCTTCATGTTAAATTCAACAGCATCTCTCCCCTATCTGCATCTGCACAGATCTCCAAGACAATGAGTGGAAGAGACACATTGCACATGACAAAATAATGTGCCTAAATAAAGTGGAAGAAAGGAAGAAAGAAAGAAAGAAAGAAAGGAAGAAAGAAAGAAAGAAAGAAAGAAAGAAAGAAAGAAAGAAAGAAAAAGAGAGGGAGAGAGATTCTCTCACGATGAGAACAAGAAGCTATGCTGAGGCCCCGAATTAAAATTCAAGCTCAGACGAGCAGGAGAAGAAGTCTCCCGGTGGAACGGCAGCGATTTAATTATTAAGATCTCCTGTCACAAAAGAGGGGGAAACACTTCTATCTATCAATAGATGGATCTGGGGAAAAAGAGATAATACGTGTGCTTCCATGCACATCACGGTGGTGGGGCCAAATGAAGCAGGCATCCAGTAGGGCCAGTGGGAGGCTGGATACAAGACACACAGGGGGCCACATGATTATGAGTATGATAATCATTCCATAAATGCATCGCTGCCTGGAACAGAGCGGTAGGGGTTTGATGTCACAGCTAGCTTACCACTGACAAGGTCTCTGTAGAGGGATATACCATTGGAGATGTTGATGTGGAACAGAGCGGTAGGGGTTTGATGTCACAGCTAGCTTACCACTGACAAGGTCTCTGTAGAGGGATATACCATTGGAGATGTTGATGTGTATTTACAAACATGTTTACCCTACTCATCGGCTCTAGGTGTGTGGGTGTCCCACTAAAATCACCTCTATTAAAATGGATAACGCCATTGTAATGATGTCCTTCCAACAGGAGACATTTATTTTAGGTAATGACCAGATGAAGACCTAATAATTGGAACGCTGTTTTACAGTTTTTTTCAATTGCTAAATGACAGTGGACACAACTGGAGTCACATGTGCAAAACTCTAACTACAGTCTGCACAGCAGCAGTTCATGTGGACCAAACTCTAGTTCGTTTTTCATTGCTTGAACACAGTTTTCAAAACTCTACACACTTATCCCATGACTTTAACCACAACCTGCACAACACTGTGGATTTACAGCACTTTGTTCAAATGCTAACACACTGCTGTCAAAACTGTGAACCACACATTCAAAACGGAATAGATTTCAGCCTTGTGCCTTTCAAACACTGCTGATTGCAATTTCAGCTGAAAGGCTAAGCAGGTGTCTTGTTTTAGACTTGTTAGTGAACACACACACATATTACAGTATATATAGGTAGAGCTCAGAAAGACTCATTTTGGAAATGGAACAAGAAAGATGGGTTCGTGGAGGGAGAAGGGTGGCAGGGAGAGGGTGGATGCATGGAGGAAGACAAAGAAGACAAAGAGCTGTTATTTCAGATGAAATAAGGGCTACACTTATAGACCATGTCGTGAACCATGGTCTCTCATTGAGAGAGGCAGGGTTGAGGGTGCAACCCAATCTGCAAAGATCCACAGTGGCATCTGTAATGCGAATTTTCCATCATACAAACAGGTGAGAGTTACATCCTTACAGTAAATGAAAACATTACAGGAATCTATTTTGTATTGCAATTATAGAATATTTACACAGATATATATTACAGTAAGTTTGACTATAAAATCTATTTTTACAACAGGACCCAAAGGCTGTCCCCAACAGGGGGAAGAGGAAAAATATTTTCAGATGCGCAGGAAAATGCTATTGATGACATGGTTGTTGTCAACAACGCAATAAAACTGAGGGAGATTCAAGATAGAGTGCTGGCTGATAATGATATATTTAAAAAAAACTCAAACCACAGTCTTCACCAACAGTCACCTGAGCTAAACAGTTCACATCACCTGCAAAACTCATTCCAAGCAACACAACTCTTAACACATGGCTCAAAACACGCTCAGTGCATTCAAACTATGCACAACCCTCACTGAGATAACACACTGTCACTCAGAACAAACTGAGAGTAAAAACACTAGCATCAAACACCAATACAGAAAATACAAACTTTTCACCTTTACAGTTTGAACAATTTCAGTGACTTCATACAAAGTAATATTTTCTTCAAGAAAAGAGTGACATTCTTTCGCATGATTTATTAAAATTTTTTTTAGAACATAACAATTCTTTAAGGTAAATGAAAATGAGCAGTTTGCTTCAATAGTCTGTAGTAATTTATGGAATTACAGTAATGAAAAAAAAGGTAGAAACTAAAAGTACATACTGTAATTCGAACAAATAATTGAGGGCTAATCCTGCCTCTCTCTAGCATCAGGCCAAAAGTTTTCTTCAACATCACATCTAATGTTTTCTCTTGCCATGCACCTGGGGAAGAACCTTCTGGAGTGCCTTATCCATCCCTGGCAGTCCTCTGGACTCGTGTCCTCACATTCAGCACGCATGGCTTCCAAAAGAGACATTTGGTCATGTGGGTGTTGAAGCAAACCATCATTGGCCATTGCAGCGCACATGGTGATATTTCCCCCCCCTTTTGCCTGGAACCTCCACAGTGGCCCTTTGACCTAGAACATTCCTTCCTCTGCGTGTTTTGCAAGGTTAAATCCAGCTTCATGTGGTAAATACAAATGAATGTGGTCTTTCCAGTGCTTCCACCTCCATTACTCTTTGAAAAACAGTAAGTGCACAGTTTTACTGTAGAAATGCTCATGTTTATTTTTACTGTAAATATTTTGTATTGCTGTGTACGTCACCTCAGACGTCTTACCTGGACATATTGGTATCTTTGCTCTTTTACCCGTTCACTGTTTCTCTCGAATGGTACAGTTACAGTTTTTTTCAATTGCTAAATGACAGTGGACACAACTGGAGTCACATGTGCAAAACTCTAACTACAGTCTGCACAGCAGCAGTTCATGTGGACCAAACTCTAGTTCGTTTTTCATTGCTTGAACACAGTTTTCAAAACTCTACACACTTATCCCATGACTTTAACCACAACCTGCACAACACTGTGGATTTACAGCACTTTGTTCAAATGCTAACACACTGCTGTCAAAACTGTGAACCACACATTCAAAACGGAATAGATTTCAGCCTTGTGCCTTTCAAACACTGCTGATTGCAATTTCAGCTGAAAGGCTAAGCAGGTGTCTTGTTTTAGACTTGTTAGTGAACACACACACATATTACAGTATATATAGGTAGAGCTCAGAAAGACTCATTTTGGAAATGGAACAAGAAAGATGGGTTCGTGGAGGGAGAAGGGTGGCAGGGAGAGGGTGGATGCATGGAGGAAGACAAAGAAGACAAAGAGCTGTTATTTCAGATGAAATAAGGGCTACACTTATAGACCATGTCGTGAACCATGGTCTCTCATTGAGAGAGGCAGGGTTGAGGGTGCAACCCAATCTGCAAAGATCCACAGTGGCATCTGTAATGCGAATTTTCCATCATACAAACAGGTGAGAGTTACATCCTTACAGTAAATGAAAACATTACAGGAATCTATTTTGTATTGCAATTATAGAATATTTACACAGATACATATTACAGTAAGTTTGACTATAAAATCTATTTTTACAACAGGACCCAAAGGCTGTCCCCAACAGGGGGAAGAGGAAAAATATTTTCAGATGCGCAGGAAAATGCTATTGTTGACATGGTTGTTGTCAACAACGCAATAAAACTGAGGGAGATTCAAGATAGAGTGCTGGCTGATAATGATATATTTAAAAATGTTAATTCTGTCAGCAGAACAACTATTGCTCGAGTCCTAAAGAAACACCAAGTCACAATGAAACAGTTATACACTGTACCATTCGAGAGAAACAGTGAACGGGTAAAAGAGCAAAGATACCAATATGTCCAGGTAAGACGTCTGAGGTGACGTACACAGCAATACAAAATATTTACAGTAAAAATAAACATGAGCATTTCTACAGTAAAACTGTGCACTTACTGTTTTTCAAAGAGTAATGGAGGTGGAAGCACTGGAAAGACCACATTCATTTGTATTTACCGATGAAGCTGGATTTAACCTTGCCAAAACACTAGGTCAAGGGCCACAGAGGAAGGAATGTTCTGCAATGGTCAAAGGGCCACTGTGGAGGTTCCAGGCAAAAGGGGGGAAATATCACCACTCTGCAGCTGCAATGGCCAATGATGTTTTGTTTGCATATTCACCCACCTCACCCATGACCAAATGTCTCTCTTTTGGAAGCCATGCGTGCTGAATGTGAGGACACGAGTCCAGAGGACTGCCAGGGATGGATAAGGCACTCCAGAAGGTTCTTCCCCAGGTGCATGGCAAGAGAAAACATTAGATGTGATGTTGAAGAAAACCTGTGGCCTGATGCTAGAGAGAGGCAGGATTAGCCCCTCAATTATTTGTTCGAATTACAGTATGTACTTTTAGTTTCTACCTTTTTTTTCTCATTACTGTAATTCCATAAATTACTACAGACTATTGAAGCAAACTGCTCATTTTCATTTACCTTAAAGAATTGTTATGTTCTAAAAATTTTAATAAATCATGCGAAAGAATGTCACTCTTTTCTTTGAAGAAAATATTACTTTGTATGAAGTCACTGAAATTGTTCAAACTGTAAAGGTGAAAAGTTTGTATTTTCTGTATTGGTGTTTGATGCTAGTGTTTTTACTCTCAGTTTGTTCTGAGTGACAGTGTGTGTTATCTCAGTGAGGGTTGTGCATAGCGTTTGAATGCACTGAGCGTGTTTTGAGCCATGTGTTAAGAGTTGTGTTGCTTGGAATGAGTTTTGCAGGTGATGTGAACTGTTTAGCTCAGGTGACTGTTGGTAGTGCAGACTGTGGTTTGAGTTTTGCACATGTGACTCCAGTTGTGCCCACTGTCGTTTAGCAATCGAAAAAAACTGTAATTGCGATGGGCATTGCAACGGTCATATAAGGTTTCATTATTATTGGTTAGGGTGTGTTCTTCACATTTGCAGCTAAAAGCTGAATTGCAGACACAAAAAAAAGAAAAATAACTAACTGAAAACCTTGATGAAAAAGATTGAACTTCAGGTCCAGTTCAACCCACTGTCAATGACTATGGTTGCATGCACACAATATTGCGATTATTGTGGATGGACAGATTAATATAATAGTTTGATTAAAACATTTCCATGCTTTGCAAGAAGAACGATTTACCTATTAATCCTATTTACATGGACACATCTCAAATCTGGCTACCTGATAATATACCGTGATAAATGCAGGAAATCGCCAATCAAAATGAACATTCTACCACAGAGAACATATTATTTTTGGGAAGCACATTTGGGATCTCAGTTCGGACATATGAAGTTTGTATGTGAAAACCACATCTAAGATCAGTTGTTCCCGAACACACTTCACTCGCGCTAAAGAGGGAGACTCGCTCGGCTGGTGCTAGCACATTCACAGATCAAATACACATCTGGAACGCAGACTAAGGAGTTTACATGTCCTAATCATTTGAAAGATTGCTCAGAACAATTAGCTGTTTTAATCGGCGTATGCTTACTTTGATTTTGACCTTACACCGACTAAGAGAAGCAGAGCAAAGTGTTCACTTGACTGTTGCATAATCTGCCTACTACCATATTTAGTTTCATATCGAGTTACTAGTGTGCATGTAAACGTACTCAATGAAGAAGTTAGAAGAGGCACCAACGTTACGACATACAGTACACAAACTATGAGCAAAAAAAAATCACTGACTGTGTTGAAAATCAGCTTATAGTCAATTAGATGCATTCTTTTTCAGTATGAAATGTAGCAACTCTGGGTACTATCAGCTTTCATACTACTAAAATAAAAACAAATTAAGCAAATCAAAATCTTTCTGTGTTTGGGCCACATATCTATTATTAAATGTACTCTATCTTGTTTCAGGTGATCAGCGTCAGTCGAGTCAAACAGTTCGCAATGTGCATGTGCTGCTTTTTGAATTAATTTGTTTTTAGCGTGGGTTGTTTGCTGAGGAAGAGGGGTGGAGATGAGCGAGAGAGGTGTCAATTAAGGCATTAAAGAGCAGGCTCAGGTGGTGAAACACCCTGGAGGGAGAGGGGCCCTTAGGACATTCAGCATTTCCCCAGTAGATAGTTTAAAAAGGTAGCCTGGTCCCAGATGTGCTGCTCTCTTGCCAACTCCTTATGCCATTGTCATACCAATGGCAAGACAGCATAAACAGATCTGGGACCAGGCTTCCGAAAAAAGCAAAGCATTAACAAGGAGATGTCAATGATTTAACAGGTGACTAATTCATCAGGAAATGTACTCGTGCTCGGGGATGGTCTGTCAATTATTTGTCAATATGAAAGCGCTTCCGTCGCTCGCTTACACAGTTGCCTACTTGCCATCTTTTCCGATCGCAAGCTGCCGTTGAGCCTTTCCTGTGAATTAGAGACGGGATGGGCCCCTGATTTGAAGACGGTCCATAATGGGACAGTCGCGTGGTCCACAACACGCCCATACCTGCAGATGGATGGAGCTTTTGATTTGGATGAGCGAAAGCAGTGCGGATGCTGTTACCTTGAGATACAGTACCAGAAGCATTTACACAGAAAGGAATGATCCGATCACTGGTTGGTCTTGAGGAACCAGCAACAAATCCTCACAGCTAGCCTATAGCGAGCTACTGCACACACAGCCATGTGATGGTAGCTAGAGTAATAAAGCATGTCTACTTTTCTCTATCAGTAACCACAGTGACCAGGAGGAAAAGGAAACATTGCTTGCCAAGGTTTATCATACTTGAAGACACTAACTACCTTTAAGAGGACAACGGTACATGGGGACGGCGATTGTTTGTCGAAGGATCAGAGGCTAACACGCGGCTGCTGCTTCCTCTTCGCCTGGGGTCTTGCTTCGGCACTGTACATAACTCAAAGCCCGGGATCTCCGCGGGGGGGGGGGGGGATTTTCCAGTATTTGCCTTTACGACTTGAACCTCCAGTCGGGGCCTGGAGTCCCAGGCTCAGAATATATGAGTAATAAACCCTCCCTCCCCTAGAAGCGAGGCCCCGGCCAGTGAGATATTGATGGTCTGGGATAAATCCCGCGTGGGCAGCCGGAGTGCAGCGGCGGCTCTGGATGGAGCGGCGAGCCAGAGCTCAAGTAATAACGTGGCCCTTACTGTCGTCATCATGGCAGGCTGCCGAGATAAAGCTTAGGTGGAGAGTGCAGAGATCAACAGCCGACATGATTCACACCACAACGTGGCAGGTGGATAGGGCCTTGCTTCTGAGTGTGTATGCAACTAGATTGTGTGTGTGTGAGTAGGTCAGTGAGGGGTTAGAAGACATTACGCTTCGTTCTCCATCTGATTGAATTCCCCTGCCAGAGACCAAGACACATTACAGTGGGAGGAAAATGATGTGAGCAGGTCACACACAGTTAGCCTGAACCCACCAAGGCCCTCTGCTGTACTTTGCATCCACTCCCTTCTCATTACCCAGACTACGGAGCTCAGTTCAATCAAACTAGTTGAGGCAATGTTGTTAACGCAGTATCTCTGTTTACACACACTGACAGCACACACCTCTTTTCTGGAACCTGCTGTAGAGTTTATCTCACGTTCCTTTTACAGAATGCCTGTGAGAAAATCAGATTTAGTGACTTTTATACTCCAAAATTAATTTAAATAAAAAATGTGATTTTCCCTTCTAGAAATCATGTATCCTTTATTTAACTAGGCAGTCAGTTAAGAACAAATTCTCATTTACAATGACAGCCTACCCCGGCCAAACCCGGACGATGCTGGGCCAATTGTGCACTGCCCTATGGGACTCCCAATCACGGCCGGATGTGAGATACATGATATCAGCCACCCCCATGTTATCAGGCTGCTGTGCTATTTAGTAATAAGCATTATCACCTGTATCATAAATTATGCAATATAGTGGCTATAAAAAATAGGCTAAAGCATGTGGTTGCCCATCTGTATTTGTGCTAATTATTGGCTAGATCAGTGCTTGCTCAACCTTTTAAGTTTACGCCCCCCCTTTCATCATGGGAGAGCATCCTGTGCCCCGCCCCCATGCCCCCTTTTTACCTCCCCAATTGAATGAACTGCTACAATTTTTACACAAAAATATGGTACAAGAATAACACAATTGTTTGTATTTAGTTAATAAATTTGCCTTATACTCATCAAGAAACACCACATACAAACACGGGAACCTGGTTTCCCTTCCATATTGAAATCAATAAGAAACATTTAATAAATGACAAATAAACCAGCTTACTGCTTTGCATTGTGGCATGCATCCATACACACTAAATACAAATGGTTCTATATAGTGTAACCATAGCGGATCCCTTTAACGTGTTCACGCTACACGTTCCCCAAGGGCACCCCCCCCCCGCTCAACTCAAAAAGTGGCACACAGAATGCAAAAATATTCTTAGAAATATTTAACCTCCACACATTAACAAGTCCAATAGCTCAAATGAAAGATAAACACCTTGTTCATCTACCCAGCGAGTCAGATTTCTAAAATGTTTTACGGCGAAAACATAGCACATATTTATGTCAAACCACCACAAAGACACAGACGATATGTAGCCATTTTGTCGAACAAAAGATGCAATCACAAACGTAGGATAAAAAGAAAAATAATTCACTAACCTTTTGAAAATCTTCATCAGATGACAGTAATAGGACATGTTACACAGTATATTTATGTTTTTTTCAATAATATGTAATTTATATCCATAAATCTCCGTTAACATTGACGCCATGTTCAGAAAATGCTAAAAAATGTCCGGAGAAATTATAACGCCAGATAACAGCAATACACATCATAAACTTTGACTAAATATACATGTTCTAGATATAGTTAGAAAGATACACTGCATCTTAATGCAATCGCTTTATCACATTTATTTTTAACGTTACAGAAATCGTTCACTATTCAATAATCTGAGACGGCGCTCAGACATAAGCAATAGTTCTCCGCTATGTTGGAGTCAACAGAAACACAAAATTACAACATAAATATTCCCTTACCTTTGATGGTCTTCGATCAGAATGTAGTGGAAGGAGTCATACTTACCCAATACATCGTTTGGTTTCAAGTCTTGTGTCTTTGTATTAGCATATGCTACAAGTTCCAGCTGAAATGCATCCAAAATGACTTCTGGTCCCGAACAGTTGTGCATCAAAACTTCAAAATTACATATTATATGTCGACTAAACTGGTCAAACTAAGTGCAGAATCAAGCTTTAGGATGTTATTAACATACAAAACAATTCTCAATTCAACCGGACAATCTGACTTCTTCTCATGCAAGTTGGAACAAAGGGAGCTCTGTGCCCAACGCGCGCCCGAAAGCGCATGTATTTTCTCACAACACTCACTATTTTGCCTGCCAAAGGGTCAAAGCTCGTGGGATTTGCACAATTAAACGCTCTACTGATAGAGGACATCTCGCGGAAGACATAGAAACTGTTTCCAGATCCATAGCTGGTTGGGAAGGGTGGGGGCGATGACGTCAAAGCTGCCCCAACTTTCTGGATGCCAAAACTAGTTTGGAAGATTGGCTGCCCTGTGAGTTCTGCTATACTTACAGACATAATTCAAACGGTTTTAGAAGCTTTAGTGTGTTTTCTATTCAATAATAATTATTATATGCATATATTAGCAATTTTGGACAGATTTTTTTTCAGTTTACTATGGGCACGCAATTCATCCAAAGGGGGCAGTATTGTCCCGAGCCTTAACAGGTGCTACATATAAAGCAAGACCGATTCAAGACCAAGACCGGAGCAAATTGAGTTTGAGGCAAGACTGAGACCGGGAGGGGAGGAGGGGGGGGGGGGGGTGAGGGTTCCGAGACCAAGGCAAGACCGAGACCCCAGAAAAATGTGAGTCCAATTAGAGACCGTGATTGTAATTGTGTCAAATCGCCACCAAAACAAAAGTTATTCATCTCCAGTATTTCTGTGTTAATATTTCAGAAGAAAATATGGCCCGAGACGCAAATGAAAATATGCCCCCTTTTTGCCATGAGGTAGAGAGAACATTTAGAAATTTTATAACAGATTTCCTGCAATTCTAAACATTTTTGCCATGAATTATGCCCTGTTAATATGATATCTGAGTGAGAGTGACTAAGAAAATCAATCTGTGGCCCACCTGGAGGTCAGGGCCCGTGGGCACATGCACTGCTTGCCCAGTCGGTATTCATCGACAATAACTACAAGTGTAGAAAGCTGGCTAGACTAACTTACCAATCAAAAACTTGTTAGCTGACATGACTAATTGAGTGACTGTCATGACAAGAGAAAAACTGCTGATGCACAACCAAATTTCGAAATTGCACCTTGAGTCTTCTATTATTCAACATGAAAGGTGTGATCTGTTGTAGCTCTGCTGGTAGAGCATGGTGCTTGTAACAACAGCATAGTGGGTTTGATGCCCAGGACCACCCATAAGTAAAATGGATGCACACATGACAGTAAATTGCTTAGGATTAAACGTCTGCTAAATGGCATATGTTATATTATATGTTCTAACTCTCAACAGTAATTTCAGACCTTGACCGAGTTCCTAATTATTATGTCTGTCACCAATGCTTTTAAGAAATGCTGCTTTAGACATTCAGAATGATGGCAAAAAGGCATGCTGAGAGCAAATAAAGAGGCATTCTGCAAATGATCACTAACCCAAATGTAAAAAGACCAAACAAAGTTACAATTTCCCACCCTTCCCTTACTAATAGTGAGCCTACTCTTCCCTACCAGCAAATAAAGGAAGTTCTGATGAGGGAGACAAAGTTTGAAGATATTTTACAACAAAAGTAAAGGACAGTAATGTTACGGGTAAAGTAGGAAGCCAGGGTTTCGAAAGGCAATAAAATATTGATTTCTCGTGAAAGAAGTGTGGATATTTGGCCTGGTAAATATCCACGTGTGACTAAATGGGAGCTGATAATTGACCTTTTGACTCCGCTGGTCTCTGGAAGAAATCCAGAGTCCTCATCTTCCGAGACCGAGTCGAGACCAAGTAAAAAGATATCTGACAACGAGACAAGACCGAAACACAGAGACCGGTCTCGAGTACTACAACACTGGAAGGTTCTATAAAGAACCATGCTCATGTGGTTCTAAATGTAACCTGTATGGCTGTGGTATTCAAAGTTAGAATCAAACTGCAGTGGGGTCGCCAGAATGCAACAAATGAATAAGAGAACAGATTATTGTATAGGACAATATACAAACGTTTTTTGGAAAGATCCTTTGAACGAAGTACAACAATTTAAGGTTGTTTCGTTAGATTTGGGGTGAGGTGAGGTCGCAAGAAATTCTTGGGGAAGAAACAGGGTCCCCAGAAACTCTGGCAGAAGAAAAGGGGTCCCCGCTGAAAAAGTTTGAATACCACTGCTGTATGGTGCTATAAAGAACCCTTTCTTAGGGTCTATAAAGAACCATTATATATTTACAGTAGCACAAAACAAGGTTTCCGCTATGGTTACAACCCTTAATAGGGGCTATATAGAACCCTTTTTGTGGCTCTATATTTAGAAACTTTTTGGGGAAATGGTTCTATAAAGAAATTTCCTCAATCTCAAAGTTCTTTGTAGATCCTTTTGAAGAACCATACAGCTTTTTAAAATTCCGGTTAGCCATGTTATATTGTTACAATTTCATAGGTGTTATTATTGTGTTAATTGACAAGTTGAATCAGGTGTGCTAGCTCTGGAACAGCTGGAGGTCACTGAGGAGAGAATTGAAAACCACTGACTCAGTCAACCGCTCTCCGCTGACAAGGCCATAAGAGAGTCTTTCTCGAGATACACTACATGACCAAAAGTATATGGACACCTAGCTCGTTGAACATCTCATTACAAAATCATGGACATTGGGCCCCTCTCTGCTGCTATAACAGCGTCCACTCTTCAAGAAAGGCTTTCCATTAGATGTTGGAACATTGCTTCGGGGACTTGCTTCCATTCAGCCACAAGAGCATTAGTGTGTTCAGGCACTGATATTGGGCGTTACAATTCATCCCTAATGGTGTTCAATGGGGTTGAGGTCCGGGCTCTGTGCAAGCCAGTCAAGTTCTTCCACATCAATCTTGACAAATTAATTTGTATGGACCTCTCTTTGTGCCCGGGGGCAGTGTCATGCTGAAACAGGAAAGGACCTTCCCCAAACTGTTGCCACAAAGTTGGAAGCACAGAATCATCTAGAATGTCATTGTTTATATATTACATTTTTTATTTCACCTTTATTTAACAAGTTCTCATTTACAACTGCGACCTGGCTGAGATAAAGCAAAGCAGTGCGACAAAATCAAACAACACAGAGTTACACATAAACAAACGTACAGTCAATAACGCAATAGAAAAAATCTATGTACAGTGTGTGCAAATGTAGAAGAGTAGGGAGGTAGGCAATAAATAGGCCATAGAGGCGAAATAATTACAATTTAGCATTAACACTGGAGTGATGGATGTACAGATGATGATGTGCAAGTAGAATATTTTAATTATTGTACGCTTCGGCGTTAAGATTTCCCTTCACTGGAACTAAAGGGCCTAGCCCGAACCATGAAAAACAGCCCCAGACATTATTCCTCCTCCACCAAATTTTACAGTTGGCACTATGCATTGGGGTAGGTAGAGTTCCCCTTGCATCCGCAAAACACATATTAATCCGTCGGACTGCCATATTGTGAAATGGGATTCATCACTCCAGAGAACGCATTTCCACTGCTCCAATGTCCAATGGCAGTGAGCTTTATACCACTCTAGCCGACGCTTGACATTGCGCATGGTGATCAATGTTATACACCTGTCAGCAACTGGTGTGGCTGAATTAGCCGAATCAACTAATTCGAAGAGGTGTCCATATACTCTTGTATATATAGTGTACCATTATTGGCCATAGTCATAGAACATGTAATGGGAGAACACAACCGATTAGATAAATTGGTATTACACTCTCATTCACGGTTGCACAAAAAGAGTTGTGAGAAAACCACGCCACAAAAATATTCAAATGAGTCACCGCCCTACATTTGAATTATCACTAAAAGAGCAAAGAACCCTTTTGTGAACTGCAAATAACCATTGAAGGGCTTACAGGGTTCTTTGAGTTATTATGGTTCCATCCCTCTTCCCAAAGGGGCAAACAGGGCAAACAGGAGAAGAAAGGAAGAGAGAAAAACACTAGTGGGAAAAAAAGCAACTGTACAGGTAACTCATCCAGAGCTCTTTGACTTATGGCAGAAAGACATTATAAGATATCTGATGGCAAACATTTAGTAGTGAATTGCATAAAAGTGTAACTTCATCAACTCATGTGCGCCACACAACAAGAGACTCACCGATAGATGTAGAACGCTATGGACTCACCAGCTCGCTTTCTCCCATTGTGCTTTTACAAACAAACACATGACTCGCTCAACTGTTCTGGGGAACTACGGTAAATTCATAATTAAAGATTATGTGACAGGTGAAAAGAAATACGCAATCTGCTTTATTTCCTAAGGTATTGCACAAGTTGACTAGAGGTAATAACTTAAAAAGTAGATGCAAATATTCACATTTTTCTTACATTTTTACCCAATTTTTGTCTCCAATTTCGTGATATCCAATTGCTAGTTATGATCTTGTCTCATCGCTGCAACTCCCTTATGGCCTAGGGAAAGGCAAAGATCGACAACGAGTCCTCAGAAACATGACCCGCAAAGTTGCATTAATTCTTAACATGGAAGCCAGCCACACCAATGTGTCAAAGGAAACGCCGTTCGACTGATGACGGAAGTCAGCTTGCAGGGGCCTGGCCCGCCGCAAGGAGTCACCAGAGAGCAATGAATCAATGAATCCTGTACCTGTCCCGCAGGTGTGATGTTCGGAGGGACCAATCCTGCGCAGGTGTTGTTAAACATGGTCTGCCACTGCGAGGACGATCAGCTGTCCATCCTGTCTCCCTGTAGTGCTATCTTAGGCGTCCCACAGTACGGACATTGCAATTGGTTGCCTTGGCCATATCTGCAGTCCTCATGCCTCCTTGCAGCATGCCAAAGGCATGTTCACGCGGATGAGCAGGGACCCTGGGCATCTTTCTTTTGGTGTTTTTCAGATTCAGTAGAAATGCCTCTTTAGTGTCCTAAGTTTTCATAACTGTGACCTTAATTGCCTACCGTCTGTAAGCTGGTAGTGTCTTAATGACCGTTCCACAGGTGCATGTTCATTAATTGTTTATGGTTCATTGAACACGCATGGGAAACCGTGTTTAAACCCTTTACAATGAAGATCTGTGAAGTTATTTAGGTTTTTATGAATTATCTTTGAAAGACAGGGTCCTGAACAAGGGACATTTATTTTTTTGCCAAGTTCTCTCAACCAGGCATTCTCTTAACCAGCTTCATGAGGTAGTCATCTGGAAAGCATTTCAAATAACAGGTGTGTGGATTTGTGGAATTTCTTTCGTTCTTAATGAGTTTGAGCCATTCAGTTGTGTTGTGACAAGGGGGTGGTATACAGAAGATAGCCCTATTTGGTAAAAAACCAAGTCCATATTATGGCAAGAACAGAACAAATAAGCAAAGGCAAATGACAGTCCATCATTACTTTAAGACATGAACTTTTAAAGTTTCTACAAGTGCAGTCGCAAAAACCATCAAGTGCAATGATAAAACTGTCTCTCATGAGGATCGCCACAAAAAAGGAAGAACTAGTGGTACCTCTGCTGCAGAGGACAAGTTCATTACACTTAACTGTACCTCAGAAAGTGCAGCCCAAATAAATGCTTCACAGAGTTCAAGTAACAGACTCATCTCAAAATCAACAGTTCAGAGAAGTCTGCATGAATCAGGCCTGGGAGGTGGGATTGCTACAAAGAAACCACTACTAAAGGACACCGATAAGAAGAAAAGACTTGTTTGGGCCAAGAAACACGAGCAATGGACATTAGACCGGTAGAAATCTGTCCTTTGGTCTGATGAGTCCAAATGTGAGATTTTTGGTTCCACCAGCCATGTCTTTATAAGATGCAGAGTAGGTGAACAGATGATCTCCGCATGTCTGGTTCCCACCGTGAAGCATGGAGGAGGTGGTGTGATGGTGTGGGGTGCATTGCTGGTGACGCTGTCAGTGATTTATTTAGAATTCAAGGCACACTTAACCAGCATGGCTATCCCAGCAGTGATATGCCATCCCATCTGGTTTGCGCTTAGTGGGACTATCATTTGTTTTTCAACATGACAATGTCCCAATACATCTCCAGGCTGTGCAAGGGCTATTTTGACCAAGAAGGAGAGTGATGGAGTGCTGCATCAGATGACCTGGCCTCCACAATCACCCGACCTCAACCCAATTGAGATGGTTTGGGATGAGTCGGACCGCAGAGTTCAGGAAAAGCAGCCAACAATTGCTCATTATATGTGGGAACTCCTTCACAACTGTTGGAAAAGCATTCCAGGTGAAGCTGGTTGAGAGAATGCCAAGCGTGTGCAAAGCTGTCATCAAGGCAAAGGGTGGCTACTTTGAAGAATCTCAAATATAAAATATATTTTGATTTGTTTAACGCTTTTTTGGTTACTACATGATTCCTTATGTGTTATTTCATAGTTTTGATGTCTTGACTATTATTCTACAATGTAGAAAATAGTACAAATAAAGAAAAACCCTTGAATGAATAGGTGTGTTCCAACTTTCGATTGGTACTGCATATTTATATTCGGGAATCTGCCATTGCTAGTTCTTATATTTTTTAATTTCTATCTTTTTATTTTGGGTGTTTATGTGTATTGTTATGTACTACAATGTTGGAGCTAAAAACATAAGCATTTTGCGGCACCTGCAATAACATCTGAAAAATATGTATACGTAACCAATAAATGTTGATTTGAGGAACCTTCTTAGTGTGTATCAATGAAGACTATGGTGGCTCAATTTCTATTGCAGATTCTCAAATTGAAATAAAAACATTTTGTTAGTTCTGGAAGTATTTTAATGGTGATTATTAGGTTGCATAAACATGATTAGCGGTTTCCCCCCACAATTGTTGCCTTCAAATTGGCATAATTAAGGAGGATAGGCTGCTGCTGTTGGTCCATGGTCAGGGTCTGGGAGACAGGCCAACTGCCTCTGACTGGGTAGAGAAACTAATGAACACAAGGGGAGACAGAGAGCTGGTTTCAAGTGCAGGGCACAGCAGGTGTTTATTGCAGAGGACCACAGGAGGAGGCAGGTAGCTGGGTCCAGGGGCAGGCAGAAGGTCATACACAGGGGGTCCAAAAGGGCAACAGTACAGGCAGGGAAAAGGCTAGTAATGCCGTCCGGGAGATCAGGCAATAGGTAGATAACAGGAAATACGATAGGATAAAGTACAGGCAGGGTATAGGCAAAAGGCATCCTTAGTGAGGCAGGCAAAAACAATCATATACAGGCCGAGTAAATCACAGGAAACCCAGCACTCTGAAAGCCGTGTGTCACAAAACAAACAATAACCTCACAGTGATGGGGTGCAAAGAACTGAACTAAATAGTGTGTGATAATGACATACAGGTTTGTGAACAGGTGAATTATAATTCAGATGATTGGGATCTGGAGAGTGAGCTGCGTTCAGGGGATCTACATGTTTGAGGGTGTGAGTTAGAAGCAGACGTTACAGAAACAGGCTTGCTTGAGCCTACTGCCTAAGATTAATAGAAACAACCCTTCTCTAATAGCCTAATATAAACTCAATCTTTTAAGATTCAAAATACTATCAAAAGTTTCCTTTGAACACTCAAAGTTCAGCCCAATAGAACCATGACCAATTACTAGTTTTGAGAAATAGTGCTCTAACGTGCTTAGCCATAATATAATGAGACCCTTCCTGTTTAGATTAAGACACCACATAGCCGGTGGGAGATAATGCTCTGAAAAATGTACCTCAAACCAGGGCTGATAAATGTAGTGTACTCTGAACTGTCCCATTATCCCAACTGTTACACTGAGAAGATTGAAGAACTGCTCGTTTTTAAGTAAGCTACAATTTTCATCCTCATGTTAGCTAGCAGTAGCCACAGCAGCCATTATGGAATGACATGTTGCGTTGCAAAACAAAAGGATCTGATTGGCTGACACTGCCATTCCAAAATGGCTGCTGTGGCTTCTGCTATCTATCATGAGGACGAAAGAGCAGTTTTCCAGAAAACTACCAGTCATTCAGTCTTCTCGGTGTAACAGATAATTATCACGACTCAGGATATGACCCAGATGCAGACACGGGAGGTGGATAGTACAGTTCTCAGATGATTTATTAGAAACACGGGGCAGGCAAAGAGCAGGTTGAGGGCAGGCAGAGGTTGGCCATCAGGTCAGAGTCAGTCAGGTACAGGATGGCAAGCAAGCTCGGGGTCAGGGCAGGCAGAGGTTCGTAATCAGGCCAAAGTCAGGCAGGTACAGGACGACAGGCAGCCTCGGGGTCAGGGCAGGCAGAATGGTCCGAACCGCGAAAAACTAGGAAACAGAACTAGAGAAACAGGAAGGCGGGAGAGAACGCTGGTAAGACCTGACAAGATGAACTGGCAACAGATAAACAAAGAACAGGTATAAATACACAGGGGATAATGGGAAGATGGGCGACACCTGGAGGGGTGTAGAGACAAGCACAAAGACAGGTGAAACAGATCAGGGTGTGACAATAATGGGACAATTCAGAGTACAAAGCATTTGTCACCCCTGGATTGAGGTACGTTTTTCTTAGCCATACTGTCCCAGTCAAAAGTTTGGACAAACCTACTCATTCAAGAGTTTTTCTTAATTTGACTATTTTCTCCATTGTAGAATAATAGTGAAGAAATCAAAACTATGAAATAACTCACATGGAATTATGTAGTAACCAAAAAAGTGTTAAACAAATCAAAATATATTTTATATTTGAGATTCTTCAAAGTAGCCACCCTTTGCCTTTGCACACTCTTGGCATTCTCTCAACCAGCTTCACCTGGAATGCTTTTCAATATGGAACATTGTAAAAATAAAGACAAACCCTTGAATGATTAGGTGTCCAAACTTTTTTTGGTACTGTATCGCGCCGGCTCCAGGGTGTCTTAATCTAATCAGGAAGCCTGTCCAACCCCAGTGCATCTGTAAGCAAGTTTAGGGTCGGAATCTATTCTGGCTTATACGCGAGATGTGCATTTCGTCACTTCAAAATAGAAACTTTCTCCATTTGAAAAAATATCACTTTCTATATAATTCTTATTCATGCTTATGAATTTACCATGTTAAATTTGACTGTAATATGTTTAAGTTTCAAGCTTCAAAGTTATCTCACAGATTTGAGGGTCTGTTAAGAAGAGAGTGAAGTTCATGAAAGTTTATGAATGTACTCATCTCATGTATGTCTCATTGACACTGCATGCTGAATGAGGCGAAGGCCAAAACCCATCCGTGCAGGGCAATACATTAATTAATTATTGAAGATAACCTTTTGGGCTGCTGTCCATTGAACTTTCTATGTTTCCCCACTTAAATGTGAATGAGATGCCTATGGCAATTGCACAAGAACAACAATTAGGAACGTTCATCTCTAGATGAAGAAATAATGACATTTGTAGTTAGTCAGATATCAAAAAGGTTTTTCTTTCTGGAAGTGTATTAACATCAAATCAAATTGTATTTGTCACATGCGCAAAATACAACAGGTAGCCACAGCAGCGAAATGCTTACTTACAAGCTGACAATGCAACAATGCAGTTTTAAGAAAAATACCTAAAAAATAAGAAATAAAGTAACAAACAATTAAAAAGCAGCAGTAAAATAACAATAGCAAGGCTATATACAGGGGGTACCGGTACAGAGTCAATGTGCGGGGGCACCGGTTAGTCGAGTTAATTGAGGTAATATATACATGTGGGTAGAGTTATTGCAGTGAATTATGCATAGATAATAACAGAGAGTAGCAGCAGCGTAAAAGAGGGCTGGGGGCAATGCAAGTAGTCTGGCTAGCCAGACTACTCCGCTTGCCATGCGGTAGCAGAGAGAACAGTCTATGACAAGGGTGGCTAGAATTTTTGACCATTTTTTGTGCCTTTCTCTGACACGGCCTGGTATAGGAGGTGCTGGATGGCAGGAAGCTTGGCCCCAGTGATGTACTGGGCCGTACACACTACCCTCTGTAGTGCCTTGTGGTCGGAGGCCGAGCAGTTGCCATACCAGGTAGTGTTGCAAACAGGAAGTGTTGCAATTAGGATGCTCTCGATGTTGCAGCTGTAGAACCTTTTGAGGATCTGAGGACCCATGACAAATCTTTTCAGTCTCCTGAGGGGGAATAGGTTTAGTCGTGCCCTCTTCACGACTGTCTTGGTGTGCTTGGACCATGTTAGTTTGTTGGTGATTAGGACACCAAGGAACTTGAAGAGCTCAACCTGCTCAGCTACAGCCCCGTCAATGAGAATGGGGCATGCTCGGTCCTCCTTTTCCTGTAGTCCACAATCATCTCCTTAGTCTTGAACACATTGAGGGAGAGGTTGTTGTCCTGGCACCACACGGCCAGGTCTCTTACCTCCTCCCTATATGCTGTCTCATCATTGTTGGTGTTCAGGCCTACCACTGTTGTCATCTGCAAACTTAATGATGATGTTGGAGTCATGCCTGGACGTGCAGTCATGAGTGAACGGGGAGTACAGGAGGGGACTGAGCACGCACCCCTGAGGGGCCCCCGTGTTAAGGACCAGTGTGGTGGATGTGTTGTTACCTACCTTTACCACCTGGGGGCAGGCCATCAGGAAGTCCCGGATCCAGTTGCCAGAGGGAGGTGTTTAGTCCCAAGATCCTTATCTTAGTGTTGAGCTTTGAGGGCACTCTGGTGTTGAACGCTGATCTGTATTGAATGAATGGCATTCTCACAAAGGTGTTCCTTTTGTCCAGATGTGAAAGGGCAGTGTGGAGTGCAATAGATCTGTGGATCTGTTGGGGCAGTATTTAAATTGGAGGGGGTCTAGGGTTTCTGGTATAATGGTATTGATGTGAGCCTTGACATGCCTTTCAAAGCACTTCATGGCTACAGACGTGCTACGGGTCGGTAGTCATTTAGGTAGGTTACCTTAGTGTTCTTGGGCACAGGAACTATGGTGGTCTGCTTGAAACATGTTGGTATTACAGGCTCAGACAGGAAGAAGTTGAAAATGTCAGTGAAGACACCAGTTGGTCAGTGCATGCTCGAAGTACACCTGCTGGTAATACATCTAGCCCTGCGGCCTTGTGAATGTTGACCTGTTTAAAGGTCTTAGTTACATCACCTGCGGAGAACGTGATCACACAGCTGGTACTCTCATTCATGTTTCAGTGTTAGTTGCCTCGAAGCGAGCATAGATGTAATTGAACTCGTCTGGTAGGCTTGTGTCACTGGGCAGCTCTCGGCTGTGCTTCCCTTAGTAGTCTGTAATAGTTAGCAAGCCCTGCCACATCCGACGAGCATCGGAGCCGGTGTAGTATGATTTGATCTTAATCCTGTATTGATGCTTTGCCTGTTTGATGGTTTGTCGGAGGTCATATCGTGATTCCTTATAAGCTTCTGGGTTAGAATCCTGCTTCTTGAAAACAGGAGCTATACCTTTTTAGCACAGTGCGGATGTTTCCTGTAATCTAGGGCTTCTGATTGGGGTATGTACGTACAGTCACTGTGGGGGGGACGTCATTGATGCACTTATTGATGAAGCCAGTGATTGATGTGGTGTACTCCTCAATGCCATCGGAAGAATCCCGGAACAGATTCCAGTCTGTGCTAGCAAAACAGTCCTGTGCTTAGCATCTGCTTCATCTGACCACTTTTTTATTGCCTGAGTCACTGGTGCTTCCTGCTTTAATTTTTGCTTGTAAGCAGGAATCAGGAGGTTAGAATTATGGTCAGATTTTCCAAATGGAGGGCGAGGGAGAGCTTGCATACGTCTCATTGTGTGGAGTGAAGGTGGTCTAGAGTTTTTTCCCTCTGGTTTCACATGTAACATGCTGAAAGAAAATAGGTAAAACAGATTTAAGTTTCTCTGCATTAAAGTCCCCGGCCACTAGGAGCGTCGCCTCCGGGTGAGCGTTTTCATGTTTTCTTATGGTGGTAAACAGATCATTGAGTGCGGTCTTAGTGCCAGCATCGGTCTGTGGTAGTATGTAGACAGCTATGAAAAATACAGATGAAAACTCTCTAGGTAGATAGTGTGGTCTACAGCTTATCATGAGATACTCTACCTCAGGCGAGCAAAACCTTGAGACTTCCTTAGATATCGTGCACCAGCTGTTTACAAATGTACATAGATTGTCTTACCAGAGACTGCTGTTCTATCCTGCCGATGCAGTGTGCAATCTGCCAGCTGTATGTTAATCATGTCGTTGTTCAGTCACGACTCAGTGAAACATAAGATATTACAGTTTTTAATGTCCAGTTGGTAGGATATACGTGCATTTAGCTCGTCCAATTTTGTTGGTCCCCTTGTTAGATAAATAATATGCAAACGTATGGTCTGGTAGCAAATGTCATCGCCATTGAGCTAGTTATCATAGTAGCAGTAAACAGCAGCCAGCAAGTGATACGAGCGATGGAGAGCGGTGTGAAAGAGAGAGGAGTTACGGCCTCACTCTATCCAATCGTAGCAATAGGATCAAGTTACAATCCGCCCATTTCTTGACAGATCGCTGAACTATCCAATTGAGTTGTTTGGAATTTAGTCCTCGCTGCTGAGTTGTATGGAGATGCGCAGGGCAAGATGTATTACCAGAAGGTGTACTCCGAGCATGCGCTGAGCAACTGGCAAGTGTCTTCACTGACATTTTCAACTTCTCCCTGTCTGAGTCTGTAATACCAACATGTTTCAAGCAGACCACCATCGTTCCTGTGGCCAAGAATTCACCCCACAGTGAATTATTTAAAATTGAAATACTGATCTATTCTGACTACTATATTGCTAAACGTGTTCATGTTCATTAACGGTCAATTACCGTGAGACCGGCAGTCATTTGATTGACAGCTACTGTCTGGCTGAATTTCATGACTGCCACAGCCCTATCTATCACCTGAGAAAAATTTTCAATCAAGTTTTTTTACGATTTCTAGAACATTCTCAAAATACAATGAGCAAATGTCATCAGGACTGGCAGTTGACTGACTTTGACATGTCGTTTTCACAATCAGTCCAAGAATAAGTGACAGAAATGATATGGTCACCCGCAAAATATTAGATCCGACAATGGTAGTGTAATGACAGCTCCAGCTTTTCATTAACTTGACAGCTGTGTCAACCCCTAATGTTATCTCGCAGTCCAGCTTTCTGATGTGGCATTGACAAAACATCGTGATTTCCATCCCAAACATACAAGCTATAGTAGAGAATTATTGAGAATTAATTATTGACCGTGCAGCAGTGTGACTACCTTCCTATCTGCAATAACCATCAGGCACCCGCATGGGTAGCTGCATCTTTGGTAATGTGGGCTCCGGTGAAACGTCGACTTGGATTTCCGTAAAATGCCTCAGACTCTCGTTTGTTGGATTTGTTTGTTTTCTGCCAGGATCTTAATATTTTCTAAAGACAAACATTGTTTTGATTTATGTCCTGTATTAGCATAAGCATTGCTCTACTCTTTCATTGGAGTAACATTGGTCTATTTTTGGTAATTTGTCATTATGCCTGCACATGGGCATTTTTTCAATTCATAGCCTGCATAGAGCAGCACATCTATAGCCCACTCATATTTGTATATTGTGTCATGCATCATCTTGCAAAAAAATATTGGCATTGCCACTAGAGAACGCATTAATGCGTTTTAAATGCAATTTTAAAATCGAACAATACATTTGACTTTTTTATCAACCTAATTACATAACATAATGGTAATACTTTTATTTGAATGGTAAATCTCTTGATAAACTTGGTAAGTTAAGATGGCATAGGGCAACTCACAATACAGGTGTATGCATATTCAATGGGAGTGTGTATTCATGCATTGAGTTATTCAGCTTATTTTGGCTGATCAGTGGAGTCTCTGGTGCTACAGATGCCAAACAAGCCGTTTGCCTTCAATGTGGGACTTATATTAACCTACTGCTAAACAACATTGGCATAGAAGCATCACTTCAGCATGTCACGCCTGTATTGAAGGACATCATATAGGCACTGCTGTTGGTTTGAGAATTTAAAAGATCTATTCTTTGCAAATGGGTCCAACGTATCGCCATGATTTGTGATCATGGAAGCTTCTGACATTTGTCATTTTTCGTGATCTGGGAAATATATTTTTGATCAGAACAACAGTTTTCAGCTGTACTAACATAATTGCAAAAGAGTTTTCTAATGATCAATCAGCCTTTTAAAATGATAAACTTGTCTTAGCTAACACAACGTGCCACTGGAACACAGGAGTGATGGTTGCTGATAGTGGGCCTATGTACACCTATGTAGATATTCCATTAGATAATTCAGCCGTTTCAACCCACAATAGTCCTTTACAACAGTAATAATATCTACAACATATTTCTGATCAATTTATTGTTATTTAAATAGACAAAAAAACATTTCTAAGTGACCCCAAAGGTATGTGGACACCCCTTCAAATGAGTGAATTCAGCTATTTCAGCCACACCTGTGGCTGATAGGTGTATAACATTGAGCACACAGCCACACAGCCATTGGCAGTAGAATGGCCCATACTGAAGAGCTAAGTGACATTTAACGTGGCACTGTCATAGTATGCCACCTATCCAACAAGTCAGTTTGTAAAATATCTGCCCCACTAGTGCTGCCCCAGTCAACTGTAAGTGCTATTATTGTGAAGTGGAAACATCTAGGAGCAACAACGGCTCAGCCGCAAAGAGCTAGGCCACACAGCCTCACAGAACGGGACCATCAAGTGCTGAAGCCCATGTAAAAATGGTCTGTTCTCAGTTGCAACGCTACCAATCAGTGTGGAAGAACTTGACTGGCCTGCACAGAGCCCAGACCCCAACCCCATCTAAGACCTTTGGGCTGAATTGGAACACCGACTGCGAGCCAGGCCTAATCACCCAACATCCGTGCCCAACCTTACTAATGCTCTTGTGACTGAATGGAAGCAAGTCCCTGCAGCAATGTTCCAACATCAATTGGAAAGGCTTCCCAGAAGAGTGGAGGCTGATATAGCAGCAAAGGGGGGACCAATTCCATATTGACGCCCATGATTTTTGAATAAGACGTTCGACGAGCAAAATTAGACTGAATAAATTAATATTTCCTGTCACTGAAATTCAAATTCTACATCCTGTGGGGTATGGTCAATTAAATTAGAATTTCAACTCAATTTCAACTTGAATGGGAGTCAACTGCAACACAACAGTTGCGACTGCAACAATTCTAAAATTCTGAATTGAGCACAAGCCTGGCAAGTAGAAGTAGTCAAGAGCTGGACATCCGAGCAACCGGGAAAGAAGGAACTTGGTCAGGGAGTCGACCAAGAAACCAATGACCACTCCGACAGAACTAAAGATTTCCATGGCTGAAATGGAGAATCTGCCAGAAGGACTGCAGTCTCTACAGCATTTCACCAATCTGGGCTTTATGGTAGGGTGGCCAGGTGGAACCCACTCCTGAGAAAAATGCACATGACGGCACGTCTGGACTTTGCAAAAAGGAACATGAAAGACTCTGAGGCATATATAAGGCAAAAGATTCTGTGGTCTGATAAGACAAATATTTAACTCTTTGGCATAAATGCAAAGGGCTCTGTCTGGAGAAAACCAGGCACAGCTCATTAGTCATCTAACACCATCCCTACCGTAAAGCATGGTGGTGGCAGCATTGTGCTATTGGGATGCTTTTCAGTGGCAGCGACTGGGAGACTGGTAAGGATAGAAGAAACAATGAATGGAGCTAAATACAGGTAAATCCTTGATGAGAACCTGCTTCAGAGTGCAAACAATCTTAGACTGGGGCAAAGATTTACGTTCCAACAGGATAATGACCCCAAGCATACAGTCAAAGCAATGCTGGAATGGCTACAGAACAAAGATGTGTCCTTGAGTGGCCCAGCCAAAGCCCAGACTCGAATCCCTTTGAAAACAGTGGAAACACTTGAAAGTTGCTGTTCCCTGCCACTCCTCGTCTAACTTCACAGAGCTTGAGAACATTTGCAAGGAAGAACGGGAGAAAATCCAGATGTGCAAAGCTGATACAGTCATACCCAAGATGACCGAAAGCTGTAATTGCCGCCAAAGGTGCTTCTACAAAGTGTTGGCTCAGGGGTGTGAATAATTATCTAAATTAGATATTTCTGTATTTTGTTTTAAATAAATTTGCACAAAACAAAAAATATGTTTTCCCTATATTATTATGGGGTATTGTGTGTAGGTTGGTGAGAAAAAAAATATTTCATCAATTTTTGAATAAAGGCTGCAACACAACAAAATGTAGAATAAGCCAATGGGTATGAGTACTTTCTGAAGGCACTGTAGTTCAATATCTTTCCTGCATGCTTTCTATCTGGTTTTGGACGTTTAATTTCACACAAACTGTTTTTCCATCCTGTAATTAGCTCCAATGACTGTCATTTCCTCCATACTAAAGGTATAGTTCGAGATTTTAGCAATGAAGCCCGAGTCACATGAACAGGAACAGCTAGCATGGTAACTATTCCTGCAGACTTCCAATCATTGAGCAAACGTGACTTAGCGTTGACTTGTGAAACTAGCTCTAACTTTCTTCATATTGGATGCAGAGACATAAAAATGGTATCCACGATGGTATTCTTTTGCAGCTAACTATATTCATACAATAATTTATTTCCCACACAATTTTTTATTTTTTTTACATTTAAGGACCCCCTGCTGTCCTTCCGCGGAACCCCAGGGGGCCGCAGACCCCAGTGTGAAACCCCCTGGCATAGCCTATAGAAATGTTGCGCAATGACTGGGCTTATAAGAACACTTATTTAATTCCATGCATCAACCAGCTATTTGAGGAACTGGCTCTTGCTGCACTACAGTTTTAAAGAGCACCGTTTTGGAGAAGACTAGTTACGTGACTGAATAGTCCACGTCAAATTTGAATACAGTCATAACTTGTGACTGTCGGTGTGACGGTAATACGGTCACCGTAACAGTCCTAGTGATGGGCTGCTGCCCTAGTTCTGTACATTAGCTCATAAACAGGTAATCATGTCTGTGTACTGTGCACTCCCTTAAGGTACTGTAAACTACAACAGTCAAGTTATTAAACAACAAATTGACAGAAGTCGGTTCAATTACTTGAATTCCATTTAGTTGGGGTTTTCATGTGTGCTTTCTCTAGAGCAAAATCAAATCATTCAAGTGAGAAATTAAGTGACTAGTAACCGAAAGGTTGCTAGATCGAATCCCTGAGCTGACAAGGTAAAAATCTGTCATTCTGCCCCTGAACAAGGCAGTTAACCCACTGTACCAAGGCCGTCATTGTAAATAAGAATTGTTCTTAAACTGACTTGCCCAGTTAAATAAATATGGGATGCTGAAGGGAGTTGTAGTTTCCCTTAAGAAAATATTTTACAAAGTTAAGCAGAAATATGGTAATTAAATACAATGACCGTAAACCATTGTGCCTGTTCTTTTCCGGCTCGGACACATATGGATACACTTTTAGCCTGCTACATTAGGTTAGATACACACACAATGACCAGAGAGAGGGATAGAGAGTTCATGAAAATATGACTACCTACTTTGAAGAACTAGTAAAATGATAACCTCAGACAACGTTCTTAGGCTAGATTAGCCGAGCTAAATGGGATGACTAAAGACAGTGGCCTACAGTATGAGGAGAACAGAGATTACATTAGATAGTTGTCTGGCTGGCTGGCTGCTACTGCCTGAGCAGAAATAAAGTGAGATTATGACTTTAAGGAATTAAACATTTTATAGTCCTGAAATAAAATATACACAATTTCAATATTGAATTATCGAATAGTAATTTCCAATTTTTCTATGTGGATCTGACTGACACAATTGGCTATTTTCAATGTTTTAGACAAATTAATGTTCAGTATTTTTAGATTTGGCATTTCCATTAAAATGCTCTAATCATGTCTTTATTTCACAATGCATTTAATGTAAAAAAGAAAAAGAAAATTGAAACCCAAAAACCGTGATTAGTTTGTAATAATCGAACCGAAACCAAACCAACACCGAACCAACCTTAAAATGTACTAATTGGTCAGCATTACAGTACAGTAGCGACAGGTGCTTCAGGGTGGAACTAGTTGTAGCACACCATTAACCCTAGTGCTTAGTTATGCTAAAAACAGTGCTAATGGTAGTCCTGGTTGTATGAGGGGGCTGTTCAGGACTGCCACACTGTTCCAACCATAGAGATATTATTACTAGAATGGACATTCCCATTTAAATGAATCCTCTGATGGGAGGAGCGGCGGCCATACTGTGTGTACCCAAGGAGTGGCCAGGTCAAATTGCTGGGGTCCGAGGGGCTTTTGTCTGTTCTAGTAGTTCTATTTCCATGGTTCCAACACCATGGCCAAACAGGAGCCCAGCAAGGATAATAAGTCATTAGGCCAAAAGAGTCCTGGGTTTGTGAACGCACTTGACATTAGCCTGGATGATTCACCCAGAGATTACCCCTGCTCATTCCTGCTATTTCATTGAATTATTTATGCCTATATATTTTATAGCTGCCAATTCCAGACTGGCATTTCCTCCTGTTAATTACTTGTTAAACATTCCACTTGACCTTTATTGGAAAATAAAACAATTCCGGATTCCATCTTGCCTATTCTTTTTCTTTAAAACACCACGACTTTCACAGACAGTTTCTGTATTTCTTACTCCGGTTTTAAGAAACCACTTCTTTGATTGAGACGATGCATGATGTCAACACGGGATTGGGGGCTAGCTATCTGTTCACTGTCCATTCCCCCAGTGAAGTAGACTAAATGGGGACTGAAATAGATTCCGAGTCCCCTGACCTCTACTGACAGCCATCTTTCAGTCGGTGAGACTGTCAGCTATTGTATCGCTCCCGAGGTGCAGGCAACAGTGAGGGTGACAGCAGGAAGCAGCATAGGTAGTCACCGGCATAAATGTTTAATACGGCTGTGGCATTCTGGCAGATCAATAATGGCTGGCGTCTTGAGCATTATGGGTGATTGCCGAGACAGGGGAGGACCCCATGCAGTTATTGAGGTCAGGTTTTCACGGTCCGTGATTGTTTTTGGGCTTGTACACCCATTGATATTGCAGGTGTTATTTGCATAAACAGATGAGATAGCAATCAAACCGTAGCTTTCTAATGCGGCCCGTGATTTGTGTTTTCCAATTACCTGGCAGGTCAATCATTTCATTTGGTCTAGACTAGACTGGTTAGCACTGGCATGACTCACTTCTAATCTTGCGGGGCCATAAGTATCCAGGTAATGAAATTGGTGGCTACAGCACATAAACAAGTGGAGGGGAGTGTAAATACTCTCAGTAAAACCCCTAATTTTCTCTCCCGCTAAACTACTCTGAAGTTTGTTACAAGCGGCGGTGACGCAAACACACATCGACACACACACTTACTTGTATACGATAAGGCATATAAGAGTAGACATACTCATAGAAACTGTAGAGCACGTAACAAGAGTCAGTGCGATCATAAATACAGATTCACTCTTTAAAAAGAGAAGAACTTTGAAGAAATGTTTCAAACTGATGTTAATTTCCTACAGTACCACTTGGGCAGAGATTAACAACAACTAAATACTGGCTGATGAGGAAGATTCAAAACATAAAATGGCTTCTACAGTAGCACTGCATACAGAGATACACCTTAACCCGGGTATCTTCCCAGCCTCACCCTGGAGTCTCGCCAGTGCAGAAGCCCAGAAACCCAAGCTCTTGATAATTAGTGAGCCAGAGCCGCAAATTGATGCTGCACTTTCCACTACCTGGGACCCTGGGGGACACAGTGCGGGGCGCCAGGACTGGACTGTCTGAAACGTTTAACTGTCTCCCAGGCCGTGGATAAAGCCCAACGGGCCTGGTGCTGGCGGCCACAGAAACATACGATAGTAGGGGGTCATGAACTGGATATCCTTCAGCCCCCTGCCACCTCAACTCCACATCGCCATAGCCTACTCTACTAAGCGCTGAGCTAGTTGTACAGTGTAGTCTTACGGTCGTAGAATTATACTGCAGTGTCCCTCCCATTGAGAGGACATGGAGGACGGGAGGCATACACCGTTAGATGAATAAAGGAGGCTTCCAGACCTCACAATGCTTACATAAAGCATATTCCAACGCCTGAGCATTGAAGTATCACTCACCACGTTTCCATTCACAGTTTTTTATAAAGTAAAGTCATTCCGTATAAAAACTCCCCCACAACAGTTGTGATGGAAGCAGGAAGTTTCTGCACAATTTTTGAAATGCCTACATATACACCATGTGGACACCCCTTCAAATTAGTGGATTCAGCTATTTCAGCTCACAAAACGGGACCGCTGAGTGCTGAAGCACATAGTGCTCAAAAATCATGTGTTGCAACACTCAATGCCAAGTTCCAAACTCTGGAAGTGACATCAGCACAAGAACTGCTCGTCAAGAGCTTCATGAAAAGGCTTTCCATGGCTGAGCAGCCGCATACCTTTATTTTACTAGGCAAGTCAGTTAATTTTAAGAACAAATTCTTATTTTCAATGACGGCCTAGGAACAGTGGGTTAACTGCCTGTTCAGGGGCAGAACGACAGATTTGTATCTTGTCAGCTCGGGGATTCGAACTTGCAACCGTTCGGTTACTAGTCCAACGCTCTAACCACTAGGCTACCCTGCCGCCCTTACAAGCCTAAGACAACCATGCGCAATACCAAGCGTCAGTTGGAATGGTGTAAATCTCGCCGCCATTGTTCTCTGGAGCAGTGGAAACGCATTCTCTGAAGTGATGAATCACACTTCACCATCTGGCAGTCCAATGGACGAATCTGGGTTTGGCAGATGCCAGGAGAAAGCTACCTGCCCGAATGCATAGTGCCAACTGTAAAGTTTATCTTGGCCTGGTCTTGTTCTCAACTAGCCTACCTGGTTAAATAAAGGTGAAATAAATAAAAAAAAAAAAAGTTTGGTGGTGGAGGAATAGTGGTCTGGGGATGTTTTCCATGGTTCGGGCTAGCCCCCCTAGTTCCAGTGAACGGAAATCTTAACACTACAGCATACAATGACATTCCAGACGATACTGTGCTTCCAACTCTGTGGCAACAGTTTGGTGATGGCCCTTTTTGTTCCAGCATGACAATGCCCCCGTGCACAAAGCGAGGTCCATACAGACATGGTTTGTTGAGATCATCGTGGAAGAACATGACTGGCCTGCACAGACCTCCCTGACCTCAACCCCATCGAACACCTTGGGATGAATTGGAATGCCAACTGCAAGCCAAGTCTAATCGGCCAACATCACTGTCCATCACTTTCCAGAAGAGTGGAGCTTTTATAGCAGCAAACGGGGGGGACCAACTCCATATTAATGCTCATGATTTTGGAATGAGATGTTCCACGAGCAGTTGTCCACATACTTTTGGTCATGTAGCGTAGTTTGTTCATTCGACACCGTGAGCTCTTTTTGTGTCTGTACAATTAATTATGCGAGAAATTGCGATGGTAGCACCTCTATGCGCAAATATTGATATAATAAGCATCATATCTAAGTAAATTTGGAGTCGCACAATGATATATCGTGTGGTCCTCCCACTACAACCTGGAAAAGCATACAGTTTATTAGGCTACAGATGAAATAACTTATGATGAACTTCACAGGGTGGTGAAAGTGGACAGTGATATTGATGCTTCTTTCCAATAAATATCGCTAAAAAAAATCCATAATAATCTCATCATGTAGCCGACCCGCACAGCCTACCAGCACTGTATCTGCGAGCTGTTGGCTAGAGTGCGCTTGCCAAGACCAGAGTAACACATTGAACTTTAGATTTTTATTCGGTACATGAAAACATAAGCAAAATAGTACATTATGTGTGCACTATGTCATCCCACACTGATTTTTATCTGCAACAAGTCTGTTTGGTGGAAACACACCACTGGTGAGATTTCGGAATATTCACATTCAAATCTGTCCCCAGTTGGATGGAAACCTAGCCTCCGACTGTGTTATCTTGAGTGCCCCAGCGCCTTTTACCATAAATTTGTCCACAATTGGTAGTTTTTTCTTCTTCTATTTTCATATTCTAATCCCTTCAATCCAACTCACTGGCTGTGTCTGACAAGAGGAAAGATGGCTGTGTGCCATCTGGAGGGCAGAAGCAGAAAGGGGTGAAAGGTTGAAAGAGAAAGTGTACATGTAGCATCCGTAATGTCTTGTGATGTGCTAAACAATGGCCCACTCTCATGGAGAGGCAAGGGTTAACTCAACTCCCCGGCTGTAATCTATCCTGTTACAGCGAAGCTGAACCATCAATCACGTCTTCACATTTACGTGGCAGACGCTAAACTCACTCCGACATCCCTGGGAGACTTTCAGCCTGGTTTGCGCAGCCTTCCTTGGTTTACGAATGTAATATTTACTTGGCTTAACGAGGCTGCCTTTCCATCGTTTGGTGGAAGCTTTCCTCTTTGGGCAAACAGTTGGCTGGATTGATCAAGCCTGGTCTTGGTTATGCTCCAGTGGAGAAACGTGAGTGTGCTAATCAGGACGTGGCTTTGTAAAGTATGTGTCAGTGCACAGACTGCACACTCTTGCTTTTGTGACGAATCACTGACGCAGTAGTAGCGTCACGGCGTTGCAGACTGACATTCGAAGTGAGGTTACGTACAGCATGACAAATAAGGATGACTAAGGATAAGAATGATAGGAATGGCTGGCTCTATCTTTGGGGAAAGGATCATCTGGGGGAGAGGGGGCAGTATCAGAAAATATAGTTTTAAATTGAGTGGTGAGGAGAATATTCACATGAGGACGCTGAGTTGCAGAGAATGCTGAGTTGCAGATCTGTTATGATTGCGTTGGCAATTATGGTTGTGGTTAAATTTGTAATGAACCGCGAGCTGATTGATTGGCCAATGAACATAACAAGCTAAACTTTCTGCAATAATTGATCTGTGATATGAATTTCAGAGAAATGGCAGTGGACAGATTGAACTTTTGGTAGAACAGAACATTATGTATGCCCTGTGAGTCTGAGCAGAAGTTCTTCAAACTCTCTGCAGGTTTAATGTGATAGGATAGTACCTTGCTAGCATTGTTGCTTAGAAACCAAACAGTGACTGTGGCAGGGAACATTGTGACCGTTCCATTTTGTGTTCACGAAAATGTCAGTAGATCTGAAATACTGGTACAACAGGTGCCTTGTTCCCTACAATGCACCTCAGCAGGGCAATTTTCCCCAAATAGCAAAGCCTCATACGCAATAGGAAATATCCATTCATCTGAAACCTGCAGACAAGCATGATGTGTCAAAGGGCTACAGCCTTTTTAATCACTTAACTCTGACAAACACTCAGCAAATGCAATTAGAAGCAAACAAACAAGCTCTCCTCCTTGCTCGTTGTCATGTGTCCTGGAGTGAGGCCTCTCTCTCTAATTATGAGAGAAATCAGTGGGGCAGGGAGGCGGTCGATAGGGTTTACAGAGGGTGTGTGGTATGGGGGGGGGGGGGGTAGAAGAGCTAAGGGAAGCTTAAGAGGGGTACATCCTCTCTTTACCATCACCCCATCGCCACACACATCCTAATTGCAACAAAGATGGCCGATAACAATCAGGAAGACGCTCATCATTACTGTAAAATGGAAATTATATCATCTTTTGTACTTATGATCCGATGGCCACAAGTCCGGGGTCACACCTCTCTCCCCACAATGAAATTCATTCAAACGCTTCCTCCGCGAGTGCACAGGTAATTTGACTGTGTTGTGCTTCGGATGGCTGCTCAGGAGGAGGTAATCAATAGCTTTAATGCTGGGTTAAGTTAATCCACCTTGTGTATTAGAGCGCCTATTCAAAAATAGATTTGTGCTAAATGGACTCGGGTCCTGGAACAGGGAAGCAACAGGTTCGGAGGAGGAAACAAAAAGCAGATACCAAAGTGGGGCTTGGTTTTTCTGCTGTTGTTGCATGTGTCCTGCCTGCACGCACATCCATTACGTGCTCTTTGGTTGGAAACAGTGGTCGGTTTTTGTTGTCTGCCTCTCCCGAGCCTCAAAACCAACATCTCCGTTGATAAGGGAGTGGTTGTCCGTCACCCATCATTGAGACAATATTATCACTATTTTTATGATCTACATACTCCTTAGCCACTGCTTAAAAATAAAATTTAAAAAACTATACAGATCAGCTTACAGTGAAAACAGCACATAAAAAATACCAGAGCATATGCAGCTGTACTGCTCGCTTATGGAGAGTGATGGGGCTTGGAGGCGGGTGGCTCTGCAGCAGTGGTTCCTATTTACACACACACCTGTAGCTCAGTGGCACCGGTGTCTCGTTAGCTGTCTGAGCCCCGTTTGTGCCCAGAGCCCCAGGTGCAGGTAAAAGCCACAGCCACAGGCCAGGGTTTGGTTTAAGGAAGTGCAGTGTCAGAGGCCTTTGACTGAGAGAACAACATTACCCTTGAACCAGTGTCTCAGAAGTGGTTATAAAGCTTTAATGAGGAGCAATGAGCTCCTGCATGTTCACAGCAAGTTTTATAATAATTTCTGTATGCACTGATGAAGGCTAATATAATAATCCATTGGCTGTTCTAAATGGACAGGAGGTACTATACATGAGGTACTGTACCTCATAGAAAGTGTTATAATCCCAAATAACATGCCCACCACACAAGTATCAAATGAAAGTACTGATCTTGGTTTGTAAATTAAAGGGATAGAAAACTTTTTGAAGTTAGAGCTTATTTCCAACCTAGGGCGTGATATTGTTTCAACAAACTGTTTTTAAGTTTGTTAGCTTGTTATTGGTTAAAAACAATGAAAAACAATAATAATTAAAAAAAAAACTATCTTAAAAAGAGGTGGGTCATTGGTGAGGAGGAAACTAATGGAACACTGCCAGGCTGAATAGGAAATGACTTTTTTCAATTACGAGGAAAGTTTGCTTGTGTGTGGTGTATCACAAAGACATCATATAACCTGAATTTGCATTTCCTGCGTGTATTGCTCGCTTGTTTTGTTGGGGGGCTGAGGACAATCAGGTGTGCAACCGTGTTTTCCTTTTCTACCCAGCTTCCTATTGTGCTTTCGGCGATGCAAATTGCTTTCTCCGCCCAGATCTAGTTAACACACAATTCTCCATAATGAAGCAAAATCCTTTTTAATGAAAGCCAGAGACTGCTAAATAATACAGGGGCGAGACAATGCACCCGTCACCCGAGTGATTGAGTGAGAGAATAGTCCAAATCACTGTGCAATCAATCTGTCAGCGAGGTATCCCTCCAACACACACACACACACACACACACACACACACACACACACACACACACACACACACACACACACACACACACACACACACACACACACACACACACACACACACCAGAGGAGGCTGGTGGGAGGAGTTATAGGATGACAGGCTCATTGTATTGGCTGGAATGGAATAAAAGGAAACGGAGTCAAAATTGGAAACACATGGAAACCACATGCTTGACTCCGTTCCATTCCTTATATTCTGGCCATTTCAATGAGTCCGTCCTCCTTTAACTCCTCCCACCAGCCTCCTCTGACACACACACAGACACACACACACACATCCCTCCATTCCCCCCTGAGCGAGGGACGAGGGTTACAGGAAAATAACAACACTGGAAAAGTCAATGTAGCATCAGCAAGCCTCAATTATGATGTGAGCTTATCCCAACCAGTCTCTGTACCTTTCATCTTCTTCCTGTCTGTCTCCTGCTTTCCCCTAATTTCTCAATCTATAGGTACAAATCAGAGGATGTGAGCAGAGTGGTGCGAGGATCGAAGTGCGGGTTATTTGGCTGGAGCAATTGTCTGTCGGCTCCGGTACCGCTCAGCCACAAACTGTTAGCCTACCCCACCACTAATGTGCAGAGACATTGATATGAGTCGGCCAAGAAATATGTCACAAAGCCTTTGTAATTGGAAGCAAGACAACAAATGAGCCCATGCAGCAGCAATCGGAGACGTTTTCATTTCTAGATGGGCTATTGCTCAAAAAAAAAGAGGAGTCCAAGTTTGTAACAGTGCTAAAGTTGTCTATCAACTGTAAAATGTGTTCGGCCTACAACTGAAGTATCTGATCATCAATAGATTAGAGAAAAAGCTATTTGTTTTTTTAACACAGCGGCTGCAAATTTTTTATTTTTTTATTTTACCTTTATTTAACCAGGTAGGCTAGTTGAGAACAAGTTCTCATTTGCAACTGCGACCTGGCCAAGATAAAGCTTAGCAGTGTGAACAGACAACACAGAGTTACACATGGAGTAAACAATTAACAAGTCAATAACACAGTACAAAATCAGGAAGGTCCTTTTTTAATAGCCTACGACATGTTGTTGAAATGTTAAAAGCTTCTTACGATAGCCTACTTAAAAACAGAATGGTACTGTACATAGTCACAAGAGAAGATGGGGTGTTTGTTCAGTTATCTTTTTAAACAAATAATGAATGGAGCAGAGGTGGCACCACAGGTCCCAGAGTGGTGTGACAAAAAAATAAAATCCGGGGCCCAGTTTTTTCTGATATGGTAATCTAACCAGGTAAATCGCCGGACCTCATTCGGTATGATGTGATTAATCTATTGTAAAAAGGTTTCATATGGGCTATGATGGGACCAGACTTTTTCTAATAAGGCCACATGGTTTAAAAAAATAATAATTGAAAAACTCCTGGCCTTGGGGAGGATGAAAACCCTGTCACACTGCAGCAACCTTGTACTTGTTCATATAAATTATGTTTTAAAGAAGGACTTCCTCCTTCCTTTTAAAGGAGGATTTCCTATACACAAACTCAGAGAAGGGCAACATGATTGGACAATAAAACTCGCAGGGCTGAGTTTGCTTTCGGCAGGTTTGTATTGTGTAGTCCTGCCCCATGCAATTGCAGGGTTAATTAAAAATGAACTCGCAGTCTATGTCAGCTATTATGTTTATTGATTCATTCCAGTTAATTATTTTGGATTGAAAAAGTCAAGGTAGCCTAATCAGCGCAAGTTTGAATATAAACCAAATTTGATCCCATTCACATTTTCTCACAAACAAATGGGCTGTAAATACACAATGTTACCGCTTCGTTTACCCTGGCCAGAGGGACAGGGCCTATAGTAGGCTAGACTATGCAGCTACTGTTGTTAGTAGCCTACAGTTGATCAGACTGAAAAATAGTATAATATCCATGCTTCACAGCATGTCAGATCGCTAATGTTTAGGTGTATAGGCTGCTACATTTTTGCAAGAGTTTTTGCTTATGTCTGTCGGGAGTGAAGTGTTATTCATGCTCGCTAGATAAATACTGGAGAAAAAGTGGAGGGTGCCTTGAGATTTGTGCATTGTGCTCGACCTGTGCAAGCTGTGATTCCCGTGAATCTTATTGGTCGAGACGTGCAAAGAGCCTGCAGCAGCACTCCGACATAAAGGACAGAGAAATAGTGCGTGAGATGACAAATCACAATGCAAATAGGTTTATAAAAAAAGCACTTTGCCCCTCTTTTTAAAACTTTACTTCGATATACTGTATTTTATTCAACTAAATGCCACACCTGATTGAAAAGTGCTGTGGTACACGCTGCCTCACCACATGTTTCCTTGCAGCCCTGGAATGGAGCGAATTTGGAGGGAGATTTTTCTTCTTCTCTGAGCTTTGAGCTATTTTCTGCGGCGTGGGAAAGGATGTTGAGTGCCTGAGCAGTGTGCAAAGACCGCTCCCAAATGCTCAAGTCCACTCACATACTCTGGTGTGAATGAGCTCCAACTCCTATACATCTTCAATATCATCTACTACTGTATTGTCCATTGTTTCCCACTCTCGCCATTTCGGTTGAAGGATCTACAATCATGCCTGACAAGGCCAATGAGATCCATGCCTCGCTGGCCTAAGGCTCTGATTCATTCCTTCTATTATTCTGCTCTTCACCTCTGTGTGAACAGGAACAATTCAAGCTACTAAAACAAACAATTGAAATACGAGAACGTCTTACATTGCGCCAATGGCAGAGTGTCCACTGTCCCTTAGAGGTAGAGCGTGCTCAACCCCTGGACGTTGTGTGCTGAAGTTTGTATGGTTCTCTTAAGTTTTGCAATCATGAACAATTAGTTATTCTTTGAATTGCTTGGCCTGGCTATAGCAATAAGTAGTATGGCTAACACGACGAAGACAAACAAGCCGTGTTCGGTTTCACAACCATGCCCCAAATGAATAAAAAAAGACTAAAGTTTGTTGTCTTGTATGTCTCGGCGCATGCTCGGGCTGCCCTCACTCAAATCAACTTGTGTGTGAGACTAGGGGAAGGCTGGCACTGTTCTCCTACTGGTCCGTGGTACAGGTTGTCTTGACAATCGTGTCGCATTATTCATGGTGCTTGGCGTTTCCGATATTGGCATCCTCTCCCGGGTGCCTGTACCTTGGCTGAGACTGAGTTGCGCGACGTGTCGAATGTATCCTGTGCACTCTGTCACCGGTTATGGAAGGCTACTCGAAGAGATGGGTGACCAGGTTTTGTGGATATCCCCCTGCCGCCCATGTCTGCCTCAGTTAAGCACTGCTTGCCTCTCTTCCCAGAATGGTCCAACCTCTGTGATCCGTTTCTACGTAGCCTGTCGAGACCATGGCTAGCTAACAAGCATTGCAGAGTGTGCTAGCCAGGTTAACTAACTCGCCGAGGTGAGCTAGCTACTACTACCTATTCCTGCCTGCCCATGGTGGAGTTGCTTGGGTAGCTCTCTTGTTTAGTATACGTAGTGTTAAAGTTGCTTCGTTATTCTTAACAGACTGTGCTGCACTCAAAGAGGCGAGTTAACCTAGCTTAGACTAACGACCCTTCTGGCTATTTTATTTAACCTTAATTTAACTAGGAAAGTCAGTTAAGGACAAATTCTTATTTACAAAGACAGCCTGTTCCAGCCAAACCCGGATGCCGCCTTATGAGACTCCCAATCATGGCCGGATGTGATACAGCCTGGATTGGAACCAGGTACTATAGTGATGCCTCTTGCTGCGCCACTCGGGAGCCCTAAAGTCAGCTAGCATGCATATCTTCCAGTGAATGAAGCTTACTGGCTTTCCCCCAGCGCTATGGCAACCCCATTCATATTTTCAATTCCTGGAGTTGGAGGTAGTAGAGAAAGGGTGGGCTTTACTTCCTCCGATGAGGAAGTAGCCCCCGAGCTGCTGCACCCCCACATTTTGTTACGGCAAACAGGGTACTATGTCAGTCATTGCCAGAACCCTCTGTGCCCATAAGGCTATACACGGAAGCACAACTTGTGTTGAAAGCTTGTCCTTGTTTAATGCCCCTCTGGTACCCCGTGTTCCACGGTGTTCATCAATCTCCCCAGCGTGGGAGTAATAAGTTCCAGTCGCTCTCTGTTCACAATGGGGCACCCCTCCCCCATAGATGCCTCATTAATGGGATTCATTGGGAATTCCTGCCTATAGCTCACTAGTCACTATGTGGTCTGTAGTGATACAGGTTATGGGCCCTGTAGGCAAATGGTGGCTGGTACCGGCTTCGGGGGAACAAGCAGGATTGGACACGTCCATGCTATTATCAAATCAAATCAAATTTGTCACATACACATGGTTAGCAGATGTTAATGCGAGTGTAGCGAAATGCTTGTGCTTCTAGTTCTGACCATGCAGTAATATCTAACAAGTAATCTAACCTAACAATTTCATAACAACTACTTTATACACACAAGTGTAAAGGAATGAATAAGAATATGTCCATGAAAATATAATAAATACAGTAGATGGTATAGAGTACAGTATATATGTTATGAACTTGAGTGAAGACCCAAAAGCGGTTTTAACAGAAAACAGAGTTCTTTAATGAAAATACAGGAATGGCATAAATCCTCTTCCAACGTTGTCAGGGGAACAAAAAGAACGTTAGTATAGTGCAGGATGCTTCAGCCAGGCAGACTCCGACAGGACAGGACAAGGTGGAAGCAAACGAGACGACAGCTTGCTTCTGGCATCAAAAAACACAAACAAGAATCAGACACTGAAAGTAGCAGGAACAGAGAAAGAAATAGAGACCTAATCAGAGGGGGAAGAGAGAACAGGTGTGAAGAGTGAAAGAGCTAGTTAGGGCAGATGTAGAACAGCTGAGGAATGAGAGACAGAGAAGGTAACCTAAAAAGACCAGCAGAGAGAGAGAATCAAGAGAAAGGACAGGAACAGACATAACAAGACATGACAATATACATATGAGATGAGTAATGTAGGGTATGTAAACATTATATAAAGTGGCATTGTTTAAAATGGCTAGTGATACATTTATTGCATCAATTTTTCCATTATTAAAGTGGCTAGAGTTGAGTCAGTATGTTGGCAGCAGCCACTCAACGTTAGTGATGGCTGTTTAACAGTATGATGGCCTTGAGACAGAAGCTGTTTTTCGGTCCCCACTTTGATGCACCTGTACTGACCTCGCCTTCTGGATGATAGCAGGGTGAACAGGCAGCGGCTCAGGTAGTTGTTGTCCTTGATGATCTTTTTGGCCTTCCTGTGACATCAGGTGGTGTAGGTGTCCTGGAGGGCAGGTAGTTTGCACCCGGTCATGCGTTGTGCAGACCTCACTACCCTCTGGAGAGCCTTATGGTTATGGGCGGAGCATTTGCCGTACCAGGCGGTGATACAGCCCGACAGGATGCTCTCGATTGTTCATCTGTAAAAGTTTGTGAGTTTTTTGGTGACAAGCCAAATTTCTTCAGCCTCCTGAGGTTGAAGACGCACTGCTGTGCCTTCTTCACCACACTGTCTGTGTGGGTGGACCATTTCAGTTTGTCCGTGATGTGTACGCCAAGGAACTTAAAACTTTCCACCCTCTCCACTACTGTCCTGTCAATGTGGATAGGGGCTGCTCCCTCTGCTGTTTCCTATAGTCCTATAGGGTAAGTAACATTATATAAGGTAGCATTGTTTAAAGTGGCTAGTGATATATTTACATCATTTCCCATTCAATTCCCATTATTAAAGTGGCTGGAGTTGAGTCAGTGTCAGTGTGTTGGCAGCAGCCACTCAATGTTAGTGGTGGCTGTTTAACAGTCTGATGGCCTTGAGATAGAAGCTGTTTTTCAGTCTCTCGGTCCCAGCTTTGATGCACCTGTACTGACCTCGCCTTCTGGATGATAGCGGGGTGAACAGGCAGTGACTCGGGTGGTTGATGTCCTTGATGATCTTTATGGCCTTCATGTAACATCGGGTGGTGTAGGTGTCCTGGAGGGCAGGTAGTTTGCCCCCGGTGATGCGTTGTGCAGACCTCACTACCCTCTGGAGAGCCTTACGGTTGAGGGCGGAGCAGTTGCCGTACCAGGCGGTGATACAGCCCGCCAGGATGCTCTCGATTGTGCATCTGTAGAAGTTTGTGAGTGCTTTTGGTGACAAGCCGAATTTCTTCAGCCTCCTGAGGTTGAAGAGGCGCTGCTGCGCCTTCTTCACGATGCTGTCTGTGTGAGTGGACCAATTCAGTTTGTCTGTGTTGTGTATGCCGAGAAACTTAAAACTTGCTACTCTCTCCACTACTGTTCCATCGATGTGGATAGGGGGGTGTTCCCTCTGCTGTTTCCTGAAGTCCACAATCATCTCCTTAGTTTTGTTGAGTGTGAGGTTATTTTCTATTTTATTTTCCTGACACCACACTCCGAGGGCCCTCACCTCCTCCCTGTAGACCGTCTCGTCGTTGTTGGCAATCAAGCCTACCACTGTTGTGTCGTCCGCAAACTTGATGATTGAGTTGGAGGCGTGCGTGGCCACGCAGTCGTGGGTGAACAGGGAGTACAGGAGAGGGCTCAGAACGCACCCTTGTGGGGCCCCAGTGTTGAGGATCAGCGGGGAGGAGATGTTGTTACCTACCCTCACCACCTGGGGGCGGCCCGTCCGGAAGTCCAGTACCCAGTTGCACAGGGCGGGGTCGAGACCCAGGGTCTCGAACTTGATGACGAGCTTGGAGGGTACTATGGTGTTGAATGCCGAGCTGTAGTCGATGAACAGCATTCTCACATAGGTATTCCTCTTGTCCAGATGGGTTAGGGCAGTGTGCAGTGTGGTTGAGATTGCATCGTCTGTGGACCTATTTGAGCGGTAAGCAAATTGGAGTGGGTCTAGGGTGTCAGGTAGGGTGGAGGTGATATGGTCCTTGACTAGTCTCTCAAAGCACTTCATGATGACGGAAGTGAGTGCTACGGGGCGGTAGTCGTTTAGCTCAGTTACCTTAGCTTTCTTGGGAACAGGAACAATGGTGGCCCTCTTGAAGCATGTGGGAACAGCAGACTGGTATAGGGATTGATTGAATATGTCCGTAAACACACCAGCCAGCTGGTCTGCGCATGCTCTGAGGGTGCGGCTGGGGATGCCGTCTGGGCCTGCAGCCTTGCGAGGTTTAACACGTTTAAATGTTTTACTCACCTCGGCTGCAGTGAAGGAGAGACCGCATGTTTCCGTTGCAGGCCGTGTCAGTTGCACTGTATTGTCCTCAAAGCGGGCAAAAAAGTTATTTAGTCTGCCTGGGAGCAAGACATCCTGGTCCGTGACTGGGCTGGATTTCTTCCTGTAGTCCGTGATTGACTGTAGACCCTGCCACATGCCTCTTGTGTCTGAGCCGTTGAATTGAGATTCTACTTTGTCTCTGTACTGACGCTTAGCTTGTTTGATAGCCTTACGGAGGGAATACCTGCACCGTTTGTATTCAGTCATGTTACCAGACACCTTGCCCTGATTGAAAGCAGTGGTTCGCGCTTTCAGTTTCACGCGAATGCTGCCATCAATCCACGGTTTCTGGTTAGGAAATGTTTTAATCGTTGCTATGGGAACGACATCTTCAACGCACGTTCTAATGAACTCGCACACCGAATCAGCGTATTCGTCAATGTTGTTATCTGACGCAATACGAAACATGTCCCAGTCCACGTGATGGAAGCAGTCTTGGAGTGTGGAGTCAGCTTGGTCGGACCAGCGTTGGACAGACCTCAGCGTGGGAGCTTCTTTTTTTAGCTTTTGTCTGTAGGCAGGTATCAGCAAAATGGAGTCGTGGTCAGCTTTTCCGAAAGGGGGGCGGGGCAGGGCCTTATATGCGTCGCGGAAGTTAGAGTAACAATGATCCAAGGTTTTTCCGCCCCTGGTTGCGCAATCGATATGCTAATAAAATTTAGGGAGTCTTGTTTTCAGATTAGCCTTGTTAAAATCCCCAGCAACAATGAATGCAGCCTCTGGATAAATGGTTTCCAGTTTGCAAAGAGTTAAATAAAGTTCGTTCAGAGCCATCGATGTGTCTGCTTGGGGGGGGGATATACACAACTGTGATTATAATCGAAGAGAATTCTCTTGGTAGATAATGCGGTCTACATTTGATTGTGAGGAATTCTAAATCCTTATCATTTATCGCCCTCCAGGTTCCCTCGGAGAGTTCATCAATGAGCTTGATGCCTTGATAAGCTCCTTTCCTGAGGACGGCTCACCTCTCACAGTCCTGGGCGACTTTAACCTCCCCACGTCTACCTTTGACTCATTCCTCTCTGCCTCCTTCTTTCCACTCCTCTCCTCCTTTGACCTCACCCTCTCACCTTCCCCCCCTACTCACAAGGCAGGCAATACGCTCGACCTCATCTTTACTAGATGCTGTTCTTCCACTAACCTCATTGCAACTCCCCTCCAAGTCTCCGACCACTACCTTGTATCCTTTTCCCTCTCGCTCTCATCCAACACTTCCCACACTGCCCCTACTCGGATGGTATCGCGCCGTCCCAACCTTCGCTCTCTCTCCCCCGCTACTCTCTCCTCTTCCATCCTATCATCTCTTCCCTCTGCTCATACCTTCTCCAACCTATCTCCTGATTCTGCCTCCTCAACCCTCCTCTCTTCCCTTTCTGCATCCTTTGACTCTCTATGTCCCCTATCCTCCAGGCCGGCTCGGTCCTCCCCTCCCGCTCCGTGGCTCGACGACTCATTGCGAGCTCACAGAACAGTGCTCCGGGCAGCCGAGCGGAAATGGAGGAAAACTCGCCTCCCTGCGGACCTGGCATCCTTTCACTCCCTCCTCTCTACATTTTCCTCCTCTGTCTCTGCTGCTAAAGCCACTTTCTTCCACTCTAAATTCCAAGCATCTGCCTCTAACCCTAGGAAGCTCTTTGCCACCTTCTCCTCCCTCCTGAATCCTCCTCCCCCCCCCCCCTCCTCCCACGCTGCAGATGACTTCGTCAACCATTTTGAAAGAAGGTCGACGACATCCGATCCTCGTTTGCTAAGTCAAACGACACCGCTGGTTCTGCTCACACTGCCCTACCCTGTGCTCTGACCTCTTTCTCCCCTCTCTCTCCAGATGAAATCTCGCTTCTTGTGACGGCCGGCCGCCCAACAACCTGCCCGCTTGACCCTATCACCTCCTCTCTTCTCCAGACCATTTCCGGAGACCTTCTCCCTTACCTCACCTCGCTCATCAACTCATCCCTGACCGCTGGCTACGTCCCTTCCGTCTTCAAGAGAGCGAGAGTTGCACCCCTTCTGAAAAAACCTACACTCGATCCCTCCGATGTCAACAACTACAGACCAGTATCCCTTCTTTCTTTTCTCTCCAAAACTCTTGAACGTGCCGTCCTTGGCCAGCTCTCCCGCTATCTCTCTCAGAATGACCTTCTTGATCCAAATCAGTCAGGTTCCAAGACTAGTCATTCAACTGAGACTGCTCTTCTCTGTATCACGGAGGCGCTCCGCACTGCTAAAGCTAACTCTCTCTCCTCTGCTCTCATCCTTCTAGACCTATCGGCTGCCTTTGATACTGTGAACCATCAGATCCTCCTCTCCACCCTCTCCGAGTTGGGCATCTCCGGCGCGGCCCACGCTTGGATTGCGTCCTACCTGACAGGTCGCTCCTACCAGGTGGCGTGGCGAGAATCTGTCTCCTCGCCACGCGCTCTCACCACTGGTGTCCCCCAGGGCTCTGTTCTAGGCCCTCTCCTATTCTCGCTATACACCAAGTCACTTGGCTCTGTCATAACCTCACATGGTCTCTCCTATCATTGCTATGCAGACGACACACAATTAATCTTCTCCTTTCCCCCTTCTGATGACCAGGTGGCGAATCGCATCTCTGCATGTCTGGCAGACCTCCCTACCACTGAGGAAGTACAGTTCCCGCTCAGCCCAGTCAAAACTGTTCGCTGCTCTGGCCCCCCAATGGTGGAACAAACTCCCTCACGACGCCAGGACAGCGGAGTCAATCACCACCTTCCGGAGACACCTGAAACCCCACCTCTTCAAGGAATACCTAGGATAGGATAAAGCAATCCTTCTCACCCCCCCCCCTTAAATGACTTAGATGCACTATTGTAAAGTGGCTGTTCCACTGATGTCAGAAGGTGAATTCACCAATTTGTAAGTCGCTCTGGATAAGAGCGTCTGCTAAATGACTTAAATGTAAATGTAATGTAAATCAGGTGAACAGAAGGATTTGAGTTCCTGTATGTTTCTTTCATCGCACCATGCCTCGTTAGCCATAAGGCATACACCCCCACCCCTCTTCTTACCAGAAAGGTGTTTGTTTCTGTCGGCGCGATGCGTGGAGAAACCCGTTGGCTGCACCGCTTCGGATAGCGCTCTCAGTCAGCCCAGTCAGCCATGTTTCCGTGAACCTTCTGACATCCAGTGGAACAGCCACTTTACAGTCTCTGATGTCCTCTGGAATGCTACCCAGCGAACAGTTTTGCTCAGATTTCATCAACCTTGTTGTCAAGAGACTGGACATTGGCAAGAAGAATGCTAGGAAGTGGGGCACGATGTGCTCGTCTCCGTAGTCTGACCAGAAGACCGCCTCGTTTCCCTCTTTTTCGGAGTCGTTTTTGGGTCGCTGCATGCGATCCATTCCGTTGTCCTGTTTGTAAAGCAGAACTCAGGATCCGCGTCGCGAAAAACATATTCTTGGTCGTACTGATGGTGAGTTGACGCTGATCTTATATACAGTAGTTCTTCTCGACTGTATGTAATGAAACCTAAGATGACCTGGGGTACTAATGTAAAAAATAACACGTAAAAAAAAAAACTGCATAGTTTCCTAGGAACGCGAAGCGAGGCGGCCATCTCTGTCGGCGCCGGAAGTAATATGCCTCAGGATATGTGGTTTCCAGTTTTACATAGAATCGGATGTTCTTTCAGGGCCGTCGATGTGTCTGCTCGGGGGGGAATATACACAACTGTGATTATGATCGAAGAGAATTCTCTTGGTAGATAATGCGGTAGGCATTTGATTGTGAGGAATTCTAAGTCAGGTGAACAAAATGACTTGAGTTCCTGTATGTTATGATCACACCACGTCTCGTTAATCATAAGGCATACACCCCTGCCCTTCTTCTTACCAGAGAGATGCTTGTTTCTGTAGGCGCGAAGCGTGAAGAAACCAGGTGGCTGTACCGACTCCGATAGCGTGTCTCGAGTGAGCCATGTTTCCGTGAAACAAAGAACGTTAGTCTCTGATGTCTCTCTGGAAGGCAACCCTTGCTCGGATTTCGTCTACCTTGTCAAGAGACTGGACATTGGCGAGTAGTATGCTCGGGAGCGGTGCTCCGTCAGACTGCTCCGTCTGCCCCTTCTGCGGCGCCGTTGTTTTGGGTCGCCGGCTGGGATCCGATCCACTGTCCTGAGTGGTGGGCCAAACAGAGAATCCACTTCGGGAAGGTATTCCTGGTCGTAATGTTGGTGAGTTGACGTTGCTCTTATATCCAATAGTTCCTCCCACTTTGGATTCATCCTGTCGTTATCTGCACGTGGGTTGATGTCTTAACCCCACCCTGGCTTAGTTTCCCAGATGCAAGGATGATGTAGTGACAATGAGGAATTGTTCTAAACTCCTCCAGGCTATCTCTATCTCGGTTACACCCACCACATCTTGTCTATGTAACGCAGTCTTAAACTAATTTGTCAGCTCAAGCCATCTCTAGTGACCATACGCCCAGATTAGCTGAAGGGAACTAGAGTGGAGACCATAAAAACACAGACACTAACAGGACAGACATATCCTCCTATTTGTTAAGTATTAATTGCTAACTTTTAATATCAAACAAATCAGGTATGTGTAAAACATTTTTCTTTTTTAAATATCCAAATAAAAATATTTTATAAATATTTTATCATTATTAGATTATGCTTACCCGACACACTTGTCAAAATTGATGGGTCATGTGAAGGAAATGTTATAACCAACCCCCAACCACATCTACAGTGCCTTCGGAAAGTATTCAAACCCCTGGACTTTTTCGACATTTTGTTACGTTACAGCTTTATTCTAAAATTGATCAAATATATATATATATATATATATATATATATATATATATATATATATATATATATATATATATATATATATATATATATATATATATTTCTCAGCAATCTACACACAATATCCCATAATGACAAAGCAAAAACGGGTTTCTATAATTTTGGGCAAATTTACTAAAAATAAAAAACAGAAATACACTACCGTTCACAAGTTTGGGGTAACTTAGAAATGTCCTTGTTTTTGAAAGAAAAACGTTTTTTTGTCCATTAAAATAACATCAAATTGATCAGAAATACTGTGTAGACATTATTAATGTTGTAAATGACTTTTGTAGCTGGAAACTGCATATTTTTTTTACGGAATATCTACATAGGCTTACAGAGGCCCATTTTCAGCAACCATCACTCCTGTGTTTCAATGGCACATTGTGTTAACTAATCCGAGAAATTGCCAAGAAACTGAAGATCTCGTACAATGCTGTGTACTACTCCCTTCACAGAACAGCGCATACTGTCTCTAAACAGAATAGAGAGAGGAGTTGGAGGCCCCGGTGCACAACTGAGCAAGAGGACAAGTACATCAGGTTGTCTAGTTTGAGATACAGACGCCGTCTGCCGTGAAGTGTTCATCCATGTATACGGGTAATATTCTAGTCCTCAACTGGCAGCTTCATTAAATAGTACCCGCAAAACGCCAGTCTCAACGTCAACAGTGAAGAGGCGACTCCGGGATGCTGGCCGTCTTGGCAGAGTTGCAAAGAAAAAGCCATATCTCAGACTGGCCAATAAAAAGAAAAGATTAAGATGGGCTAAAGAACACAGACACTGGACAAAGGAACTCTTCACTGGACGGAGGAACTCATCCCGGAGTTGCCTCTTCACTGTTGACGTTAAGACGGTGTTTTGCGGGTTATCCCAATGTGTCATGTGGGAATTGTGGGAGCCTCACCTGGTTGTGCAGTTCCTGGAAGGTGTAAGTCGTCTCTTTTTGTGCCCACATGGGACTTGTCGCTGGTTTTGGAGGCACTCTGTGCACCCTTTGAGCCTCTGAAGTATGTGGATCTGAAGATCCTCTCCTACAAAACCTCCCTGCTCGTGGCTTTGGCCTTCGCTAAACGTGTTGGGGACCTCAATGCGTTATCCGTACACTTTTCCTGTACACAGATCACCCCCAGCGACTCTAAGGTGACCTTGCCTTCCCCCTGAAAGTCATGGCTAAGTCCTACAGGCCCTTAGCTTTTGACCATTTTTACATTTCGTCTCCTCCTTTTGCTTCTGAAGCGCAACAGAGGTTACACTGTGTCCGGTGCGAGCTTTATGAATATACATTGAACGAACCCGGGATATCCAGTTTTGTGACCAGCTTTTTGTCCCGTTTTGATAATTCAGCTTGTAGCAGGGCACTCGGTGAGTTGGTCATCACCAGACACTTTCGTGAGGTTTTAATCGCTTGAATGTCACTGATCCATGTGTGCTTACAGCTGAGACAAGGGAAAGTCACTAGGCAGTACGCTGTGTGTGCACTCAGACTGATGCATCTGGCAGGGTCAGGTCTGGTTGTTCTGCCATGGGCTGTTTCCTTTAGTATCCATTGGGGTCAGCTTGGGGTGTGATTTCCCCATAGTATGTTGTACTGAAGTTGACTGACTGAAAGGGAACGTAACGTTATGAATATAACTCCTGTTCCATGAAGGAAGGAAATGAGGTACAACACCTGTTTGGCCCCGTTTCCCTCCTTCAGGGAACAGTGGTTATAGTCATAACGTTACTTTTGTATACTCCCCCATGTGTTTGGGGAGAACGTGTGTGGTGTGAGAAAGTGGATGAATGAATCTCCTTTTCCTGTCCATCATCCTCTTCTCTATTTCTTCCTCCACTTCCACACATTAGCAGTGACCTCCCTCTCTACCCCTCCCTAACCTCCCTTCTCCTGTCACTCCCTCTTCTTTCCTCTCCTCCCTTCCCCTCGCCCTCCCTCTTCTTTCCTGTTATAGGCGTGTCACTCATGCTGTGATTGATGGCCTCTGGACTGTAGACTGTTCTACACGGCAGTGGACAGTGATGGGTATATTCAGCTCGCTGTCTGTCTTCAGAGGCTGTAAGGTCGAGAGGGACAGCTGCAGGACTGGGTGTGTGTCCGTGTGTGCATGCACGCCTGGGAGTGTTGTTTGTAATGATGATTACTGAGCACGGTTTTGCTGAGCGAGTTCCAGGCAGAGTCCCTCGCGACCCTCTGTTTATAAGAGCAGAGTAAAGAGTGACATTCAACTTGACCTTTTGCTGGCAGCATTAGCCCCCTAGACGCCTAGCCAATGGCCAGCACTGAAGCTGCAAACGCCAAATTCAACCAGGAAGATGTCATTCCCCTTGCTCTAATGTGAAGTATTCAAACAGCCTCTCACTTACATGCTCTCTGTTGCTGTTTGGACTCAATATTCCATTGGGTACCTGCCATCCCAGACCAGTGCTTTGCCCTGGATGAAAGTCTGGGGCCAAAAGCAAAAAACATTTTTTTAGAGGTTTACCATTCCAATACTGCTTCTCAAACTCACTAAGACTTTTGTGGTTGACCATAGCTGATGAACCAAACACATCAATGCACAAAGTCACAAATACATACACCCACGCAATCACAAGTCCTGCATTTCAAATCATCTTTCCATGATCCCTCAGAGGAGGAAAGAGTCATTCCAGTCTGGCTTTTGTCGCCTGCATGCCTTGCCACTGCTCTAATTACTGAATTGATCCAGTAGACAGCCCTAAGCCCCAACTCTCTCTCACTCCCTATTTCTCTCTCTCCCTCTCTCTTTATCTCACCCTTTCCTGCCCTAGAACCATCCTACTCCAAGGACCCTCTTCAGTCTGGCCGGATCGAAGTTCATCTCCACCTCGACACATCGGAACAAGGCCCCACTTCATTTCTTAGAAACGAGCTAAGTGAGAAGTCCTTGTGAAGGAAAGAGTAACTTTGTAGAATAAGTCATGAAAAAGAAAATGCGTGCCCCTTTGCTCAACAGACAACCGACTCAATTGGAGTGTTTCTGAAACGGCACTTAATATAAGTGCTTCCCTCACCAACGTCTTTCAGTGGGATGAGGATAATGGCCGATAGGGTAAAAAAATCTAAAGTAATGGTGGCAGAGATGCCTTTAGAGTAAAATGTGGCTGGGGCTCCCATTTATTTTAGCGTTCTCCTAGAGCCCAATACTCATTACATAGACCCCATTCACTACCCACACACATTACCCCATCCATGTCTTCCGCTAATTAGTAAACACTATAATTATAGAGAAAATTCCATTGATACTCCTCTTGGACCGCGGAGATAACATGGTGCATCTCTCTTCCTCGCTCCGTGGTAGCTTTTTTGTGTCCGTGTTAACCATTTATTTGATTTCCATGCCATTTGTTAAGGCACTTGACATATTGTACTAATCACTTTTTTTTAACCTGTTAACTGTATAGTCAATAACACGAAACCAGGTAATCATGTAGATTCAGGCTTCAATCAGTGAACAAATAGTACCTCTATATGGGACTATGTTTACTTTCAGATTTTTTTCTTTATGATTTTGTTCATTCGTGTTGTCGGTCCCTAGTCTGCTTCCCTATAGCTTTCCCAATCCATTTGGCTGTCCATGTCATGGAACCCTCTCTGCCCTGTTCCTTGTTAGTTTTATTGGGAGTTCCACTAGAAATCCAAAGTGGGCTTTTTTGGGCAATGTGCCTAGTCAACAGAGTCGTAGTTTTAAGCCTGGTACGGCACTTTAGTTGGCCCATGCGACTGGAGAACGAATCATTTCCCTCCTTCATTAAGTGTGTACACTGTGCGAGTGTACAGGGAGAGAGTGGCTGCGACTGGGCACCAGTGAGAGAAAGCGAGGACTCGTGGTAAACAAGCACTTTGGCCACGCTACACCGGTTTTCATCAGATGGCACAGCACTTCATGAGGGGATGAATCACCACGGCTAAACTCTCAGGGATCCACTACTATGGACTGTGACTCAGCGCCAAGAGCAGTGATTCAAGGAAGCTCTCGTCCAACTGTGGTCTTCATCATAAAACAACCTTACATAAACTGTTTGCGATGCGAACGGGACGATGAATCAGTGCTGGACCAAGGACAAGAAGCACCTGCCTCGCTGTGCTAGGCGGAGGAGGGCGTACCGCTGTACGCATGACTTCCCAAACAAGTTACATCTCTCAAAATGGCTGATGTCCGTCCCTGAGGCAGTAGACGGAGATTCCTTGTCCGTATTCTTTACGACAGCTCGGGGGCTTGTGGGGCGGATGAATGTGATGAATTGGTCAATATCTTGACAAAATAATAAGAGGGGACAGTGTAGAGTCAGCAATAATTGATGAGTGTCGGTTGTCGGAAGGATCTCAGAGAACTGTCCGACATTCTCTGCTCTTAGCCAAAGACGCAGCGGGCCTCAGCCAGCTAGGGTGGAGCGGCGTCTCCACCAATGGGCCGGATGTTCCTCATCAACACTGCTTAGCTACGACGTTGACGAACAGCGGTTATGACAGGCTGAAACTCCAGACTGCTCTTTCCAAGTTCTCTTCTCCCCCCCCCCCCATCTCTCTCTCTCTCCCCTTCCCTGTCTCTATCTCTTCCTTTTCTGAGTTTCAAATTGACAGCTCCATTTGAAGCCTCTCACCCTAACAGAATGGTGTTTACTGTTGGAAATCAATGGGAAGCTGTCTGCGGGAAAAGGCGCACCTGCATCTGCAGCGATTAATTGAGGATGTCCGTGCAACGGCGGTCCACCTGTTAATGAGGAAATAGAACCAAGTCGGACAGCCTTTATTTAATAAAACCAGGGCAAGAACATTAGCAGATTAAATGGTTTATTGGTTATGCTGACAAAAATGGCACCATGTGCACACATATCAAACTGATCACAGAATAGCATTCTTGTAGAAAGGACACTTACTATGAGGATTTACAGTACACCACTTTCCCTCTGTCAAAGGGTCACTCACTATAGCAGTGCATTATTACTGTATGTTCACCTATGTCAGGAGCCACAATACTGGAAAAGTCTGCACGGCACCAAAACAGTGCATTGTGGCAGACCTGTCAGCCCGAGGGGCTCTTCCCCTGTGACCCCCACTCTCAATTACATCCAGATTACCCAGCTGCCCCGGGCCGCTTGGCAGCACCTTCAGCATAAATCTGGTCGAGCTCCCATTACGCTCAGTTCAGCCGGCTAATGTCATAAAGCTCTGCCTGTTAGAAAACTCTGGGGGATACGATGCACTGTGCACTAATGCTGTGGGCTAATAAAGACCTAATAACTTGGGATACTGTATACGAACAGGAGATCATAAAGACGTTGGGATTCTATTACGTACAGAAGGGAAGGGAGACTGGGAATTTGTAATTTCTTCTTTAATGATTTTGAAAGGGTTGCCATCTCTAAAGTATGGAATGTTAATTTCATAATATGGATCCCCTAATGATTTCAGATTTTTAATTGGAGAAATGTAATGTTATGTAATGGTTCAAATTTCACACTTGACAAATCGTTTGAAGGCAAATGTAATTTCCCTTTTATAACGTTTTGGCAAATACTTTACCATCTGCCATTGCACTGTAATTTGCGTTCTATATGCATATACTTTTAAACATCTTACACTTTGTGAGTAACAAATTGTGTGTGATATAGAGTAATGCACTCTGCACCGTATTGAAGTGTACACGGTAAACAACGATGCATTATTCACAGGCGTTTCCTGCAGTAGCTCCTCTCAGTGCTCCATTAAACTCAATCCCCTCTTTCTCCCTCCCTGGTCTCTCTCTCTCCTGTCTCTCACTCTCTGCCAGCACCCCACATACTGTCGCTCCCAGGATAACCCACTCTCCCTGCCAGTTATCCCTCTCTCTGCCTCCCTGGGATTTTCTCTCTCTCCAACATCTCTCTCTCTCTCTCTCTCTCTGGGGCGGTGCTGGGCATTAGCCTGCTGCTTCGCCTCGCCTTCTGGAAAGATCCCTGGAGGGTTCCAACAAAGAGGGCAGATTTTTTAACAAGTCTAGCTCTCTACAGCAACTCACTGCCGAAGACAGCCATTTGTCAACCACACACACACACCTCTCCTCTCCATTTATCTCTAAACATTTCACTGATCCCGTGACAGGACGCTCTGCATGGCTCTCCCTCATTCACGCACGCACACACTCCCTCCATGTTCCTGTTGTCTAAATCTCTCACCCTCCCCCCATTTCAGCTTTTTTCTCCCTGAGTGTGCAAGCTGTATATCGTTCATTCAATCCAAAAGATGGCGGCCTGGTGTTTACTTTCCTGCTGAGTAGAGGAGAGATGCTTGGGCCTTGTAAGGGACAGACGAAGGGTCAGGCCACGTGTGGTGGAGGTGAGAGGTGCTTTGGGTCGTACTGAGTTAAGGCCAGACAGGGTTAAAGAGTACACACACAGGGACGCACCCACTCACACACGCGTGTGCCTTTACACACACACTTGGTCATGTGCGTCACACATAGAGAGCATGCAGCATATCACAGCGACCAGACAACAGCCTGGCATACACCATGACGACGACGCACATTGGTTTTGACAATCCATGCCACAGCCTCTTCTCGTAAATATAAACCAGCATGGGGGGTATCAATGGAACATGCCCCCCTCATAAGATGGTAACATATTTATTTTTACCTTTATTGCTACTTACTTAGTAACACCTTTGTAGTGACATGGTAATATAGCTTAACGGATGTTAACATGTTAATATAATGTTACTAATGTTACTAACCGACTGTGCCATTCACTGACTCAGGGTAAGAGACCGGTATCGAAACAACACCAGAAGAAAAAGAAAGAAAAAAACAGCCCACATTTTACTACCTTCCCTGGGAGGTTGTAAAACACCTCATCTGCTGCAACGCAACATCATCCACGCGGGGGCTCAGAGTTAGACCTTTCTCACCGCTCACCCGCCTGCCCGCCACTGGCGTACAGAAGTACTTCCTGTCCAAGCTGTCAGCTTGATTGACAGCGCAGTCGACTTTCCAAATTAATCTGTCCCGTTTACATCTGACAGCGTTACGGACCAATAAATGCAGATTTGTGTTACATTTGAGTGCCTATCAGCTTTGATTTGTAGCGCAACGTCCGAGGAATACTCGGGCAGGCCAGTAAAACGGCTCACTATTGACTACAGAATGGCACAAAGGCAACCCAAACCATTGTTGTCTTTCCAAAACGGCATTCAAACGGAATTCTCAACTTTGAGCTGATTAGACTTTGATGTGACATTTCTGGCAATGCAACTTGTATTTCACCCCATCAAAATCTTGAGAAAGATGGAATGGTTTGTTTGAATGTCAGGTGCTGTACATCACCTGGAGGAGTTTCTGCGGTGAAGTGACATTTAAAGGAGTTACGCATGTCTGTCATATCGCGATTTCAAAGGCTATTATAGAAGAATACTGTTTGGGGCCTTTGAGGCCTTTAGACAGAACGAGATGCAGACCTTTGAGTCGGAATGATGAATTGATGAATTTAAGGATCAGTTGGCTGATTGATTGATTGATTGACTGATCAAATGACTCTTGCTGTTCTTTTGTCCAATCCCTGGACTTCTAGAGGTAGTTGAAATAATAGTATGCTTAAAGGCAGACTCAGAAATGTGACATAATCTTACTGTCACGTTCTGACCTTTATTTCCTTTGTTTTGTCATTATTTAGTATGGTCAGGGCGTGAGTTGGGGTGGGCAGTCTGTTTGTTTTTCTATGATTTGGGTATTTCTATGTTTCGGCCTAGTATGGTTCTCAATCAGAGGCAGGTGTCATTAGTTCACTGTGTGTTTGTGGGTGATTGTTCCTGTCTCTGTGTTTGCACCAGATAGGGCTGTTTTTTTTCACATTTCTTGTTTTGTTAGTTTATTCTTGTATAGTGTCTTTATTAAAGTACCATGAATAACCACCACGCTGCGTTTTGGTCCACCTCTCCTTCACCAAAAGAAAACCGTTACACTTACACTGTGGGGAAACGTCCTGCTTCAAAAGATTGCCACCATTGGCAAACTGGGAAGAGGCAATAGCATGCATCATTTTCCAGATTTAAATTTGAATATTGTTGACATCTGTGATCAGGAAGTCACCCAGTTCTACATGATGTCAGATGACTGAGTCTGTTGTAACCTAACATGTTAGGCAACATATCACAGACTTCATCTTGCTCCTCCCGTCTTATACGCAGAAAGTCAAACAGGAAGTGCTTCTGTTTTGTACTATTCAACACTGGTCTGACCAATCGGAATCCTTGCTTCAGTGTTGTTTTGATCACGTGGACTGGTAGTGTGGGAAAATAATCAAGGTGTATACACGGATACAGTAACTGAGTTGATAAGGAAGTGTATAGGAGATGTAGTACCCACTGTGACTATTAAAACCTACCCTAACCAGAAACCGTGGATAGATGGTAGCATTCGCGCGAAACTGAAAGCACAAACCACCGCATTTAACAATGGCAAGGAGACTGGTATTATGGCAGAATATAAACAGTGCAGTTATTCACTCCACAAGGCAATCAAAGAAGCTAAACGTCAGTATAGAGATAAAGTGGAGTCACAATTCAACAGCCCAGACACGAGACGTATGTGGCAGGAACTACAGACAATCACGGACTACAAAAGGAAAACCAGCCACATCGCCGAGACTGACGTCATGCTTCCAGACAGGTTAAACACATTCTTCGCACACTTTGAAGATAACAATGTATCACCGACATGGCTCGCTCGCTACCAAGGACTGTGAGATCTCCTTCTCCGTGGCCGACGTGAGTAAAAACATTTAAACGTGTTAACCGTCGCAAGGCTGCCGGTCCAGACGGTGTCCCTTGCCGTGTCCTCAGAGCATGCGCAGACCAGCTGGCTGGTGTGTTTAAGGGGATATTCAATCTCTCTTTATCCCAGTCTGCTGTCCCCACATGCTTCAAGATGGCCACCATTGTTCCTGTACCCAAGAAGGCAAAGGTAACTGAACTTAATGACTATCGCCCCGCAGCACTCACCTCTGTCATCATGAAGTGCTTTGAGAGACTAGTCAAGGATCATATCACCTCTACCTTACCTGCCACCCTAGACGCACTTCAATTTGCTTATTGTCCCAATGGATCCACAGACAATGCAATTGCCATCACCCTGCACACTGCCCTATCCCATCTGGACAAGAGGAATACCTATGTAAGAATGCTATTTATTGACTATAGCATTCAACACCATAGTACCCTCCAAGCTCATCATTAAGCTTGAGTCCCTGGGTCTGAACCCCGCCCTGTACAACTGGGTCGTTGACTGGGTCGTTGACTCCCTGACGGGCCTCCCCCAGGTGGTGAAGGTAGGAGACATCACCTCTACTCCGCTGATCCTCAACACTGGGGCCCCACAAGAGTGTGTGCTCAGCCCCCTCCTGTACTCCCTGTTCATCCATGACTGCGTTGCCAAGCACGCCTCCAGCTCAATCATCAAGTTCGATGGGACAGCAGTGGAGAGGGCAGAAAGTTTTAATTCCTTGGTGCACACATCACTGACAAACTGAAATAAACCACCTACACAGACAGTGTGGTGAAGAAGGTGCAACCTCAGGAGGCTAAAGACAATCGACTTGTCACCTAAAACCCTTTACAAATATTTACAGATGCACAATTGAAAGCATCATGTTGGGCTGTATCACCGCCTGGTATGGCAACTGCACCGCCCGCAACCGCAAGGCTCTCCAGAGGGTGATGTCGTCTGCACAGCGCATTACCGAGGGAAAACTACCCGCCCTCCAGGACACCTACAGCACCCAATGTCACAGGAAGGCCAAAAATATCATCAAGGGCATCAACCACCCGAGCTACTGCCTGTTAACCCCGCTATCATCCAGAAGGCAACGTCAGTACAGGTGCATCAAAGCTGGGCACGAGAGACTGAAAAACAGCTTCAATCTCCATGTCATCAGACTGTAGTCATAGACTAGGAATCACTGGCCACTTTAAGGAATGGAAGACAAGGCACTTTAATAATGTTTACATATCTGGTATATACTGTTTTCTATACTATTCTACGGTAGCTCATTCACATAATAATGCTTACATATCTTGCATTACTCATCTCATATGTACAGTTGGAAGTTTACATACACCATAGCCAAATACATTTAAACTCAGTTTTTCACAATTCCTGACATTTAATCCTAGCTAAAATTCCCTGTCTTAGGTCAGTTAGGATCACCACTTTATTTTAAGAATGGGAAATGTTAGAATAATAGTAGAGAGAATGATTTATTTCAGCTTTTATTTCTCTTCTTTATCACATTCGCAGTGGGTCAGAAGTTTAAATACACTAAATTAGTATTTGGTAGCATTGCCTTTAAATTGTTTGACTTGGGTCAAACGTTTTGGGTAGCCTTTCACAAGCTTCACACAATAAATTGGGAACATTCCTCCTGACAGAGCTGGTGTAACTGAGTCAGGTTTGTAGGCCTCCTTGCTTGCACACGCCTTTTCAGTTCTGCCCACAAATTGTCATAGGATTGAGGTCAGGGCTTGTGATGGCCACTCCAATACCTTGACTTTGTTCTCCTTAAACCATTTTGACACAACTTTGAAAGTATGCTTGGGGTCATTGTCCATTTGGAAGACCCATTTACGACCAAGCTTTAACTTCCTGACTGATGTCTTGAGATGTTGCTTCAATATATCCACATTATTTCCCACCCCATGATGCCATGTATTTTGTGAAATGCACCAGTCCTTCCTGCAGCAAAACAGGATTCTGCCACCCCCGTGCATAACTATGGTCATTATGGCCAAACAGTTCAATATTTGTTTCATCAGACCAAAGGACATTTCTCCAATAAGTACGATCTTTGTCCCCATGTGCAGTTGCAAACCGTAGTCTGGCTTTTTTTATGGCGGTTATGGAGCAGTGGCTTCTTCCTTGTTGAGCTTCTTTTCAGGTTATGTCGATATAGGGCTCAATTTACTGTGGATAAAGATACTTTTGTACCTGTTTCCTCCAGCATCTTCACAAGGTCCTTTGTTGTTGTTCTGGGATTGATTTGCACTTTTCTCACCAAAGTATGTTCATCTCTAGGAGAAAACGTGTCTCCTTCCTGAGCGGTATGACGGATGCGTGGTCCCATGGTGTTTATACTTGTCACCCCTTGACCTGAGTATTCTTTGGTTTTCTTTATATATTTTGGTTAGGTCAGGGTGTGACATGGGTGATGTATGTGTTTTTGTACTGTCTAGGGTTTTTTGTAGGTTTATGGGGTAGTTTACCATCTAGGTGTTTATGTATGTCTATGGTTGCCTAGATTGGTTGTCAATTAGAGGCAGCTGTTTATCGTTGTCTCTGATTGGGAACCATATTTAGGCAGCCATCTTCTTTGGGTATTTTCTGTGTTATTGTCTATGTCTAGTTGCCTGTGTCTGCACTGTTTATATATAGCGTCACGTTCGTTTGTTGTTTTGTAAGTTTGTGTTAGTGTTCTTTCTTCATTGAATATAGAAGATGTATTCATATCACACTGCGCCTTGGTCTTCTCACTACGACGAACGTGACAGAATAACCCACCAACAACGGACCAAGCAGCATGGTAAAAGGCAGCAGCAGCGATCGCAGGAATCATGGACTTGGGAGGAAATTCTGGGCGGTGGAGGACCCTGGGCACAACCAGGGGAATATCGCCGCCCCAAGGCAGAGCTCGAGACAGCGAAAGCAGAGCGGTGCCGGTATGAGGAGGCAGCACGGCATCGTGGCTGGAAGCCCGCGAGGCAGCCCCAAAAATGTATTGGGCACTTGGAGCAGTCGGCAAACTTGAGGGGTGAGTCTGAGATTGTCGAGGAGTTATTGGACAGATTGGAGGAGAGTGAACGGAGGGGTGATTATGAGACATTCGAGGAGTTGACGAAATTGGAGGAGAGTGAAGAGAGAGAGGGGTTGGTTTGGCGTAGTATGCATGGCATTCGCCCTGAGGAGCGTGTTAGCTGTCCGATGCCACCTGTGTCAGCTCCTCGTACTCAGCCTGAAACTTGTGTTAAAGTTCCGGAAGATTTGATGCCGGCTATACACAACAGGTCTCCAGTACACCATCACAACCCGGTGTGTCTTGTTCCTGCTTCTCGCAGTCATCCTGAGGTGCGTGTTCTCAGCCCGGTACCACCAGTACCGGTACCACGCACCAGGCCTATAGTGCGCCTTGGCAGTCAAATACGCCCTGTTCCTCTTCCCCGCACTCGCTCTGAGGTCCGTGTCCTCGGCCCAGTACCACCAGTGCCGGCACCACGCACCAGGCCTATAGTACGCCCTGTTCCTCCTCCCCGCACTCGCCCTGAGGTGCGTGTCCTCGCCCCAGTACCACCAGTGCCAACACCACGCACCAGGCTTCCTGTGTGTCTCCAGAGCCCTGTATGCCCTGTTCCTGCTCCTCGCACTCGCCCTGAGGTGTGTGTCCCCAGCCAAGTACCACCAGTGCCGGCACCACGCACCAGGCCTATAGTGCGCCTCGGCAGTCCTGTACGCCCTGTTCCTCCTCCCCGCACTTGCCATGAGGTGCGTGTCCTCAGCCCAGTACCACCAGTACCGGCACCACGCACCAGGCCTACAGTGCACCTCACCAGTCCAGAGCGTCCGACGACAGTACCCAGTCCAGAGCGTCCGGCAACAGTACCCAGTCCAGAGCGTCCGGCAACAGTACCCAGTCCAGACTGAACAGTCTACAGACCGGAACCTCCCACAACGGTTCACAGTCCGGAACCTACCACGACGGGTCACAGTCCGGAACCTACCACGGCGGGTCACAGTCCGGAACCTACCACGGCGGGTCGCAGTCCGGAATCTACCAAACGGGTCGCAGTCCGGAACCTACCACGACGGGTCGCAGTCCGGAACCTACCACGACGGGTCGCAGTCCGGAACCTACCACGACGGGTCGCAGTCCGGAACCTACCAGTCCGGATCCGCCAGAGTCTCCCTCCAGTCCGGATCCGCCAGAATCTCCCTCCAGTCCGGATCCGCCAGAGTCTCCCTCCAGTCAGCCAGGACCCGCCAGAGTCGTCAGCCAGGAGCCGCCAGAGCAGTCAGCCAGCCAAGAGCCGCCAGAGCCGTCAGCCAGCCAGGAGCCGCCAGAGCCGTCAGCCAGCCAGGCGCCGCCAGAGCCGTCAGCCAGCCAGGAGCCGCCAGAGCCGTCAGCCAGCCAGGAGCCGCCAGAGCCGTCAGCCAGCCAGGAGCCAGCCAGGAGCCGCCAGAGCCGTCAGCTGGCCAGGAGCCGCCTGCAAACCAGGAGCTGCCAGAGCCACCTGTCACGCCGGCGATGCTGGAATCTCCCTCCTGTCCGGAGCTTCCAGAGCCGCTCCTCAGTCCAGAGGCTCCTTTCCGTCCAGTGGCGCCCTCTACGATGATCTTCAGTCCGGGGCCCGCTGCGAGGGTCCCCGCTCCAGAGGCGCCACCTAAATGGACCAAGACTGAGGTAGAGCGGGGTCCACGTCCTGTCTAGGTTTTTTTGTAGGTGTATGGGGTGGTTTTACCATCTTGGTGTTTATGTATGTCTATGGTTGCCTAGATTGGTTCTCAATTAGAGGCAGCTGTTTATCGTTGTCTCTGATTGGGAACCATATTTAGGCAGTCATCTTCTTTGGGTATTTCGTGGGTTATTGTCTATGTCTAGTTGCCTGTGTCTGCACTGTATATATATAGCGTCACGTTTGTTTGTTGTTTTGTAAGTTTGTGTTAGTGTTCTTTCTTCATTAAATATAGAAGATGTATTCATATCACGCTGTGCCTTGGTCACTACGGCAAACGTGACAATACTTGTGTACTATTGTTTGTACAGATGAACGTGGTACCTTCAGGTGTTTGGAAATTGCTCCCAAGGATGAACCAGACTTGTGGAGGTCTATAATTTTTTTGAGATCTTGGCTGATTTCTTTTGATTTTCCCATGATGTCAAGCAAAGAGGCACTGAGTTTGAAGGTAGGCCTTGAAATACATCCACAGGTATACCTCCAATTGACTCAAATTATGTCAATCGCCTATCAGAAGCTTCTAAAGCCATGACATGATTTTCTGGAATTTTCCAGCTGTTTAAAGGCACAGTCAACTTCGTGTATGTAAAATCCTGACCCACTGGAATTGTGATACAGTGAAATAATCTGTCTAAACAATTGGTGGAAAAATGACTTGTCATGAACAAAGTAGATGTCCTAACCAATTTGCCAAATCTATTGTTTGTTGACAAGAAATTTGTGGAGTGGTTGAAAAACGAGTTAACGGCTCCAACCTAAGTGTAGTGTATTCAACGGCATATACTGTTTTCTATGCTTTTTAAAAACGTTTTCTACTGTATCTTAGTCTGTTCCACTCCGACATTGCTCGTCTATATGTATATAGTCTTAATTCATTCCTACTTAGCTTTTTGTGTATTGGGTATATGTTGTGTAATTTGTTATATATTACTTGTTAGATATTACTGCACTGTCAGAGCTAGAAGCACAAGCATTTCGCTACACCCACAATAACATCTGCTAATCACGTGTATGTGACCAATAACATTTGCTTTGATTTGGCAGTGTAACAGGTATTACACTGACAGTACAGAAGTAACCCTAACTCTAAGTACATTGTAATAATAAGTAATCACAGTACTTGTTGCTCTAAACAATGATTGTTATCTGGTTGTTTTACCTACTTTAGTTGAATTCACTGATGGTAATTTGCTCTGGATAAGAGCGTCTGCTGAATTAGTCAAATGTAAATGTACTAAGAACACTAAAATGGTTTACCATGTAGTGGACAGTGACAAGGAGAAAGCTTGTGCTTTTATTGATTTGTGGCGCAGTGTCCTCTTTTCACAGGACACGGTGTACACCAAGGAGATGGGGGAAACAATGCTCGGAAGACTCCTCTCTCCTTGTGCAGGTTAAATATAAATGACGTACAGACAGAGACACAAGGGTACCGTCGCCCGTCCTCTCTCATCAGGAGCAGCTTGCCCAACTCCATGAGTCAGCGTTTCTGCTGGGGGAAAAAACAATTAGCCAGCCATTTTGTTCATAAAAGTGACATTTCTAAAGGTTAACAGAGAGGACATCTGTCACGTAGCTGGGGCTAAAATGGAGTTTGATATCACGTGGCGGTAATTTGAGTAATTGTGAAGTTTATTGTCAAAGGGGGGCTGCGCATCGATGAGAGCATGGCCCACCTCAACTCATCTCTTTGTGGGTAAAAAAGGGGGTATTGCAGGGGCTCTGATGCATTGGTGAAACTGCACCACAAATTATCCCAAAATGCTGATGACTTTGAGGAGGTTCATTGTCATAAAATGCTGTTTCAAATTCACACATAATAACACCCTCAAAGACACACATATACCTGATAGACAGGAGAACAGACAGACATTTACATATTGTGAAAGTAAGAGATCATGATGGTTGTGATCATGTTCTGTCTCAAATTCACAATAAACACACACGCACGCACGCACACACACACACACACACACACGACCCATTAGACCCTAATGCCACCACAGAATGTATCATATTTATGGATGTCATTAACGGAGTGTAGGGAAAAGGTTGCTATTTAAAAAAGATTAAGCACAGGGACAGAGATAAATGTTCACAGGGGTTTTTACGAACTGCGGGCCCCTTGTTTCGCCATTAAACACAATCCACACACTCTCTGATCGGAAAACCAGTAGGACGCGGGGTGGGCATAAGTCTTTTTCCACACTCTGTCCACCACCCGCCCTTTACGCCCTGTATTTAAAAATGAGACATCAACCACTGAGGCTGAGGGGTGAACGCCAAGGACCGGTTTGTGGAGGAAAAGGAAACAGCTTTGTCACTACAGGGAGGGAGGGTCCCTCTCGAGTGCATCTCAATAAGTTGGTAAAGTGACTTCCTCTCTTTGTCTCCTTTCCCTGAGCGGTAATGACTTGTGAAGAATGGATTGGTGAAGTGAAGACATCTGCCATATTGCTTTCACCGACCCTGTGTTTTCAGGTTTATTGCAAATTTCAAACGTATAAATTGGGGGCGAACAACGCAACGTCCTACTAAAAAGTTGTTACTGCTACCTAGGCTTGGGAGGTATATCGTATATACCGTATACCGGGGTATTTGGAAATAGTCACGGGATGGTTTTTCTATACCACTATCATTGAAACTATTTCTTTGAATTTTTTACATTTTTATACATTTGAATATTTGTAGCTACTTTGAGTTACTTATAGAACTTTATGAGCTGGGATGTCTGTCCTGCAAATATTTTAGATCAGAGATTTTATACAATTTTAAAAATGTGCTTGTTAGCATTTAGTTAGTATTCTCTATGGTATTTTACATGTATTTGTTAGCATTGCTAACCTCCGGAATACAAAGGCTCAGTGAGGATTGAAAATATCGCCCCTTGTGTTCAGTGCTGGTATGGCACAAGGTAGGTATGAACGCCCAAGCCGGCTGCTACTTTTCAACACGGAGCCTTCATTGTGTGCAACTCTAAATCCTTAATAGGAAAGAGATGGAATCAGGCCTCTGATGTGGTAATTCATTAGCCAAGGCAAAGCCAATCAGTCTTTGTGATTGATCTGTCACTGGGCCAATCCTGTTTGTTCCTGTCAGTACTGGGATTTGTCCGAAAGGCTCTGTCTGTTAATTGTGTGTGTGTGTGTGTGTGTGCGTGTGCAAGAGTGAGGGAGAGAGAAAGAGAAGTTTGTCTATGGCAGAGAGAAATAGAGACTAAGAGAAAGAGATCAAAATTGACAGCGAGAGAGAAAGAGTAGGTGTGTGCGTGAGTGCAAAACAAACAAGCCGAGCCTCATGTCGGTGATGCGAATCAGATCAAATGAACATGTGCCATTAACAAACATTGACCCTTGGTCCTTCATTGTCATTAGATTAAGGGCTCCACTCAGAGCAAACAACACTTGGCTCAGTTGGGCCACATTATCTTGCATAATAAGTAGCTGTCAAAGTAGAAAAGATAGATAAAACATAAGGAACAAAAATGTAAATGCAACAAGTAAAGTGTTGATCCCATGTTTCATGAGATGAAATAAAAGATCCCAGAAATTTTCCATATGCTCAAAAATATTACTTCTCTCAAATTTTGTGGACAAATTTGTTTATATCCCTGTTAGTTAGTATGTCTCCTTTGCAGAGATAATCCATCCACCTGACAGATGTGGCATATCAATACTGATTAAACATCATGATCATTACACAGGTGCACCTTGTGCTGTAGAAAATAAAAGGCCACTAAAATGTGTTGTTTCGTCACAGAACACAATGCCACAGATGTCTCAAGTTCGGAGGGAGCGTGCAATGACATGCTGACTGTAGGAATGTTAGAGAATTTGGTAGTACGTCCAACTGGCCTCACAACCGCAGACCACGTGTAACCATGCCAGCCCAGGACCTCCACATCCGGCTTCTTCACCTGCGAGAAGCAAGCCTCCTGGCAACTGAGGAAACTGTGGGTTTGCACAACCGAAGACCTTCTGCACAAACTGTCAGAAACCATCTCAAGGAAGCTGATCTGCGTGCTCGTCGTCCTCACCAGGTTCTTGACCTGACTGCAATTCGGCGTCGTAATGAACTCCAGTGGGCAAATGCTCACCTTCGATGGTCACTTGCACGCTGTAGAAGTGTGCTCTTCATGGATGAATCCCGGTTTCAACTGTACCGGGTAGATGGCAGACAGCCTGTATGGCTTCGTGTGGGCGAGCGGTTTGCTGATGTCAACGTTGTGAACAGAGTGCCCACTGGTGGCGATGGGGTTATGGTATGGGCAGGCATAAGCTACGGACAACCAACACAATTGCATTTTACTGATGGCAATTTGAATGCACAGATATACCGTGACAAGGTCCTGAAGCCCATTGTCGTGCCATTCATCCGGCACCATCACCTCATGGTACAGCATGATAATGCATGGTCCCATGTTGCAAGGATCTGTACAAAATTCCTGGAAGCTGAACATGTCCCTGTTCTTCCATGGCCTGCATACTCACCAGACATGTCACCCATTGAACATGTTTGGGATGCTCTTTATCGACACCAGCGTGTTTCAGGTCCTGCCAATATCCAGCAACTTCACACAGCCATTGAAGAGGAGTGGGACAACATTACACATGCCACAATCAAATAGCCTGATCAATTTTATGCGAAGGTGATATGTTGCAAATGCATGATGCAAATGGTGGTCACACCAGATACTGACTGGTTTTCTGGTCCAGGCCCCTACCTTTTATTTCAGACATCTGTGACCAACTGGTGCATATATCTGTATTCCCAGTCATGTGAAAAGCATAGATTAGGGTCTAATTTCTTTCTTTAATTTGACTGATTTCCATAAATGAATTATGGGTAACTCAGTCAAATCTTAGAAATTCTAGGATGTTGCGTTTATATTTTCATTCAGTGTAGATGCTATGAGACACATTCGCTATAAAACAGCAGACAAGCCAATCCCGAGCCCCTCTGATGAATTGAGTATAGCTTAACCTTTGCTCTCCGAGCCTATTTGTCAAGCAGTGGAATAGATCCAATTTACCCCTAATCTCAAACAAGCCTGTACAAACCAAACAAAGAACATTCACTGCATCTTGTATCATTATAATTAGTCAGTTTAACATATTTGATACATTTTCATAACATGTAATGCATAGAGTAATTTGTTTTTAGTAGTTGTATAGTGTTATATGTGTTTTTTTTGTCTCTCACAACAAGCACATTTTATAGGGGTGAATGGGCATGGGGGGAATGAGGAGGGGCATGGGGAGGGTTGTCTGTGTTTTTGGGATAGTGAAAACCTCATCACGGTGGTAGCAATTCATGAAACAATTCAATTGAAAGTAATAAACCAATGTTACAGCTGTAATGCCCTCATCTGAGTGTGACAATATGCCCATTGTTGTTCAGTGGTGGTGCCCTTGGCCAGCTGTTTGAGTACCGTTGCTGTACATCTTGTTGAGGGAATGCTGTCTTACCTTGAATGTGTGATGGATGAGAGCTCTGTTTCTCAAATCTCTCGAGTACCCCCCCCTGCAATTCTACTTGTGTCTCAACTGGTCAACTAATCATCAAGCCCTTGAATCAGGTGTGAGTCAAGTAGTTGAATCAGATGCGCTAGCTAGTACTGCGAAACACTGTGTTAAGAGTAACCAGGGTCGTATTCACTAGGAACCAAATGGAAGCAAACTGACTGAACAGTGGTGGGACTACCTGAACTTGTCCAAAAAGAAACGCTTGTTTTCGTTGTAAAACGGTGCTACGGTGTGCATAATGAATACGACCCAGGTGTGCTAGTACTGGGAAACACTGTGTTAGAGTATCACAGCTGTCTTGTGAAGAACATGGCGTCTTTCTTTGGATGTGTGAACTGGTCGATCTTCTCCACTAGGTCTCTTCCGATGCTCCTCACCAGGTCATAGAAGTCATTCTCCGTGTAGCCCTCGGCCAGAAGTAGATGTCGTTGGTCAGAGGTGGGTTCCTTACTGAGAGGTTGAGAAGGGGAGGAGGAGGGAAGAGAACGAGAGAGAAAAAGAATTGAGTGCACTTTTAGAGAAAAAAACTAAAAAGGAGAGACCGCAATTCACGCATTGGGTTTGTCTTCGCCACTGCCACCAATCACGTTGTTTTAGATTTTAAATCAATTTCTAACCAACAGCCAATGGAATTCATGCTTTGAATTTCCTACCCAAATCATCTAAGTCACTTCAAACCTAGTTCTAGAGCTGCTACACAATCCCCATGAAAAAGCTACTTCTAGATCATTTCAGACCAATTATTTGGCTGATCCATTTAGGGTAAAGAGTTTCCACACAGAGAAACTAAGAGGAAGATGAAGAAGAGCAAAAGAGTGGGTGATAAAGAACCGTCAATGACAAAAGAGTAGAGATGCTGTGACACCATTCCCTTTCGAATCGTGTTGTGGAAAGTAGAGGTTGAAACAAATCACGCCAACATTTTAGGTGGAGGATAGAACAGGAAGACAAAAACACATTCCAATCTGTGGAACTTTCCACAGCCTACACTGGAACAGACTGCAGGGAGGTAAACCAGACAGGCCTGTGTGTTTGATTCATACCCGATTGAGGTTGCACAACATTAGGGCTTTGGGGATCCCTGGTCTCTCCTCAGACCCCTCACACTGGGGAAATACGAGGCTAATTTGACACGCTCGCGTAATCCCAAATCAAACTCTAGCCCCTCTTCACTAGGCACTTCGGTCGAAGGCACTTCTGTAGATCTGAAGAGATTGGATAGGGGTAAGCAATATGGAAAAATTCCATCAAGCCTATCTGAGGGCAAAGTGAAGCAAGTAGCATATTGCTTATACTTATCCCTTCAGATCAGGAGTGCCTAGGGGTTGATTTGGGATTTAGAATAAACCTAAAGACATAAATGGATCCCCTTGTCTTTGGTAGTACTGTACAATAATGGTATTTTAGCAAAGGCTTTCATCTGAAGCAACTTCCAGCAAATGCATATACTGAAACCACCAACTATGCTGCATCAAATACCACAGTCCAACCGAGCCATAAGAAATATGGGTCTAAAAAACACCTCCCCTGGCTGTAAAGAGGAGGAATAATCCCAAGTGTCAACCAGTCCAGAGCGGTGTTGGTCTCTGGGGCCAGGAGGGTGGACCAGGCCTCTGCCACCGGTCTTGAAGTGTATTCAGAGGGCAGTGGAAAACACAGAGGGAGTGAAAGGAAACTCTGCTGACCTCCCCGGTCACACCTCATTACCATTCCAGCGTTTAGAGAGAGGATTGGGGGAGGGGGTGGAGGCAGGAAGAGAAGCCGTGACCAAGCGCAGCGAGAGTGCACAGGCCCTGGGTAGCAGCAGAGGTGACAAGTCAGTCCATCCAAACCCGGTTCGCGGTACAAGTTGGAGAGCACGAGCTATAAATAATGCCAACAAGGTCATTAGGCATTATGGAGGGCGGGATGTTTCTCTTCTCCTAACCCTTCCCCTTCCTGCTCCTTCCTCCTTTACCGCTGTGGGCCCGGAGTGAGTGATGGAGGGAGGCTGAGGGGGAGATGGGCTGAAAAATGAGCGGGAGACGGAGTGATCGCTCACCGACTGCTTGTTTCCCACTCCAGGGCCACAGTCCGGCCCTGCCATATTGTGGGTGGTAGAGTGTCTTACATAGTGTGGGCATGATCCGGCCCTGCCATATTGTGAGTTATAAAATGTCTTGCATAATGTGGGTGTTTCATAGAAGGCCTGCAGAATACCGATATTGAAAGGTGGTGGCTTTTTGACAACAGAAACCTTCCTTGACTAATTAAAATTACTTGTGAAAAGTGGACGTCTGCCATAATAAAAATTCCACATGATACACTGTGCAGTGCAGCGTCTGCCATATTCAAGAAGTGCCGCATGGATAACCTCGGTCAGGTAGGTGTCGACAAAGGTCAATGTGAATGTCTCATCATGTACCAACTTCAATCAAATCCAATTAAATTATGTGTAATTATGTTCAAAGTAAGCATGTTCAAAAAGTCCCCCTCCCCCCCCAAAAGAAATCTATCAATACTGGGTAGTTAAAAAGCAATTAAAAGCGATATTAGTTTCTGGCCAAATCCTTCAACAATGACGGCTACCATCGAGTCATCTCAGCAAACAGGTGACGTCCTAAGGACAATAGGCAATGTTATGTCCCTTTAAGGGTTTCGGCGAGATATTATCCCACTGACGTTCTCGGGACCGTAAGCGGACGTTCAGTACAGGTCCTGGTCTGGTCGCAGTATATCATTATAATAAGGTATTTTGATGTTCATTAGGAAATGTTACGAAATGGTTCCTGTTTAGTTCGGATAGGATGTTATCCATGTGACATTCAATGACCTAAAAGGGACATTTCATGATGGTCTAGACCAGTGGTTCTCAACTGGTCTTGAACCAGGCTGTTTCAGTCGCGATCCAATATTTGTGTCGCAATTTAGTTTTTGTCAGGACCTTTTTAGGACATTCTCAGGACTTTTTACTAGTCCTTAGAACCTTGGGTCTATCACACAACGTCCTATCACGCTCTTGGGGACCTTTGTCTAGTTCCCTGTAAGTTACCAGGAAGTCATTGAGGACCAGGTCAGGACCTTTTTAGGAATTTGATTTTACTAGTCCTTGGGACGTTGCGTAACAAGGGAATGTTCTCTGGGGGACCTTTTGTCTAGGTTCCCTGTAACTTACCAGAAGGTAATTGAGGACCATGTTACGATATTTGTAAGATCTTCTCAAGACATTTATTTTACCAGTAGTCAGGATGTTATGCGATGGTCCCAGGTGTCCCAAACCATTATAAGTAAATGAATTAAATGGTATGGGGGTTTTAAGGTAAGTGGTACGCTGTTCAGCTAAAACTGTGTAAAACATCTTTCATCGATGATGATTACATTTGACATGATAATTTAGTAGTATTGACTTTTCAATATGACTCCACCTCAGATTAGAACTCACAACTAGGGCTGTTACTGTGACCGTATTACCGCCAGTCACGACTCATGATGGCAGTCAAATTCCACGTGACTGTTTAGTCACGGTAACGAGGCTTCTCCATATGCTCTGATGCTGCTGATGTAGTAGCCTACTAAACTTGCTAACTGCCTGGTACCCGTAATTGTCCCTCTAATTACTCTGACATCAATGCAAATGTAATCGAAAATCTAATCAAACACTTAATGAGAGCCCATGTGCTGATGTTGCACAACATTTCTATAGGCTATGCAATTGTGTGAGAAAACATAGTGATGGCCTCTATTAAAAAGAGGAGGTTCCCATCAGCTTTCTATAGGCTAGGCCGACTATATTAATTTCTCAACTTTCCTAATGTTAAGCATATTGCTTCTTTTTAAAACAGGAGTATAGCCTACCTGGCTGGCATGAAAATGAACCACGGACATGTGTCCTCCATTCGCGATTTAAGTGCATAGATGAAGCGGCCCCTGTTTCATGATAATGGTCCATTCTAAATCAAAACAAATTTCACACATACAGTTGAAGTCGGAAGTTTACATACCCCTTAGTTAAATACATTTAAACTCAGTTTTTCACAATTCTTGATATTTATTTCCCTGCCTTAGGTCAGTTAGGATCATCACTTTATTTTAAGAATGGGAAATGTCAGAATAATAGTAGAGAGCATGAATAATTTCAGCTTTCATTTCTTTCATCACATTCCCAGTGGGTCAGAAGTTTACTAACACTCAATTAGTATTTGGTAAAATTGCCTTTAAATTGTTTAACTTGGGTCAAATGTTTCGGGTAGACTTCTACAAGCTTCCCACAATAAATTGGATGAACTCAGTTACACAGAGCTGGTGTAACTGAGTCAGGTTTGTAGGCCTCCTTGCTCGCACATGCTTTTTCAGTTCTGCCCACAGATTTTCTATAGGATTGAGGTCAGGGTTTTGTGATGGCCACTCCAATACCTTGACTTTGTTCTCCTTAAACCATTTTGCCACAACTTTGGAAGTATGCTTGGGGCCATTGTCCATTTGGAAGACCCATTTACGACCAAGCTTTAACTTCCTGACTGGTGTCTTGAGATGTTGCTTCAATATATCCACATCATTTTCCGTCCTCATGATGCCATCTATTTTGTGAATTGCACCAGTCCTTCCTGCAGCAAAGCACCCCCACAACATGATGCTGCCACCCCATGCTTCACGGTTGGGATGGTGTTCTTCGGTTTGCAAGCCTCCCCCTTTTTCCACCAAACATAACGATGGTCATTATGGCCAAACATTTCAATATTTGTTTCATCAGACCAGAGGACATTTCTCAAAAAAGTACAATCTTTGGCCTCCCGGGTAGCGCAGTGGTCTAAGGCACTGCAATGCAGTGTTAGCTGTGCCACCAGAGACTCCAGACTCTGTTGCAGTCGTCCACGACCAGGATGTCCATGGGGGTGACGCACAATTGGCCTAGTGTCGTCTGGGTAAGGGAGGGTTTGGCCGGTAGGGATATCCTTGTCTCGGGCCGGGCGCAGTGCATGCTGACCAGGTCGCTAGGTGTACGATGTTTCCCGTACGGGAGTTGTAATGATGAGACTAGACAGTAACTACTAACAATTGGATACCACGTAAAAGGGGGTAAGAAAAAAAAGTACGATCTATGTCCCCATGTGCAGTTGCAACCCGTAGTCTGGCTTTTTTAAAGAGCAATGGTTTCTTCCTCGCTGAGCGGCCTTTCAGGTTATGTTGATATAGGACACGTTTTACTGTGGATATGGATACTTTTGTACCTGTTTCCTCCAGCATCTTCACGAGGTCCTTTGCTGTTGTTCTGGGATTGATTTTCACTTTTCACACCAAAGTGCGTTCATCTCTAGGAGACAGAACGCGTCTCCTTCCTGAGTGGTATGAGAGCTGCGTGGTCCCATGGTGTTTATACTTGTGTACTATTGTTTGTACAGATGAACATGGTACCTTCAGGTATTTGGAAATTGCTCCCAAGGATGAACCAGACTTGTGGGGGTCTGAAATTTTCTTTCTGAGGTCTTGGCTGATTTCTTTAGATTTTCCCATGATATCAAGCAAAGAGGCACTGAGTTTGAAGGTAGGCCTCGAAATACATCCACAGGTATACCTCCAATTGACTCAAATGATGTCAATCGTCTATCAGAAGATTCTAATGCCATGACATCATTTTCTGGAATTTTCCAAGCTGTTTAAAGGCACAGTCAATTTAGTGTATGTAAACTTCTGACCCACTGGAATTGTGATACAGTGAATTATAAGTGAAATTATGTCTGTAAACAATTGTTGGAAAAATTACTTGTCATACTCAAGGTCCTAACCGACTTGCCAAAACTATAGTTTGTTAACAAGAAATTTGTGGAGTGGTTGAAAAACGAGTTTTAATGACTCCAACCTAAGTGTATGTAAACTTCCGACTTCAACTGTATTATTTAGTACATGTAAAGACAAGATTAAATATAAAATAGTGTGATGGGTGACAATATTAGCCTATCACTTGTGAATGATATGCTGGCAGCTTCATTAAATAGTACCCGCAAAACACCAGTCTCAACGTTAACAGTGAAGAAGCGACTCCGGGATGCTAGCCTTCTTGGCACAGCTCCTCTGTCCAGTGGCGGTGTTCTTTAGCCCATCTTAATATGTATATATATTTTTTGGCCAGTCTGAGATATGGCTTTTTCTTTGCAACTCTGGCTAGAAGGCCAGCATCCCGGAGTCGCCTCTTCACTGTTGACATTGAGACTGGTGTTTTGCGGGTACTATTTAATGAAGCTGCCAGTTGAGGACTTGTGAGGCATCTGTTTCTCAAACTAAACACTCTAAAGCTCAGGGATGGGGCTGGAGAAATGTAACAACTCTTAAATGTATAGATAGAGCTATGGCCTGAGGTCAAAATTAACATTTAACCTAATATTGAGGCAATACTGTTTGTTAACAAAGACATTGTTTACACACAATGGATTAAAACAACTTTTTGGGAGGTTATGATGGGGTAAAACAGTTGAGCTAAGCTCATGAGGCATTTATAGTTATTCACACAACCGAGGGAAAAAAACAGCTCACGAAAACACATTACAGTAAACATGGGCGGGACGAGGAATACCAATGGTCCCAGACGGCACAGAGGGCATTAGTAAAACGAGAAACTCTCCTCCAGGAAAGAGAAAAGAAGAGGGCGATGGAAAAGTTAATGTGCTTTCAAACAAGAGCTATGAAGGCTATAGGCGGTCAGGAGGGAAAATGTAAAACGTGTGTGTACACATTTGATGAGTGGGTGGGGGTCAGGGTCAGGGAGACAAAGGCAGAAGCAGAGACGGAGGGTGTAAGGCAGCAGGAACTAAACAGAGACTGTCAAAAGGTAGAGGAGGAGAGAATATTAAATATCTATCTATAGTGTCTGAAGTGGAGCATAATGTAGCCTGCCTGAGCAAGAACCTCCATTGAATGAAAACTAACGAGCCATACACTACCTTCGGGTATGAAGTATGAAACCGTGTGCTCCTCTGTGATTCGACATGCGTATTACCTAGTGTCAATTCGAGAGAGATTTTGGCCAATCATTCTTCATCCATGCTTTCCTTCATTCATTAAACCTCTTGATACTCCCCATCCCGGATCCGGGATCATGAATAAAGCCTCAGGCTCATTAGCATAACGCAACGTTAACGATTTCTGAAAATCGCAAATAAAATGAAAATAATGCGCCTGCTCTCAAGCTTAGCCTTTTCTTAACAACACTGTCATCTCAGATTTTCAAAATATGCTTTTGAACCATAGCAAATCACTAATTTGTGTAAGAGTATGCTAAGCTAGCTTAGCATTTTGAGTAGTATTTAGCACGCAACATTTTCACAAAAACCAGATAACCAAATAAATAAAATCATTTACCTTTGAAGAGCTTTGGATGATTTCAATGAGGAGACTCAGTTACATAGCAAATGTTCAGTTTTTCCTGAAAGAATCTTTGTGTAGGAGAAATCGCTCCGTTTTGTACATCACATTTGGCTACCGAAACGAACCGAAAATTCAGTCACCAAAACGTCAAACTTTTTCCAAATTAACTCCATAATATCGACCGAAACATGAAAAACGTTGCTTAGAATCAATCCTCAAGGTGTTTTTTCACATATCTCTTCATTGATATGCAGTTCGTGGAAGCCTGCTTTCCCCTCAGAATCGCATGGAAAAATACCAGCAGCTGAAAAAGACGCACCAATTTCGACGGAGGACACCGGGCGGACACGTGGAAAATGTAGTCTCTTATGGTCAATCTTCCAATGATATGCCTACAAATACGTCACAATGCTGCAGACACCTTGGGGAAACGACAGAAAGGGCAGGCTCATTCCTCTCGCATTCACAGCCATATAAGGAGACAATGGAAAACGGAGCCTCAAAAATCCTGCTGGTTTCCTGGTTGCCGTTTCATCTTGGTTTTGCCTGTAGCTCCCGTTCTAGGGCACCCACAGACAATATCTTTGCAGTTCTGGAAAATTCAGAGTGTTTTCTTTCCAAAGCTATCAATTATATGCATAGTCGAGCATCTTTTTGTGACAAAATATCTTGTTTAAAACGGGAACGTTTTTCATCCAAAAATGAAATTGCGCCCCTAGAGTTTCAAGAGGTTAATTCTTATATTCAGTTTCGGGGTTCTAATTGTATAGTTTGATTCTTATTGTTTATGATCCAGGAGCTAGAATGTAAAGAAATTCCAGAACACTATGCTTGAAAAGTATCGCTTATTTATTTTACCTCTGCAGTGCCTTCAGAAAGTATTCACACTCCCTGACTGTTTTCACATTTTGATGTCTTACAAAGTGGGATTAAAATGGATTTAATTGTCATTTTTTTTGTCAACGATCTACACAAAATACTCAATGTAATGTCAAAGTGGAAGAAAAATGTGACCCTTTTTATTTTTTATGGAAAATATATATATTTTTTTAAAATCTTGATTAGATAAGCATTCAACCCTCTGAGTCAATACATGTTAGAATCACCATTGGCAGTGATTACAGCTGTGAGTCTTTGTGGATAAGTCTCTAAAAGTTTTACACACCTGGATTGTGCAACATTTGCCCATTATTCTTTCAGAAATTATTCAAATTGTCAAAATTATTAGATTTTTTAGGGGGTAGATCAGCTTCATTACTGCAGATAGATTGGGGCTTCTACCAATGTAATTGTCTTCATCATTTCCAATCCCCCATATATTTTGGGGGTAAATATAGAAAATACATATATCTTTAATACATTTTTCCCTAACCCTACCATCCCTCCCCAAATTGGAGTAAACTAATGGACAACAACACTTAGGCTTCTTCTTCCTGCTTATACATACTAAATACATTTTACAGACACAGTATATTTTACTATAGTTACCTTTTGTTTGTTTTTAGTCCCATCCTTCCACTCAACCCCTCCCATAGCTCCATTCCCTTTCTTTTTAATCCTGAAAAACTCACATCTTTTACAAGCATACCCATAATATGATGCTTGAAAATGTGGAGAGTGGTACTCAGTAATTGTCAAGCCCTGACCTTAGAGATCCTTTATATGTTTCTATTTTGGTTTGGTCAGGGCGTGATTTGGGGTGGGCATTCTATGTTTTCTATTTCTGTGTGTTTGGCGGGGTGTGGTTCTCATTCAGAGGCAGCTGTCTATCGTTGTCTCTGATTGAGAACCATACTTAGGTAGCCTTTTCCTGTGTTTTGTGGATAGTTATTTTCTGTTTTGTTTGTGCCGCTTTGTTATTCTTTGTTCTTGTGTTCAGTTTCATTGAAAATCATGAACACGCTGCACCCTGGTCCTCTTCTTCAAACAGCCGTTATAGTAATGTGTTAAATTGGATTATCATAAAACTTTGTAATCAGGATAAAAAGGGAATTGTTAAACTTCAAAGGTTTCCAGTAATATACCCTATCATGTGCAAACCTAGATATAATGTTTGTGGTTGTATACAAGTATAAGCAAAGTTTGAAATTATTTAGTCAAATATTATATCTGATTGGGCATCTCGCAATCAATTTGCAGTCTACAAATGATTTGCAATTATGTTCCTGACCCCTGACTGTCTGCTCAAGAAAAAACAAATCAGCCTGTGACTGAATCTAGATGATGATTCCTGCTTTAGTACCTTGTCGCAAACAGAATGCATGTTTTATGTGGGACAGCGATGATGTAGTCATTACAAAATCATGTTAAACACTATTATTGCACACAGTGTGACTTGTTAAGCACATTTTTAATCCTGAACTTATTTAGACTTAACAAAGGGGCTGAATACTTTTTTACCCAAAGAATTTAAATTTTTAAAGAATTTGTTACATAAAAAAAAACATAATTCCACTTTGACATTGTGGGGTATTGTGTGTTGATCAGTAACAAAACATCTCAATTAATACATTTTGAATTTAGACTGTAAAACAACAAAATGTGGAAAAAGTCAAAGGTTGTGAATACTTTCTGAATGAACTGTATGAGTTTATTGGTAGTTCATGCATCTTTGTTTATGGAATGTGTAGTCTGAAAAAGCCACGTTTGGTGATTTACTGCCATTTGCAGTGCTGGAATGTTTGCTCAGGAGTATAATTCATTGGCTGATCCCTCCTGCTGACCTGGATGAAATTCTGTGACCCCTCTGAAGTATCACCCAATTGACTACTTTAAAATGGGCTTTGTGACAAGTGCTACTTCTATCCAGATCTATGGTCGAAACCTCAAAGGCCAAAAATGGCGGAGTAATAGTGTTTCAAAAAGACAAATATAATCTAGGGATTTACCTGGAAGGTGACTGGATTGTTGATGTTGGGCAGGCAGAACTGCTTGATGAAGCGATTATCCTGGCTCCAGAAGAAGCGGATGTTGGGAATCCCGTACAGCACCATGGCCAGGCGCTCCAGGCCCAGTCCAAATGCATAGCCCATCTTCTTAGTTGCTTCAGCTGGAAAAGGATACAATAAGAAATTAGACCAGTTGTTCCCAGACCTGTTTGGAGTGGTTACCCACCTAAAGCTGATTGGGATTTACAAGTTACCGAACATTTTTGCGACACCGACACATTGAGTATCACAATTTTAGGTGTTTTGAGAACTGATAGTCTAGAGCAGGTATTCCCAAACTGGGGTACACGTAATGCTGTCGGGAGTACGCAAAAAAAAATGTGATTCACATAAAAAATGTATTAAAAAAACATTAAAACATATTTTTTATTCTTAGCATTTTCAAACAGTCCATTTATATTTTCCAACGGGGCTATACATTTGGGTGAGGTTTTTCTCTTGCCTGAGTAGCCTTGTTTCATTGCCAAAAATAAAATGAAACCATCTAGTGTTCAGCGAAATAGCAACACAAGGTCAAATACAGGTAGCCCAGTCAAATCATTAACATCCAATCACCTTAACCGTTACTCTCTTGTGGGAATTCCACTAATGGTCCGTATGTAGCCAAACGTAGCTGCTGCTCATTCCGTTTGCTCGGAAATGGATGAATGGTTAAAATAAGTAAGGCCGCGTCCATAGACACATACCAGCTCTACTGATAGTATTGCTACTACCAGCAGTACTACACCTGTCGACGACACAAATTGTTCTGCTTCCATGAGCACATCAAATGCAGGCATCAATAATTCTGCATTTGTTGTTAGCCCAGCTAGCATGGACACTGACAGTTGTGAATCTGATGCAGCCAAAGAGCTACTGCCCCCTTACCCGGGAAAGCACCAAACAACAGACAGGGATGTTGGACCATCTGAGAGGCGCAAATATGATGAGAACTACATTGATATGAGATTCACTTATATTGGGAGTAGTGCCTTTCCTCAGCCACTGTGTGTTATATGTGCAAAAGTACTATCTCACAACTCAATGAAACTGTCGTGTCTTTGGCATCATTAAAGTTAATACTGTTATTTTATTAAATCAATTCTCTGTAATTATTATTATGTGATTAAACTAATCATATAAAAGTAATTAACTCGGAAGTCGGGGCACCAAAGAAAATCCTCAGATTACAAAGTTATATAATTTTCCTAATAACATTTCAGATATTTTAATATCTGATCAATTAGTCTTCTAATTAATGAATTATTCTTTACCTCACATTAGTTGAATTCCAAACATCGTAAATTGTTGGTTATCTGCACGAACCCAGCCTTCACTATGAATCATCCATACATCAATTGAGGCGAGGGGTTCCCCCCAGGGAACTCCACCCCCCCTCCCCTGTTCAGCTGAAAAGGTGGCGCAGGGAATGCAAAAATATTCTTTCGAAATATTTAACCTCCACACATTAACAAGTCCAATGCCTCAACTGAAAGATAAACACCTTGTTCATCTACGCAGCATGTCAGATTTTTAAAATGTTTTACGGCGAAAACACAACATATATTTACATTAGACCACCACCAAACCAAAGAAAACACGTAGCCATTTTTTGCAGCAAAAGATAAAATGACAAAAGCAGGATAAAAAAAAATCAATCACTAACCTCTTGAAAATCTTCATCAGATGACAGTCATATGACATATTACACAGTACATTTATGTTTTGTTCGATAATATGCATTTTATATCCATAAATCTTGGTTTACATTGACGCCATGTTCAGAAAATCCTCCAAAATATCTGGAGGAATTATAGAAAGCTACGCCAGATAACAGAAATACTCATCATAAACTTTGACTAAAGATACCGGTTCTACATATAACTAAAGATACACTGGTTCTTAATGCAACCGCTGTGTCACATTTCTTTTTAACGTTGCGGAAAAAGCCTAACATTGCAATAATCTGAGACGGCGCTCAGACGTAACAATATTTCTCCACCATATTGGAGTCAACAGAAATACAAAATTACAACATAAATATTCCCTTACCTTTGATGATCTTTCATCAGAATGTAGTGCAAGGAGTCCTAGTACAACAATACATTGTTTTGTTCCATAATGCTCAATTCTAGTGTCCAAGTAGCAGCATTTGCTATCACTTTCAGCTCACATGCCCAAAAAATGACTTCTGGTCCAGGATAACTTTACATGAAAACTTCCAAAAGACATATTACAGGTCGAAGAAACTGGTCAAACTAAATGCAGAATCAATCTTCAGGATGTTATAATCATATATATCCAATAACATTCCAACCGGATCCTTCGTTTTCATCTGGGGCTGATTGGAACAGCCGTAGCACTCAAAGAGAGATGCGTCACAACAAAATTGCATTCTCTTGCGACACCGACTACTTTCCTTCCCATTAGGTCAAAGTTCACAGCAAATGCTCCATTACACTTTCTACTGAATGAGGACATCTAGTGGAAGACGTAGGAAGTGTTTCCAGATCCATAACTTGTTGGGAAGGGAGGGGGCGATGACGTCAAAGTTCAGGTCTTTCAGGATTTCAAAACTTGTTTGGAAGATTGCCTGCCCTGTGAGTTCTGTTATACTCACAGACATAATTCAAACGGTTTTAGAAACTTCAGAGTGTTTTCTATCCAATATCAATAATACTATGCATATATTAGCAATTTAGGACAGATTTTGATGCAGTTCACTATGGGCACGCAATTCATCCAAAGTGGAAATACTGCCCCCTATCTCTAAAAGGTTTAATCATTGATTTACTAACCAACTAAATAATCACAGAAATACATAACAAACAAACAAACAGTAGGTATGGTTACAAGGAAATGATAGGGGATGTGCCCTAGTGGGCTAAACCGGTATGGTGGCTTGATAGACAAAGGGACTGAGAAGGGCGCAAAAGACAAAAGACGCATGGTCTGAAGTGGGCTTCTCTAGGTGGGTTTTTTATTCAGAACAGCAGAAAAGGCTATCCCATATGCCAGATCAATGTCTGTGCTCATGGGATGGGCCAATGACTTAGTTAAACTCCAAAGGGAATTGGATTCTCTTTCATTAACCTCTCTGGCCCACCCGGGACGCAACCGCACCCCCTTCCAACAATAAATGCAAATGCACTACGCCAAATGCTTATGGCATTCGTTAAAACTCAAACGTTCATTAAAATTCACATACAGGGTACTCAATTCAAGCTACACTCGTTGTGAATCTAGCCAATGAGTCAGATTTGTAAAATGCTTTTCGGCGAAAGCATGAGTAGCTATTATCTGATAGCAGGCAACACGCCAAAATACCAGAAGGGGACGTAAACAAAGGAATTTGCGTAGCCGGCGCTACACAAAACGCAGAAATAAAATATAAAACATTCTTTACCTTTGACGAGATTCTTTGTTGGCACTCCTATATGTCCCATAAACATCACAATTGGGTCTTTTTTTCGATGAAATCGGTCCTTGTGTACCCAAAATGTAAATTTATGAACACCGTCAGATCCAGTAAAAACACATTTTTTAAACGCGACGTTATTTGTTAAAATTTTAAAAAGTTGCCTATAAACTTTGACAAAACACTTCAAACTACTTCTGTAATCCAACTTTAGGTATTACTAAACGTTAATAAATGATCAAATTGATCACGGAGCGATCTGTATTCAATAAGCACGAGTTTGGGTAACGTAACTAACTTTTCCGGTTCCATTGTTTACATCTGTGGACTTGACAACCGGATGTGGCTATTACTCAGATGACCAAGGATTTAGTTGAATCGAAATCACAACACCGGCGACATCGTGTGGAAGCTGTAGGAACTGTAATCTCACTCTTAATTATTTTTCCTTCCAATAGACAATACATGGGCTGGCGGATTGATTTTTTCTTCGTCGATTTAGTGACCAGGTTTTCTGGCGATTATGACCACGGAACTTGTTCTGTTATAGTCACAGACACCATTGAACCAGTTCTAGAAACTTCAGAGTGTTTTCTATGCACACATACTAATCAAATGCATATACTATATTCCTGGCATGAGTAGCATGACGTTGAAATGTTGCGCGATTTTTAACAGAATGTTGAAAAAAGTAGCCCGATCTCTAAGAGGTTTTAAACAGTTTAAAATCACATTACATCATTTCACAAATAGTTTCACCATTACTCATTCATTTTATACAATAATTAGATGCAAATCTCATAACGGAGACTCTTGTATAAACAGAGTTATGGTAACGTGGCTGTAATGTCTCTCAATGAGGTCACAAACATTAAACAAAATGGACCGGTCGTAGCTGGATTCTCCACCGACCGTTTACGCATTCTCCAAAACATGGACATTGTTCAGTTCTCAAGTTCTGTGATGTAGAAGAAGTTCTTTTGTTCTACTGTAGACCCTCTCTCTTTACTGCATGAGGGAGAGAGTCTCCTCCAGGAATTTACGACCTGAGATAACAGAACCTGGGTGTAAGAGGGAGAGCGGGGGAAGGCACTCACTATACCCAAAGAGGGCCACATCATGACAAAACCTTCACTCTAGCGCAGACACTTAGAAATAAAACATGCTAATTTTGAGCTAGACTTAAGATGACCTTTGAGCAGTAAGACATGTATAAAAGCAACAGATACTATTAATAAGAAGGGGCTAGAAGCGTCTTATATGGTGAGCTACCAAGTGGCTAGGACAGGCAAGCCCCATACTATTGTGAAGGACTTAATTGTTCCTGCTGCCACGGATATGGCTGGGACAATGCTGGGGGAAAATGCCCAAAAAACTATAGACAAATTCTTCATCAAACAACACTGTTTCACAAGCATCAGTGACATGGCAGGAAATGTTTTGAAAACAACTACTGCTAAGCATAAAAGCCAGTGAATTCTATGCAATTACAGCTGGATGAGTCAACAGACGTGGCAGGCCTGGCATAGCTCCTGGTATATGTCCATTACGTTTATGGGGGGTCAATTAAGGAAGACATCATCTTCTGCAAACCACTGGAAACCAGGACAACAGGAGAGGCTATTTTAAAGTACTGGACAGCTTTGTGACATCAAATGAACTTTGATGGTCAAGATGTGTTGGCATCTGTACTGATGGCGCAAAAGCCATGACAGGGAGACATAGTGGAGTGGTAACGATTGTGCAAGCAGTTGCTCCCGACGCTACTTGGGTACACTGCGGCATCCACTGAGAGGCTCTTGCTGCCAAGGGAATGTCTGACAGCTTGAAAGACATTTTGTTATGAATTTTATGAATAATGACTAAACAATGTATACATTTAACTATAACTATAACTAATTGAAATCTACCCTGTTTTACTATATCTGATTAATAATGTTAGTTCATAAGAAAGAGGTTATGTAGCATGGACAAGGGATAATTAGAAATGATAACCATTGTGGAAGAAGGAATGTATGTGTGTACCGAAAGTAAGCAAAGAGGATCCTTAACCTATGTTTGAACCGACCCAGCTATAACTCTGTGGAGATAAAATAAGACAGCGAGAGCCCCTCCAGGTTTTCCGTATCTGGGGGGGACTGGAACTGTCAGCTAAGTGGTAATAAACTGTGGTGAGACTTCAGGAGATAATCCAGATATAGTGTGTAATGTATGTGCGTTAGTGGGTTGGAATGGACTTTTGAAGCAGCTATGTCCTTGTCGGAGAAGAGGAGGGACATTTAAGACGCTATGACATTATGTGTGATATATAAACTGATGTACATGGTATTTTAAGTAGAGCTCTTGGGAACAAACACTATTGATTCATTTTGAAACTGATCTTTGCCTGTTTCATGCAAATAAGAACCTTACAAATTCTTAGAAACGGACTAAGTGTTTTGCTTTATTATAATTGAATTGGTTAATGAACATACAGGAATTAAATTCCTCTAACAGTTCTGGACACTACAGTAAAAATGTTTAACTTTGTTAAAGCAAGGCCCCTAAACTCTTGTGTATTTTCTGCACTATGCAATGATATGGGCAGCGACCATGTAACGCTTACAGAAGTGGGCTGGTTATCAAGTGAAAAAGTATTGACATGTTTTTTTGAATTTAGAGACGATTTAAAGTTTTCTTTACAGACCATAATTTTTACTTGTCTGACCACTTGCATGATGTTTCTCACACAACTGGCCTATTTGGGTGATGTTTTTTCTCGCCTGAATGATCTGAATCTAGGATTACAGGGACTCGCCGCAACTATATTCAATGTACAGGACAAAATTGAGGCTATAATTAAGAAGTTGGAGCTCTTCTCTGTCTGCATTAACAAGGACAACATTAGATTTTTTTGTGTGCAAATGAACTCAAGCTTACGGACAATGTAAAATATGATATAGCGAAGCACCTGAGTGAGTTGGGTGCACAATTACACAGGTACTTTCCTGAAATGAATTACACAAATAACTGGATTCGTTATTCCTTTCACGTCCTGCCTCCAGTCCACTTACCGATATCTGAACAAAAGAGCCTCATCGAAATTGCAACAAACGGTTCTGTGAAAATTGAATTTAATTAGAAGCCAGATTTCTGAATTGGGCTGCGCTCAGAGTATCCCGCCTTGGCAAATCGCGCTGTTAAGACACTGATGCCCTTTGCAACCACGTACCTATGTGAGAGTGGATTCTCGGCGCTCACTACCATGAAAACTAAATACAGGCACAGACTGTGTGTGGAAAATTATTTAAGACTGAGACTCTCTTCAATACAACCCGACATTGCAGACTTATGTGCATCCTTTCAAGCACACCCTTCTCATTAACCTTTGGTGAGTTATTCACAATTTTCAATTAACAAATAAGGTTTTATATGTAAGGTGGTTAAGTAAAGAGCAAAATGATTGATCCTTATTATATTATTATTTGTGACCTTGTCCTATAAGAGCTCTTTGTTACTTCCCATGAGCTGGGTTGTGACAAACTCACACTCATTCCTATGTTTAATAAATGTATCATGTAGTGTGTGTGTGTGGCAGGCTTACAATGATGGCAAAAAACAACATTTGAGAGTGCGCTGACCCTGGTCTTAGAGGGGGTACGCAGCTGGAGGTTGAATGTTTGAAGGGGTACGGTACTATAAAAAGTGTGTGAACCACTGATCTAGCGAATATGAGTTTTTAAGTCCTTGGGCCTCTTCCCTCTACACATTTTTATTGAAGATCAAAGATAGCACACCCAATTCAACTATTCAAGTGCTTACTCCCCATCCCGGATCCGGGATCGTGAATAAAGCCTCAGGCTCATTAGCATGACGCAACGTTAACGATTTCTGAAAATCGCAAATAAAATGAAAATAATGCGCCTGCTCTCAAGCTTAGCCTTTTCTTAACAACACTGTCATCTCAGATTTTCAAAATATGCTTTTGAACCATAGCAAATCACTAATTTGTGTAAGAGTATGCTAAGCTAGCTTAGCATTTTGAGTAGCATTTAGCACGCAACATTTTCACAAAAATCAGATAACCAAATAAATAAAATCATTTACCTTTGAAGAGCTTCGGATGTTTTCAATGAGGAGACTCTCAGTTACATAGCAAATGTTCAGTTTTTCCTGAAAGAATCTTTGTGTAGGAGAAATCGCTCCGTTTTGTACATCACATTTGGCTACCGAAAGGAACCGAAAATTCAGTCACCAAAACGTCAAACTTTTTCCGAATTAACTCCATAATATCGACCGAAACATGGCAAACGTTGTTTAGAATCATTCCTCAAGGTGTTTTTTCACATATCTCCTCATTGATATGCAGTTCGTGGAAGCCTGCTTTCCCCTCAGAATCGCATGGAAAAATACCAGCAGCTGAAAAAGACGCACCAATTTCGACGGAGGACACCGGGCGGACACCTGGAAAATGTAGTCTCATATGGTCAATCTTCCATTGATATGCCTACAAATACGTCACAATGCTGCAGACACCTTGGGGAAACAACAGAAAGGGCAGGCTCATTCCTCTCGCATTCACAGCCATATAAGGAGACAATGGAAAACGGAGCCTCAAAAATCCTGCTGGTTTCCTGGTTGCCGTTTCATCTTCGTTTTGCCTGTAGCTCCCGTTCTAAGGCACCCACAGACAATATCTTTGCAGTTCTGGAAAATTCAGAGTGTTTTCTTTCCAAAGAAAACAATTTTATCAATTATATGCATAGTCGAGCATCTTTTTGTGACAAAATATCTTGTTTAAAACGGGAACGTTTTTCATCCAAAAATGAAATTGCGCCCCTAGAGTTTCAAGAGGTTAACTGGACTTGAAAAGCCCTGGTCTAGGGGACGAACTGGACAAGCAACGAGGAATTTGCAAGTGCGATTCTGGACAGCAAACTGTATCATCCAGTGCGTCACCTTAATAGTGTGTCAATAATCAATAGTAGGTCGTTTTGATGTCGATTGTTCTCTGACGATCCAGAATGTATTGTCAATGCATTTAATTGCCTTAAGATCAGTCCTGTATTGATGAACTATCTACAAGCCTAATGGCACATGCTTCTGTCCTATGCGGCTGAAGTTTGGTAAAGTTAACAAACCAGAGAGACTGATAAGCCTTTCATTTGTGAGGAGGAAACCAGCAGAAAACCGATTATTTTCAAAAATAATAAATCAGGGAAGACTAGTGTGTTTATTAATCTGATATTGTCCATGATATTTACATTACAGAAAATGGAACAGCCCTCACATACAGTGAAGTCCAAAAGTATTTAGACAGTAATTATTATTATTATCTTCCCAATTTGGTAGTTACAATCGTATCCCATCACTGCAACTCCCGTACGAATGGGAGAGGCAAGGGTCAAGAGCAATGCGTCCCCCGAAACACGACCCTGCCAAGCCACACTGCTTGCCTAACCCCAAAGCCAGCCGCACCAATGTGTCAGAGGAAACACTGTACATCTGCCGAACAAAGTCAGTGTGCATGCGCACGGCCCGCCACATGGAGTCCCTAGAGTGTGATTGTACAAGGACATCCCAGCCGGCCAAACCCTCCCCTAATCCGGACGACGCTGGGCCAATTGTGTGCCGCCTTATGGGTCTCCCGGTCACGACCGGCTGCAACCACGCCTGGGATCGAACCCAGGTCTGTAGTGACACCTCAACCACTGTGATGCACTGCCTTAGACCTCTGCGCCACTAGGGAAGCGACAGTGTCAGTGTTGTTGTTTTGGCACTGTACTCTAATTTGGGGGTATTTTCATACATATCGGGTTAACCGTTTAGAAATTACAGCCATTTTTGTACATAGTCCCCCCATTTTAAGGAACCAAAAATATTTGGACAAATTCACTTATATGTGTATTAAAGTAGCACACAACGACAACATGAAGCTTGTGATTCTACAAACTGTTTGGATGTATTTGCAGTTTGTTTTGGTTGTGTTTCAGATTATTTTGTGCCTAACAGAAATGAATGGTAAATCATGTATTGTGTCATTTTGGAGTCACCTTTATTGTAAATAAGAAAGTAATATGTTTCTGAACATTTCTACATTAATGTGGATGCTACCATGATTTTGGATAATCCTGAATGAATCGTGAATAATGATGAGTGATGGGTTCAGTAGTGCTAACATTTTTTGATTGTCAAACAGCAGCTGTACCACCTGAACTCATCCAATAGGAATGCTGATATCGTATCATCCTTCGTCTAAATATTGTGGCAACCAGTTAGTCTAAACGTCAGTGATATCGATTTTTTTTGCCCTGCAATCACATTGCTACAATCACTTAAAATAGTAGAGGGCAGCAGTTGTCTTATGATTGACAGGGGAAGATATCCCAAAAAACTTAGTCTGGAGGTGAAATTTGTCACTTGACAGGGAAGGATAGGGGTGTCATCTGTACTCTGTTTCTGATGATTCTGATGATTATTTGCTTAGCGAACTCTGTGACCCGCACAGAGATGAAGGCAGAGCAAACAGCAAAGCTCCTCGTTTCCACTCCAGTCTCGTACTTTTCCCTCGACTGCAGAGGGATTCTGCTTTATATGGTAATGAGCAAGGGGAGCATGGAGGGTCAATGCTGACTGAAAAACACATATGAATAAATCTGAACTTCATAAGGAGGAATCAATCAGCCTCCCTTCCTTCCTCATACACAAAGTGAATACATTTACGTGTAATAAGATATACACAGTCGCGGTTAAATCTCTTAGTTACTTCCGTCCGCACACATACAGTGCAGTTGAGGTCGTGTATTGCTGTAGTGCACTGTGCAGCTGTTCAAAAAGAATCATTGTGCTCTTTCACTCGCTGATCTGTGAGTGAGAGGCAGTGACGCACAAAAGATAAAAGACGGGAGTAAAAATCCTGACAGACGCTTGTGTGTGGCAGAGCTGTGCTGTGAGTCTTTTGGCGACGAGCACTAACATCGCCTCGGGTGCCAAGGACGTCAGCCAAAGGATGGCACGAAAGACGCACAGCATTCAGCTATGACCTCAGATGAAATACAGGGGGAGTGGGTCTGGAAGGGAGCGGTGTCTTACGAGGCCTGCCCAGCCCTCCCTTCACATCACACCCCAGTACCGCATAATCCTATGACGCTAGCCGCTATCTCTTAGCCAATCACAGTGGGCGAGAGGAGATGTGTTTGGGGTGACGGGAGTGTGGCGTCTGACGGTATATCCACCTTGTGGTGACATCAGTAGTTCTAATAGTGTTACAACACGCACACACATCCATTGGCAGGGTTTAGTTTCACAGAAACTTTTATCCATTCATCTCTCCCTCCTTTTTTTCTCAAAATCTCTGCCACATTCTCTATTCCCCCAATAACTACCCACCTCTCCAATATCACTTCCTCTGTTCTCTCCAATTCTTGCCCCCCCCCGTCTCCTTCTCTCCATCACTCACTCACATTCCCTTTTTACCTCCTCTCCTTTCCTTCCCTGCTGTCTGTCTCTTTCCATCAATTTTCATCTTGCTCTAGTTCCATTTCCTCTATCACTCCTTTGATCCCTCTTCATTCATCTTCACCCCGTTTCGCCTCTCGCTAAAGCCAGATTTACCCACACCTCTTCTTCCTCTAGCCTAAATCCTATTGGCGGGCCCACAACCAATGTAAGTGGGAACTATGGGTAACACTTTACATTAAGTTGCTCCAGTTTGATAACACTAATTACACTAGTCACAACATGTTAATACCATGTTGTTACATAGTATTTGGTAACTACATTATAACTGCATATTAATGGAGGGGAGTGTTTTTTGTAATTACACAAGAGGAATGATGGACTGTCCCTTATTCCACCTGTGAAATAGCAAAAACTGCTTAACACCATTTCAATGTACTTCCAAAGTAAATTACTAAAATGTAAAATGTTACCAAACAATGTATCTGGGTTACGTTGACAAGACCATGACTCCAATACAGAGACCAAGTGAAAATGTATTCACTGAATAAATAATTATCCTGTGTCATTCCATGTCATTTCAGCAAGCCATGACACCCTCCATCTCAGATTATTCTGAAATCGTTTCTGTGGCTAGAAATAGATAAAATAAGCATTCCAGAAACATTACTTGGTTGAAATATAACTTGATCTCAGAGAAATTAAGCAAATTGATTGCACCCAAATTGGCCATTTTAATATATAGGACTCAATAATATAATAATACTATTCAATAATGATATTAGTTTGGACCAAACTTTTTTCTAACAATGAGTAACATGAGAAATCCAAAGAAAATGTCAAAAAGGTATCCTCGGCCCCTCCGTACTCCACGCCAAACATCCTATGTTGTCACGCCCTCACCTTAGTTATCTATGTTTTCTGTATTATTTTGGTCAGGACAGGGTGTGATGAGGGTGGGTATGTGTGTTTTTGTCTTGTCTAGTATTTTTGTATATCTATGGGATTTTGGTATGTCTAGGTAAATGTAGGTCTATGGTGGCCTGAATTGGTCCCCAATAAGAGGCAGCTGTTTATCGTTGTGTCTGATTGGGGATCCTATTTAGTTTGCCATTTTCCTTTTTGGTTTATTGTCTATGTGTAGTTGCATGTCAGCACTCGTTGTATTAGCTTCACGTTCATTTTATTTAGTGTTCTTCGTTAAAGAAGATGTATTCATATCATGCTCGCCTTGGTCTCCTCACTATGACGACTGTGACATATCTAATGTATTTTTCCTGTTCAGAGAAATGTCATTTAAGTTGTTGGGTTTATGTCCCATCCTACATCCTGATATTACCAGGTTCTGACCACTAGATGGTGCCGTTCCTGCTATTAGGCGATTCTTTAAAAAATACATGAGTAAACTTACAATAGCATGCTAAATATATTATGTTAAGAGACTACAGGCACCTGCACATTTTTTTGACATGGTCAATGGAAATTGTAAGGTAAGGTAATTGTGATATTTACACCGATCTTCATTTGCATAGTGTGATTAAAATGGATTTCCAAGACAATATTGGCTCAGGCGTTCTGTGGTGCCGTATTGAACCACAATAATAAATAATTAATGCCGCAACATAAATAATGCAGTTTGATTAGCAACAAAGTGCAATGTTTTTGTTGCGATTTCTAAATCAATACAAGCCAAGGGAAGAGATGAGGTGGGTTTAGAAAAGAGATGGGTTTCTCCTTTCTGATAGAAAGAGAACATTGTATGCAATAAGCCAGTTTTTTACATTTTGGGGTGAAAGGTAGCCCAAAGGAAGGCATCATGTGATGAAGAAGTGATGACTGGCTACCGGAGGGCTTCCAGTGTCAGATCATTACTACCACTATCCTTGAGTAAGGCAACTCCAAAAATAACTCCATCTAGGGGCACTGCACCATGGCTCAGCCTGTGCCTCTAAACATGTCTGTGTGTTTTTGTGTGTGTGTGTGTCGGGCTTAGGGAAAAGGCATTAGGTAAATTTTCATTCTAATCAAATGGACAAAGTATTCGATTTTATGTTGCCAATTCACAAGCAGCCTATGAGTTACCTGTTCAAACCCAGACCTCTTTCAGTCATCTCACTTTCAGACATTCAGGCAAAGATAAATCAACTGAAAGCAATAGAGGCAATTAAAGAGAAAGTCACATTGGCGCCGCACATAATCGAAGCCTCTGCAGGCGCAGTCAAAAGACGCTAACTTTTGTAGAGCCTGTTTTATTCATGTGACAATGAACCATGTCGTCTTTGAAATGAAAAGGAGTGGGCCCTTGCCCAGACCTCTCTATTTAGCTTCCTTTACAGAGGGAAAAGTGGACATGTTCTTCCTACTCTGAGGAGCAGAGACGAACTAGCCATAGGGCAATTTCAGACATTTTGGAAGCACGGTTTAACCCTGTCAGATGGGCTGGTTAATCTTGAGCCCAATGGGCCTGGTCGGTGTGGTGCTTAGAAGATACAGATGATACAGTCTTATGCTCAGCTGGCCCCTTCCCGGATTTTGTGTTAAACGCTCTACAACAAAGCTTTCTTAGTGTCCAACAAGCTTTCTCTACCCCGAACCTTGTTCTGAACACCTCCAAAACAAAGGTCATGTGGTTTGGTAAGAAGAATGCCCCACCTCCCACAGGTGTTATTACTACCTCTGAGGGTTTAGAGCTTGAGGTAGTCTCCACATGTAAGTACTTGGGAGTATGGCTCGACGGGACACTGTCTTTCTCTCAGCACATATCAAAGCTACAGGCTAAGGTTAAATCTAGACTTGGTTTCCTCTATCGTAAATGCTCCTCTTTCACCACAGCTGCCAAACTAAACCTGATTCAGATGACCATCCTACCCATGCTAGATTACAGACACGTAATTTATAGATTGGTGGGTAAGGGTGCTCTCGAGTGGCTACATGTTCTTTACCATTCGGCCATCAGATTTGCCACCCATTCTCCTTATAGGACACATCACATGACTCTATACTCCTCTGTAAACTGGTCATCTCTGTATAGCCGTCGCAAGATCCACTGGTTGATGCTTATTTATAAAACCCTCTTAGGCCTCATTCCTCCCTATCTGAGATACCAACTACAGCCCTCATCCTCCACATACAACACCCGTTCTGCCAGTCATATTCTGTTAAAGGTCCCCAAAGCACACACATCCCTGGCTCACTTCTCTTTTCAGTTCGCTGAAGCTAGCGACTGGAACGAGCTGCAACAAACACTCAAACTGGACCATTTTATCTCCATCTCTTCATTCAAAGACTCAATCATGGACACTCTTACTGACACTTGTGGCTGCTTCGCGGGATGTATTGTTGTCTCTACCTTCTTGCCCTTTGTGCTGTTGTCTGTGCCCAATAATGTTTGTACTATGTTTTGTGCTGTACCATGTTGTGCTGCTGCCATGTTGTGTTGCTACCATGTTATTGTCATGTTGTGTTGCTACCGTGCTGTGTTGTTTTATTAGGTCTATCTCTTATCATGATGTGTGTTTTATCCTATATTTATTTTCAATGTTTAATCCAAGCCCCCAAAAGGAAGCCTTTTGCCAGGCCGTCATTGCAAATAAGAATTTGTTCTGAACTGACTTGCCTAGATAAATAAAGGTTCAATAAAAAAGAAAGAAAGAAGCAAATAATGGGCCAGTGTGGTTCATCTTTCACCCAAGGGGCCTGGACGGTGTGTGGGGACTAGAAAGAAAAAATGAGCTGGTGTGTTAAAAATGCCTAGGCCAATTTTTCTGGTCCCATTCCATTCCTGCTGAGGAGGCATGGAAGCCACAAAGGTCAGAGGGCCCATAATGGTGGATAATAAGATACTGAGATGGATGGGTTAATCTCTCTAGGGTCTGGAAGGGTTGAGCTTTCCAGAGGAAAGCATGTTGACTGCATGTAAAAAATGTGACACAGAATAATGAGTTTGTTTCTCCAGTACATACAGGTCACCACGCAAGTGCCCTTAAGCCTGCAATTGCGCATAACACACTTTTCAAAGAACCAATCCCACTGGGCACAGATGTCAGTTCAACATCTAGTTTTGATTTACATTTGGTTGAGTTAACAACTAACATGAATTCAACATGAAATCAACTAAATATTTCACCATGTCTTCAGATTTAGGTTAAAAATTGAGTGAAAAAAATACAAAAATACCCCTACGTTGTTGACTTTTAGCAAATGTAATTAGTTTCGCACATTGCTTCAACGTCATCACATAGATTTTTTGGGGTTGAAATGACGTCAAAACAATGTTGATTCAACACATTTTTGCCCAGAGGGATGCCTTTATTTCCATGGCTTTAAAAAGCTGAATACTCAGCTGAATAACGTTTCCCTAATTGTCGAGTGTCTTGGTGTCAGATCTATGAGCTAATTCTGCCTTTGTCTTAAATCTCAGAGGACTTTGACTCCAAACTTCCTTTTCGACAACGGCATCGAGAATAGCAAATTATTCATGAGGGGGATGACAACGAGGCTTAACCTGCTCTAAATGGCGGATCAAGACTAAGCTGTGTCGAGTTCCAGTTTAGGAAACTTCCTCTCTTCACTCCCCTGCCATTTACCTCTAATCCTTTTCAAATTAAATGTGCCTTTCAGCGCTGCATATCTGATTCTTCGATGTATACGCAAACAGTGTTTTTTTTCCTGGCATGCAAATAAAAAAAAATAATAATAAATCCATCTGAACAAGGAGCTTTGTCAAATGTCGGTTCAAGAGATCACTGACCAGGGTCGGCCACCTTTCGAACCAAAGACGGTTGTGAAACTCCTATTTATTACTATCCTTCATCCCAATTACAAAATTCCATATTTGTTTCCTCACTTTGTTATTCTGTGGAAAAGGACAGAGCGCAATCCACCATTCCACCTTCCGGTATGTTAACGTAGCCACTGTCACTAGCCGCTAACTTGAGCGTTTACCAACCAAATTGATCATTTGGGTAAACTATGCCTTTAAACATTCAGTGAAATTAGCTTTTTGGGTTAATAATTAAGCCATTGCGTCTCAATTAGCTTAACATGGCTGATCGTGGATGACTGTTGGGTCCCCAGTCTGCAGCTGCCAGGGGACGCAGGGCCTACACACTCACAGTGACATGTTCATCATCACTCCCTCGCTACTTCTTCACATCAGGAAGTCAATTCACAAATAGATTCATATGCGGCCAGAAAAATATGTCTGGCAATCCAATTTGGAGTTCTGACTTCATTTCCTTTTGGGAAGGGGCATAAAGTCTCTGGTTGACTTCACATCAAATTATTTTGCCATCTTTGTATATTTGCGGTTGTAGTGTACATTTACTCAGGCTATTGATACAGTATGCAGGTTCCCTTTGTTTTATGCAGAAGTGAAAAGGGCGCTATTACTCCACTGCAGTATTTTCTATCAGCACACATTTTACTGGCAAACTAGACAAGCCAGGTTCTTTAACCAATGTAAAGTTAATCAGTTAATGAGGAAAGTGTTTCAGTGTAAGGAAAAAGACCCGTCACTGAACACACCAAAAACAGAGATATTGATGAGTGTTGATCCCAGTGGAGTCTGCTGATGAGAGGATGGCTCATAATAATGACTGGAACGGAGCAAATGGAATGGCATCAAACCACGTGTTTGATGTATTTGACACCATTCCACCTACTCCACTCCAGCCATTACTTCAAGCCTGTTCTCCCCAAATAAGGTGCCACCAACCCCCTGTGGTTGAACCCCCTTTCTGTTGGAGTGAGGTGAGGGGGTAGCGTCATCATATCCACGCCCTCGCCAGCACCTTAAGTCATGTAGTCAGCCTGGAACATGCCTGTTGGCTTGTAAGTGTACACAGCTGACTCGTGAACTCTTTAAGGGTGTGGCTGGCAGCTCAATTAGCCACCATACCATTATCGTCTCACATGTCTCTGTACTAGAATCTTAGCCTAGCTGAGAGGGTTATCCTACGAAGCAGGTTTTAGGAGTTAGTGAGGTAACTTTGGTCAACTCTGAGTTCAACTCAGGATAACCGGTCATACGAAAGTGGCTCACCTTTCAGCCAGGTAAATGTCTATGGCAATGAATCCTTCAGAACGAACCTGCTCCGGGGCAGGCTAACTCCACTTACCCTGAATGAAATGACTGAGCTGCGCGTTGAGGGCCAATGAATTCAGATTCCCTCCCTTTTGCAAAGATTGCGTCATCATCCCTTAATTTGAGGACGACTGATTAAATAACTTAGTAATCAAATGGTATTTTTTGTCAACTTTTTGTTGTTGTTGAAATATCACATTTAGTAATGCTGCTGAATTTGTAAGAACTTTTCTTTCATTTTGATTTCATCACAAATGAAAATGTAGGACTGACTCACCCATGGATTAATGGTTCAGCATCGTTTCAATGAAGAGTTTGGCGTTCCGACGAGCCATGTGCGACATGCACGCTCAGTTTACAAGCCTGCTCGAGTAAGCGGCAGGCGGATGAGCAATATCCACCATCATAGTACGGATAAAGCCTGAGCTGGAATGTGACGCTAACAGAAGCTGTTAAGCGTTAGAAAACCCTTGTAGATCTAGCTTACTTCATAGGATATCCCTCTGGTCTGTGGCAGCACACATCCCCACGTGCTGCCACACAGTCTAGTCCCCATATCTGGTATGTTTCTCTTATATTCAGTTACTTTGGTGTAAAAAGCTGTTTCCTCTGCAATTACCCTGCAATTTGTATGTATTCCGATACCTTCAAATGTTATAATGAACTTGAACTACCCTTTAACCTCTTACCCTTAGCTTTGGCATAATATCTAGCACTGCTGTAAGAGTATCCTTACATTACTTTGGTGGAGATCATGAAGAATCTTAGGAAGCAACTTCCCAAAGGTTGTGAATTAACATATGATAGTTGCCGGGACTGGGATCAATTCCATTTCAAGAATGGAGAAATCCAGATTTAAAAGAAATGGAACTTTAAAATGGGACCCAACGCTGATTTTAACCATTTATTTAGGCATTGAATAACATTTCCTTGGGGATTGTTCTCCTAATGGAATGTCTGAATAACCCCCAATGCTATCACCCTCTCTCTAGCTAGAGATAGTCATCCTGTAAAGTTGGTGTTGTTGTGAGATTATCTTCCCCTGTCCAATCCAATCCTCTCCTCCACAATATCGATCCCCTTTGTCTTTCTCACAGAAACCTCACAAACTAATCTCTCCCTCTATGTTTATGTCTGCCTTCTTCTCTGTCTGCCTTCTTCTCTGTCTCCCAAAAATAGGCTAATTAACAGATTGCTAATTAAATAAATGTCATTTAATTAAACTTCTGTTGAAATATACATTTGAAGCTCGAGGTCAACTTGTTCCTGCAAATTTGCATTCGACCTACATTCATTTCAACCACTGTAATCAATCCCTGATTATTTCCTCATCACAAACACTGCTCCTGTTTTACACGGAAGAGTATAGGGACCAACAGTGTTTTTGATTAATATCAAGATTAATATGTTCATTCTTTGAGATCGAGACAAAATACTTTAAATATTAAAATAAACTTTATTCAAGTCAAAAAAAAAAAAAAAATGTATTTGCTCAAGCGTCCTTATAATAGTGAGGAGCCAAGTGACATAAATGCCTATTATGGAATACACCTTATATGAAGGATGACATACAGAATTGTGCGTCCATAATTGATTTGTGTGGTATGCATCCAAATGCTTTTTGAACCCTTTTAGTCGTTTTGATCATAAGAAAGTGAGCTACTACACTTCTACAACCATGCATATAATAAAGCAAAATAAACCTAGCAAAATATAGCAATGCTTGTTGCCAGGGCTATAAAAAGACATGGTTAAATGACTTGCTCTACCATGGACTACTTGCATTGCTGATCTGCAATATATGAAGTTGTAATTTGCTTCCAAAACATTTTCCACGATAAAGATGATTGATTTTCCCAATTTCCCAAACATTTAAATAGTCCTGTGTCATAAATACGCAGACTTGCTTAATATAAACCCATCAATGGATTGCATGATTATACAACAGAGTTGAGAGCGAGAGATCCAGGCACATTGGAAAGTCAGTTGCATCAAGAGCTATTTTCTCTCCCATCATAGCAAATGATATGAACATGCAAACAAAACCATGAGGGAAATGTAGAGTTCAAAACCGTTCTTTACCAAGGTGGAAGGTGCTGCCTTTCACGTCCAGTAAAACTACGTTCCTCAAATGTGTACTTACTGGCTGAAGAAAAGCCACTATTATTAGTACAAATCTAATCATTTTATATCCAAAACATACACATTTTGCAAGCATGAGCTAACATAGTTGATTCTAACTTACTAGAGTAGCTGTACTCTAGAAGCATCTGCGTTTATAACCTGTAGCAAGCTGACGTGTAACCATGACGACATGGCCTCAAATCTGCATTAGCATAAGGCTACTCCCACGGGTTACCTCTGAAATAGGATTGATGCAGATTGGAGAGATTCACTGTACAATACATCATTATGATGTGTTTGGAACAACAACTATCTATCTGGGAGCCATTCGGGCTGCATTGGTGGTGCTTGGAGAGGTGGGTTGTAAACTACCAAGGAAATGTTGAAGGGACATTTCAACCACTGCTACATAGATCAATAATTCATGCTAGTAATTACCAATATTATTTATCTGAATACTTCCTGCACCATTCTGATCACCACAACGCCCACACATTTAACAAGTGGTTTAACAAGGTCGAGGGATTGATTTTTCTGGAATAGTCTGAGATGAGCCAGCGGGGAAGGAAAGAACTAGTGTGTAACTCAACAATCTAAAGTACCTAACTCTCCTTGACTTTATCCTTTCATCTGTGCTGCTGATGTGAAAGAACTGAAAAGGTAGTCAGTCGCTCTCTCTGCATTCATTGTGTTTGAGGTTTTGGTGGGACAGGATTGGAGGGCAAGAGGGGACATGTTATCATATACTGTATGTCAATATCTCTACATACAGTGCATTTGGAAAGTATTCAGAACCCTTCCCTTTTTCTACATTTTGTTACGTTACAGCCTTATTCTAAAAGTGATTAAATAAACAATCTACACACAATACCCCAAAATGACAAAGGGAAAACAGGTTTTTAGAAATGTTTTCAAATGTAGACATTTTTTTTTTATTCAGGCCTTTTGCTATGACTCGAAATTGAGCTCAGGTGCATCCTGTTTCCATTGATCATCCTTGAGATATTTCTGGAACTTGATTGGAGTCCACCTGTGGTAAATTTAACTGATTTGGCATATTTGGAAAGGCACACACCTGTATATATAAAGGTCCCACAGTTGACAGTGCATGTCAGAGCAACAACCAAGCCATGAGATCGAAGGAATTGTCTGTAGAGCTCCGAGACAGCATTGTGTCAACGCACAGATCTGGGGAAGGGTACCAAAACATTTCTACAGCACAGAAGGTCAACAAGAACACAGTGGCCACCATCATTCTTAAATGGAAGAAGTTTGGAACCACAAAGACTCTTCCTAGACCTGGCCGCCTGGCCGAACTGAGCAATCAGGGGAGGAGGGCCTTGGTCAGGGAAGTGCCCAAGAACCCGATCGTCACTCTGACAGAGCTTTGGAGTTCCTCTGTGGAGATGGGAGAACCTTCCAGAAGGAAAACCATCTCCGCAGCACTCCACCAATCAGGCCTTTATGGAAGATATGCCAGACGGAAGCCACTCCTCAGTAAAAGGCACATGACAACCCACTTCGAGTTTGCCAAAAGGCACCTAAAGGACTCTCAGACCATGGAAGTAAGATTCTCTGGTCTGATGACACAAACTACTAGGCCTGAATGCCAAGTCTGTAGGAAACCTGGCACCATCCTTATGATGAAGCATGGTGGTGGCAGCATCATGCTGTGGGGATGTTTTTCAGGTGCAGGGACTGGGAGACGAGTCAGAATCGGGGGAAAGATTAACAGAGCAAAGTACAGAGACATCCTTGATGAAAATCTGCTCCAGAGCACTCGGACTGGGGCGAAGGTTCACCTTCCAACAGGACAACGACCCAAAGCACACAGCCAAGACAATGCAGCAGTGGCTTCTGGACAAGTCTCTGAATGTCCTTGAGTGGCCCAGTCAGAACCCGGACTTGAACCCGATCTAACATCTCTGGAGAGACCTGAAAATAGCTGTGCAGCAATGCTCCCCATCCAACCTGACAGAGCTTGAGAGGATCTGCAGAGAAAAATGGGAGAAACTCCCCAAATACAGGTGTGCCAAGCTTGTAACGTCATACCAAAAGAAAACCTTGAGGCTGTAATTGCTGCCAAAGATAGTTCATAGTACTGAGTAAAGAGTGTGAATTCTTATGTAAAATGTGATATTTCAGTTTATTATTTTTAATACATTTGTTTTTGCTTTGTCATTATGGGGCGTTGTGTATAGATTGAGGGGGGAAAAAACAATTTAATCAATTTTAGAATAAGGCTGTAAAGTAACAAAGTGGAAAAAGTCAAAGGGTCTGAAAACTTTCCGAATGCACTGTACACGTGCTATTTACTCCATAAATGCCCATTCGATGCCCCCTCAGGGCTACATTGTTTATCTGGGCACAAAGCGACACAATGTTTGGTGGAAGAATTTCAGCTTGATGGGCTTTGATAACCAGCTCAGCCTCAAGCTATTTTGCATCCAGCAGGCACAATCTGGCACATGATGTATTGACATAATTTTCTGGTTGAGAAGACATTACCAGATGACAACCAAATTGTCTCTGTTACACCAGGTCACCTTATTGTTTCTGACAACAGGGAAAGACGTCATATCTTTTTACGTTATCTGGTTTGATAACCAGACTACAACCATGACAACATCCATATTGGAGACAACATCCATACAGTTTTGGCCACCGGGGCACAGTTCATCCCTGTACCAATGAATTCTCTCTCCATATCATCTATCGGTCTTTGCCCCCACCTGGGCTTGAGACAAATGTCAATGGCTGTGTTCGTGCAGCTGCTGCTGCAGACTCGGTGGTACAGCACATTTCCCTGCAGAGAAGGCTTTTTTTCAAAGCTCCTGAAGCGGATTAACACAGTGACGGCTCTTGTCCCATATCCCCGCTCATTAACGAGAGCCTGGACAAAGGAACAAGCTGCCACGGGCCAGTAGCCCGACATGACTAAGGGAAAAGTAGAGTTGCTGTGGTGTTGCCACTCGTCTGTTCCTTCTCCGCCTTGTCTTTCCTCGCCACTTGTGTTATAATTAGCTTTCTCGTCTCTCACGCTCCCACGCAGACGGCTCCCCCCTGTCGACGCATCGCGGGCGAAACAAATTAACAAAAATAAGCTGATCGATTAATAATGCTATGACAACCGCAACAGCATCGTTTGGCGAAACAGGCTTGAGGCCCCTGCACATCTCTTATGCCACCTCGGTAAAACCGCAATGCACAAGTGGCGTGCGCTCATTAAATATAATTGCTGCACTCATGTATATCTTCATTAGCTTGCATTCCTATCTCGTAGAGAATAAACATCTGTGTTAGTAAAACACACACGCTTTCACTCACACACAGACACGCGCACACACACACACACCCCACCTTCACAGTTCGAAGCAGGGGTAGAAGTGTGAATGACAGGTGATGCGACACATGCTACCATGCTGTAGCACACAGTGTCTTCTCACCGTCAGTGTCTTCTATAGACTCTCCCCCTCCCTCCCTCCCTGTTCTCCACCTTTCCTCACCAACACATTTCAAGCAGTGTTTACCTGGCTCACTGACTCCAGTTTCAAACCACTAGTATTTGTTTGCTGAGCGGAGACTCGCGACTGATAGACCCTGTTTCTACGAATGACTTTTTACAAGCATAGAGCTTGTCTCCTTTTCCAGAGTGCTTTGTTCCTTGTCTGTCGATTCCCCATGCTGGAGAGGTGCCAGACACCATCCTTCCTTCCCCGGCCCGCGTTTACGATGCGCCTCACATCGCATATCTTACTCCATTGATTGCTGAGTCAGCGAAGGGCCTGCACACACACACACACAAAATATCTCTCGCTCTCTCTCATACACAGACAAAGCAGACAGACCATTTAATGAACGCTCACTGTAGATAAAGACAACATTGCTCCAAACTTCTAGCAGATATGACACACTATTCCAGCTCATGACCATGGACTACCACTCAAACAGACTAAAAACGTTGGATGATGTTACATTTGAGTTCACAAGAAAATATAAGCCCTTTGAGCTTTGGAAAAGCTATAATATATGGGGGAGTATAATATATGGGGGCCTCCCGAGTGGTGCAGCAGTCTGAGGCACTGCATCGCAGTGCTAGATGCGTTACTACAGATCCTGGTTCGATCCCAGGCTGTATTGCAGCTGGCCGCAACCGGGAGACACATGAGGCGGTGCACAATTGGCCCAGAGTCGTCCGGGTTAAGGGAGGGTTTGGCCGGCCGGGTTGTCCCTTGTCTCATCGCGCTCTAGTGACTCCTGTGGCGGGCCGGGCGCATTGCACTCTGACACGGTTGCCAGGTGTACGGTGTTTCCTCCGACACATTGGTGCGGCTGGCTTCTGGGTTAAGTGAGCGTTGTGTCAAGAAGCAGTGCGGCTTGGCAGGGTCGTGTTTCGGAGGATGCACGGCTCTCGACCTTCACCTCTCCCGAGTCCATACGGGAGTTGCAGCAATGAGAGAAGACTGTAACTACCAATTGGATATTACGAAAAGGCATAAAAAAAGGTGTTCATTTAAAAAAAACTAATTATAAGAATATAACATATAAGGTATGACCTTTTAAAGCTGAATTACTGCTGTCCAAAGTCCACTCCACTTCAGTAGCTTCTGCGCATCATTGGTTGAACTAACTCTGTTCTGACTAAAAACAAGGCCTATTGAAACCTATTGAAATCAGCAAGGCATACTGTGGCAAAATTAAATCAATGTTTATCAATTTTACTTGGTTCAAAAATGTTCTCTCCCATTTCGTGCCTTTTGTCTTCTCAAAAGGGCAAAACAAATGGATAAAGACTGAATCAATAGCACCTCAGAAGGATGAAAATCTAAACTGGACAAGGGCAGTAATTGTAAGGTATCTGTCATAAGGGTTCTGTATTTACAGGACAAAGGAGCTGGATATGAATAACAAGAGCAAATTATTCCACACTAAGAAATAAGAAAAGTTTGCATCAAAGATACATAGACCTCCACCTCGGGATCATCTTTCACGCAATTATGCATATACATACATATACACATACAATACACACATACACACATACATTCACTGATATGCTCATTTTGCGTGTATATGCATAATTGCGTGAAAGATGATCGAGGTGGAGGTCTATATATGTGTGTGTATATATATAAAACATGTTGAGCAATAGGGGGCCTAAGCCACTGCATCAAGCCGGTGTTTTAACTAGGCCACAATGACTCTCCTGCTTTTACCTTCATTTTGCCCTCTCAATGACAACCTCTCCCTCTCTCTATCCATCTTGCTCTCTCTGTTAGTATTCTTCTCCTTAAATGTCTGGGTCTATTTGGCCCCTGCCTCTGCAAGCTGGCTGAAATGGAACACTGCACAAACAAATGTTCGTTCTGGCCCCTGCAAACCCAGGGGACAGGGGGTTGTAGCTGGTGTGTGCATGTGTGTGTGGACCAGCTGTCTCCATCCTGTCCCACCAGTGATTGCCTCCAGTGGGACCACTGGGACTGGGGCTAGAGGAGGGGGAGGAGGGGGAAGGGCCACGTGCCAATTGCTTTGGGGTTAAGGGCCAGAGAGTGGGAGGAGTTGCCACCTTAACAAAACATAAGGGGTCACAGCGTTGACTGGTTGCTTCTTGTCTCCAGTCTCTCTTTTCCCTCTCTCTGCCTCCCCTCCCTATCTGTCTCTCCATTACAGTCTACAGATATTCTCTTTGTATACTGCCGTCTCCATCTTTGTCTCTCAGTAGAGATACCAATCACTGACTGTAAATATGTATTGTTTTTAATCAATCCTTGCTTGGCTCTACCTCTATCTACATCTTTTCCCATCCTAATCACTCATCAGCAGCGCTTTATTTCCCTTTACCCTTATCCATGCATCCTTTTCCAACAAGGGGGAACTGGCTTTAATCATTTAAAAAAAGATGGGCGCGGGTAGACAGTCAGGGGGGGGAATTGAGTAAACCGTCAATGAAGGGAAATAAAATCCCCGATCTGACAGAAGGTGTAATGTTGGTGGAGACATCGAGAAGGGGTGGGTCAGAATGTGCACATGATTTATTCAGAAAAAAAGGATGTGGAAAGGGGAGGGAGGCATTAAGACTGAAGGTGCCACCTGAACCAACCTCGATCCGACCAGCCTATCCAAACGGCCCACGCCCCTCTGCTATCCCTTGAGCCCTCGGGCCTTCTGGCACGGGGACTTGAAGGGCCGTTAATTGTCACCCGAACACGGTTTTAATCACATTGGCGGTGCCTCCCCCTCCACAACAGAAGACCTTTCGTGCCCTCCGGGGCGTGACTAACCTGAGGCGGAGGGGGGAGGGACGTGTGCCGTCATTAACGCCGGGTCCCATATGCTGTGGCCGGTATCTGGGGAGACCCTCAGTAGCACACCCCTTCCACCACACACACCCTTGTCCCCCCTTCAGCTCCCTGTGGAATAGATGCGTATGAGGGGATTACACACCGGCGCTCTAATGAATAACTAAGCCAGCACTAATGGAGACTGGAGACCCCATCTCCCCCTCCCTTACTTCATCCATCCATCCCTCCTCCTTTGATCCGTCCCTTAACCCCAAGCCTGTGGCACGCTTCGTCCACGTTACGCATATGGCTGGTCACGCTCGAGAGACAAATAAATAACCACCTCACACACACACACACACACACACACACAACCCCCCGCTGGCATCCCGGCTGCTGGTCCCGTCTGGAGAGAGACCCCTGCTACATGTTTAATTCTATCTCTCTCTTTTCCTCTCTCGCTCTCACTCTGCCAGCTTTTTCTTATTGTCTCAATGCTCCAAAGAGAAAGGGGGAGTGCCTGCATGTGTGAGTGTGTGAGGGTGGGTGTGTGTGAGGGGACTGAATGAGGAGTTGCCTTGGAAACGGGAGGCACACTGATCTGCCGCAGTGAAGAAATGGGGGGAGAGGGAGAGGGAGAGAGACAGAGTTGAGAGAGTGAGAATGAGGAGCTAGTGTGTAAGAGTGTGGGTGTCTGTATGCATGTGTGTGTGTGTTAGAGAGAGAGAGGGAATGAGAGTGGCAGGGTGCGGTTAACAAAGTCCCTGCAGTGAAGAGGGGAAGAATGAGAGAGGGAACTTGGGATAGAGACTTAAAGGAGAGAATGCAGGTGTGGGTCTGTGTGTGCATATGTGGGCACGTGGTTTGTGTGTGTGTGTAGTTTGACAAAGTCATTGAATAAAAAGCCTCTCCCATGCATTAATGTCAAGAGCATGGCAACAGAGCCCAAGGGCAGAGGGACACTTCCATTGATATGCAATAACTCTCCACTTCAGTGTGGACTGGTCCCATTAAAATGACACACAGACACACACACACCCCATCCTAACGTAGCAGGCGTAAAAAGACGCCTGAGTGGAGTTCCCACATCCGGTTTTCAGCGGAAAAGAAAGCTAGGTTGAATTAGCCGTATCCTTAAAAAGTGGACGGGGTGCTCCCTCCCAGACATGCTGATGGCTCTAGAGATGGAGTTCATAGCGACATAATGTGTCACCCCAGTTTTGCATGCCTATTCATTTTCCCAGTGAGAGCGTTGCAGGTGGAATGAACAGGGTCTACAGAGCCATAAACAATCCCAATTACAGTCAATGGAACAGATGATATTTTTTCCCACTGCAACCAGCTGTCAATTCTACATACAAACAGCCACACGAAGATAGTCAACAGTAGAACACAAAGGATCTGTGTTCAAAAGTCACGAAACGGAAGAAAACATTCCAGAACGACTAAAAATGCGGACATACTATTTGAACATGTCTAATAAGAAATGCTGGTTTTCGTTTTGCGTGGCAACGGTCTTTAAAAGCTTTTGCCATGGTGTGCCCTGATGAACAAGGCTACTGGGTTTCAAAGATTAAACAACTTTAATAGTGTGAGAAGAAAAATAAATCACAACTATATTTATAACATAATCAAGTCAATCATGTTTGACAACAATAGTTGTTAAAAACACCAAGTTGCATTGCTGGTACTGTGTGTGGGTTTGATTGGATAATACAGCCTGTCCCGGGAACATTTCCCAGAATTTTTTTATGACAAAACCCAGGAAATTACAACATTTCTCCCCAATGTCGGCACTAATGCAATTCCACAAAATACACAACGCGAACAGCATACGATTAGCAAAAAAAAATGTAATAGCACGTTATACAAACAGGTTGTTGCATGGAAGCCTTTAGCCCAGCGTATTTACGTCACACAAAGTCTGCATAAATTCAAAGCACACACATAATTGACACTGCCAAACTACAGAAGCGACCCAAATGCAGTTAATAAACCATACAGTAAATCCTTACAGTATAGCAGATAAAAGAATGTGTCTCTTTGAGCTGTCATTGTGAGTTTTTCAGACAGTCACAAATTTGATAGGTCTATTCACTACATATGCATCTCTGTCATAGACATGAAGTCTGTTTCCATTTCTCCTCATGCCTCTGATTTGTTATCTCCTCCTATCCTTGAGCCTTGGCTATTTTTCTATCCAGTCCCAGTCCCAATCCCACTGAAACCCAAAATCCTTACTCGCATGAAAACTCCTAACTTTATTCTGTAATACTGTATATAGGTTGCATAATCAAAGCACGTCTCTTGCTTATGCATGTCAAGATATCCCCTGCTTCTCTGTGCTGTCTCGTATTTGCTTCCCATATGAAAGCTTGGGTAGATAATGTGCGGTCAACAAACGGTTTGAGAGTAGATATGGATATTTTTATAACAGAATTGGTCCCCATTGAGATACCTTGATATTTAAACTATACTGAACAAAAAAATATAAAAACGCAATATGCAACAATTTCAAAGATTTTACTAAGTCACAGTTCATAGAAGGAAATCAGTCAATTTAAATAAATTCATTAGGCCCTAATCTATGGTTTTCACATGACTGGGTATGGTGAAGCCATGTGTTGGTGTTGGCTTTGGGGATGAACATTGAAATATACCTGCTGGAGTGCGTGCTAAGGGTGGGTGTTGCTATGGTGACCAGTGAGCAGAGATAAGGCGGGGCTTTACCTAGCATAGACTTATAGATGACCTAGAGCCAGTGGGTTTGGCGACGAATATGTAGTGAGGGCGATCCAACGAGAGCGTACAGGTCGCTGTGGTGGGTAGTATATGGGGCTTTGGTGATATAACAGATGGCACTGTGAAAGACAGCATCCAGTTTGCTGAGTAGAGTGTTGGAGGCTATTTTGTGAATGACATCGCCGATGTCAAGGATCTGTAGGATAGTCAGTTTTACGAGGGTATGTTTGGCAGTATGAGTGAAGGAGGCTTTGTTGCAAAATAGGAAGCCGATTCTAGATTTAATTTTGGATTGGAGACACTTAATGTGAGTCTGGAAGGAGAGTTTACAGTCTAACCAGACACCTAGGTATTTGTAGTTGTCCACATATTCTAAGTCAGAAGCGTCCAGAGTAGTGATGCTAGTCAGGCGGGAGGGTGCGGGCAGCAATCGGTTGAAGAGCATGCACTTTACTTGCATGCTCTTACTTGCATTTAAAAGCAGTTGGAGACCTCGGAAGGAGTGTTGTATGGCATTGAAGCTTGTTTGGTTTATATTTTTGTTCAGTGTATTGTCATCATCTCCTCATTATTCATGAGCCGATCTGCTATCTGTATAATCATCAACTCGATTTTGACAAATATAGGAGGTATTCTGTCATTCGTTGAAGGAGGTTATCTAGCAAGCTTAGGGAACTTTAGTCATTTGACTTTTTGTAATTTGACTGCTATTACACAGTTTGTATGAGTCGGCAATTCTATATTCTGTGTGCGCTCTGTGCATCCTGAGCGCACTCTGTTTTGAGACAGCCCACTGCTGAAATATGCTGAATGAATTGAGGAACATGATAATGCTTGGAATTCATGAACAGGCTGTTTCGCAATTCACAACAATGTAATTGGTGATCAATGATACTTACTCTATCATTACTTAAATCGAAATGTAATTTGCTCTGAAATGGTTTTAAGCGCTTTAAAAATGGCCACTTGCGGTATTTCTCGGGATTCTTAGGATAAATATAACTATTCCCGGTATCGAAACTGGAAAATATGAATCCCATTTTTTTTTACCAGAGGTAAACAGGAAGTGAAGCTCTTGAGTGCTTCCTTTATGAAAAAAATACAGTTTTCAGTGGACACAAGAAGATGTTACGTGTACACCTATCTGTTAGAGCACATTAAGACACAACAGTTATCTTTTTACAGCTAGGACTGCCATTTCTTGTTCCGGGAATCCTGCTTAACAGACAGTTTAAAGCCTGCTTGACAGACTTGGTAACTTTAGCTAGCGAGCTAAGCTGCTAGCCATCAAGCTGACGAAGATAGCTGATTGGATGGAGGCCTCCCCATTCAGAGGAAGAGGCGAATGCTTCCTGCGTTGTAGGAGTTGTGTTCACTGTGCCTCTTTTCCGGGACACTGTGGGCCGACCAGATTTTCAACAACTGCCTACTTGCGGAGGACTATAGGATACAGCTGTGTAGCCAAAGCAAGCAAATTTCCGCATTGCACTTCCACCATCTCTACACTTCTAATACGGTGAGAGAATCACAGCCCTGTCACCATTCTTTGACTGACTGGCCTGTACTTCACAGGGACCTCACACTGAGGATGTCTCCCCCGAATGTGGAAAATTGAACAGGACCGACGCTTCTAGAGGACTTAGCGCATGCCCCAGTCTCCAATCACTCTATCCAGCAATGTAATCCCATCATCCATCGTAAGCCTAATGGAAGGCAGTGGTCAATGGTGAACATGGCTTCTTTGGCTTTAGGAAGCCCAATCCAGACATAAAACAGCTACACCCCCTTGGGCTCGGAGGTTGCAGTGCCATCGGCCTCTACCCTGTTTCCAAACCAGGGTGATCCTGGCACCCGTCAGCCACAAGGGTCTATCCTCCCATCGGTCCTCGTGGGGACTACTATAAACCCCCGGAAAAAGAACCGGACCTTCGAGGCCATTTCACCAACTGTCATCATTGGCAGCTCTATGATGAGAAATCTTGGTTCCCGGGTCAAAAACCCTGTGCTATCCTTGAGCACAAGTACAGAAAATTACAAGGCTGCTTCCTACCGTTCTATGACAGCTGCTGTGTCCTGATGTTATCGTAGTTCATGTGGGGTTAAAATGGCATTAGGAGGGCTAGCTCAGAACTGCTGAAATGGGATTTTAAAGAACTGATTCTAGCTCTGAAAGACTCCAAACAACAGCAGATTATTTCAGGCCCTATGCTGTAGCTGGGACGCGCCTGCAAAAGACTCAGCAAGCTTCTGGCATTACACATCTGGCTAAAGGATTACTGTAGCTCTGTTGGAATAACTTTTATTGATAACTTTGACACCTTTTTGGAAACGGAAGATGCTCTACAGCAATGATGGAGTCCACCCAAATAATTTTGTTGCCTGGCCGGGAGAGACAATTACTTATTAGTGACCCAAAACCTGCTCAGATAATCCCTACCATTGTGTAGCTGAGTTGTCGTGGTGCTGCTGCTAATGTACAATGTCTCAGGGGTGTTGGAAGTCATAATGTAACAGTGGAGGCTGCTGAGGGGAGGATGACTGCATCACCACTTGTCTTAGTGAGAGGGATTGACATGTTGGAAGTACCAAGCTGTCTGTTAAAGCGACTAGTGCACAGCTCAGACACTCATGCATACCCCACAAGACATGCCACCAGGGGTCTCGTCACAGTTTCCAAGTCCAAAATAGACTCTGGCAGCAGCTAATGGGAAGCAATAATAAATACAAACACAAAAAAACAAGGAATATTAAACATTGTATAGTATTAATCACAACAGCAACACACTCACCTATTACGATTGACCAATTTCCAAAGTTAACATAAAAAAATGAGGGTTTCAACCATAGCTGCGGGAAGTAGGGGGCTGCATCAGATGACCTGGCCTCCACAATCACCCGAATTCAACCCAATTGAGACGGTTTGGGATGAGTAGGACTGAAGAGTGAAGGAAAAGCAGCCCAAAAGTGCTCAGCATATGTGGGAACTCCTTCAAGACTGTTGGAAAAGCATTCCCGGTGAAGCTGGTTGAGAGAATGCCAAGAGTGTGCAAAGCTGTCATTAAGGCAAAGGGTGGCTACTTTGATGAATCTCAAATATAAAATATATTTTGATTTGTTTAACACTTTTTTGGTTACTACATGATTCCATATGTGCCATTTTAAAGTTGATGTCTTCACTATTATTCTACAATGTAGAAATAAAGAAAAACCCTTGAATGAGTAGGTGTGACCAAACTTTTGACTAGTACTGTATATTTACCAAAAAGAGCTACTAGTCCTGTATTAAAAGACCAATATTTGTCCGTTGGCGAAAATTCGCAGCACCCCCAAACTACATCCCGCGGGTTCAACATGAGTTCTTCAAAGATAGAGTAGTATTGCTCACAGAGTAGCATTGCTTTTTATGAATCATAACAAAACAGAAAATGGCATGACAAATGTTTTATACAACAATTTAACCCCAGTAGCAGTGTCATAAAGACAAAAGGCTTTTTGCACAGACCCTCCTACGTTAAATTGAGAGATGAAGTATAAATAGTATTGCAAGGGACGTCTCTTTTGTTAAAAAAATAATAATAAAAAAGGAGAGAGACTCGCATTGCCCTGACAAAAATATATTTTTAAGGAGGCACCATGTCAGAAATGGGTTTGGGTGCACGCATCACTGATTCTACAGTGCATCCGGCTAAATTGCACCGAAAGTTGCTCCAAAAGTTGCTCCAGTTGAGTTGCTCCAAAATGAAAATGGGGGCAGCGGGAGAGCGAGAGAGAGAGAGAGAGAGCGAGCGAGAGAGAGAGCTTTGTAAAGATGGAGAGAAATAAAGAAAGGGAAAGCGAGAGAGAAAATAAAATGTGGAACGAATGCTTTCCTATCTCCTTTTTTCTGGGGGGGGGGGCTTTAACAAAACAGAGTGTCTTTGTTGGGATGAGGTCAGGGGTGTTCAATTATTGACGCCCTCAAAATGCCAGAGAGCACAGTCGGTGGTAGGTTCCAAAATAAGCCAAATGATGACTGCACCAACAAGTGTACACACTTCCAAACTCCGGGCCCATCAACTAAGGCCTGTTGGAAGAAGCACTCAGCACTCAGGGAGAGAAATGTCGTTGACGCACAATGTTGGAATGGAGCCGTTAGTTTTGTAGCATCCAACACACAATCTTGGAATGGAGCCTTATGTTTTCGAATCTGATGCACAAGATTGGAATGGAGTGGTTTGTTTTGGACCATTCAACGGTGTGCTCCAGCATAGCTCATAACAATAATATGGCTTAATTAAAACCGCACAACCGGGTTAAACCTGCCAGTGTTCTCGCATTAAACTCAGGGACGTTTCACATAGAGTAGCATTGCTCACAGAGTAGAATTACTTTCCCCGAATCATAACAAAGAGACCTTTCCAATGGAAATCTATCTTATGCATGTTTTTTTTTAAACATTTTTTTTTTGTACACACAACGTCACTGGTTTTGACGCAGCGTCAGCACTTTCCATCTACTCTGCCATACTCCATAATTTTTTTATTGTCTTACTGAGAACTTCCCCAGGCTTTGGAATGGTATCTTAGAAGTTTGGGTTTCTGAGACAAAATAAGTCTAAACAGTATCTAAAAAGTTTTCCCTATAATGTGAAACGTCTTTTGCCTCACACTATAGGGCCGACCCAAAGCATACTGTTCTTGCCCATATATTTTCTTTTCACATTGTCCTTTACATCAAGGTTCCAGCAACTATTGTGGAGGAGTAACCAGGCCAGCCCAATACAGCTTGGCTGGGCTCAGTTTGGCTCTACAATGTGAATTAGGCACTTGTGGAACAGTGTCACGAGCAGGCAGAGCCTGAGCCAATTGGACAAAACTGTTTAATCAATATGTCTGGAGGTGAAAGGCTAGGAGCTGAGTGTTGAGAGGGTTTTTCCACTGTTGTGCAGAGCTGGAATCAGGAGATCTCCAAACATATTCCCTCTTCTTTAATGCCTTTAGTAACAATCTAGGGATGGAAGGCTCGCTGGCTGCAAGCTACTGCTGAAGCGTGAGGGGGTCATTCAAGGTCCTCTCCCCCCGGAAACAAGCCTCTGTCTGGGCCGCTGAACCAGACCCCATCCCCTGGGGCCCCAGAGAGTGTCTCCGTCCACACACTCCCCAAACAGGAATCGCACCACCCCCAGGCTGACCTGCATCTCAGTTGCACAACACTGCCATCTGCTGGTGGAGGCAGGAAGTGTGACTGCACTGCAGCAGGGTCGAAGACGGAGGAGAAAGGTTCGACCCCAACGACCTCTGCCACAACAGCCTTCGTTGTGTGGGAAGAGAGTAAACACTATAGCTAAACAGGAGTCATGTTGTTTTGGCGTCCATTTCATGTATTATTGATTTCTAGACAAGTGGGATGTTTATTGAGGCACGTCAGCACACAGCTTTGTTCAAGGGCAAAACCGCGAGAGCTCTCTCTTTAGTACCGCAGAGCCAAATCTGTAAAGAGTAATCTGTTGTTTTGGTTGTTTTGTGTGTGTGTGTGTGTGTGTGTGTGTGTGTACGCGCAAGAGTATTTTTTAAAGCATGTGTGTGAGAGTGTGTGCATGCGTACGTGCGTGTGTGAGAGAGAAAGAGTAAGTGTATGCCAGACCTACAGTACGAGTTTATGTTTGTGTATACAGTACGGGCATGTGTGTTTGCAAGCGTGTAACATGCGGTGGCCCGTTCCTGTAGGTTCATGCTCTACAACATCCGCAGAGTACGACCATGCCTCACACAGGAAGCGGCGAAAGTCCTATTCCAGGCACTTGTCATCTCCCGTCTGGATTACTGCAACTCGCTGTTGGCTGGGCTCCCTGCCTGTGACAACTCATCCAGAACGCCGCAGCCCGTCTGGTGTTACCTTGTTCTTTCACCCCGCTCCTCCGCTCTCTCCACTGGCTTCCAGTTGAAGCTCGCATCCGCTACAAGACCATGGTGCTTGTTTGAGGGGAACGGCACCGCAGTACCTCCAGGCTCTGATCAGGCCCTACACCCAAACAAGGGCACTGCGTTCATCCACCTCTGGCCTGCTCGCCTCCCTACCACTGAGGAAGTACAGTTCCCGCTCAGCCCAGTCAAAACTGTTCGCTGCTCTGGCCCCCCAATGGTGGAACAAACTCCCTCACGACGCCAGGACAGCGGAGTCAATCACCACCTTCCGGAGACACCTGAAACCCCACCTCTTCAAGGAATACCTAGGATAGGTGTGTAATCCTTCTCACCCACACCCCCTTAAATGATTTAGATGCACTATTGTAAAGTGGCTGTTCCACTGGATGTCAGAAGGTGAATTCACCAATTTGTAAGTCGCTCTGGATAAGAGCGTCTGCTAAATGACGTAAATGTAAATGTAGTGTGTGTATCGTGTGCGAGTATCTGCGCATATGGGGGTGCTTATATTTGTCCTGTTTCACACATGTACAAGTGTGTAACCTGTACAAGTGTGAGGTGTGAAATGGAAATGTGTTTCTTGCATATCCCACTCCCCTGAGACACCCTTGGAGAGTGAGGTCACGGCCAGGGATCAGCCATTATTGACTGTGACCCTGGGTCAAGTGCCTTTCTCAAGGGCAGTTCGACAGATGTTTTACATAGTCGGCTGGTTGGCAGGGGATTCGAACTAGCAAACTTTCAGTTACTGGCCCAACGCTCTGACCGCTAGGTTACTTGCGGCCCAGTGTGCAGGACTGTGTGCATTTGTCTGTGTATATTTGCATGTGTGTCAACAGCCATGCTCACCAGCTCCATCACCCCACAGTCCAACACCTTCAGCCAGTCATCCTGGAAATGCACCTCTATCTCAAAGGAGGGATGTGTGAATGGGAACTAACACTCCACCCAGTGGATCTCCAGCTCTGGCACAGAAAAGAGAGATGAGAAGGACGAAGGGAGATGGAGGAGAGGAAAGGACGGGTTGAGACAAAGGGCGAGGGACTGATCCCAAAATTATCAAAAGGTTACATTTCCCTGTATCCTTTCCTTCAAGAGACCAATGACCTAAGAGGACTATGGGCCTGTTAAAACAATTTTAAATGTATCCTTCTCTCCTTCCATGAAGTAATCATTGCTCTAAAATGAACGTATAATCCATAAGAGTTAATCTAGCAAGCTTTCACCAAAGCAGTCATGCCAGACCATGAAGAAGAAGTATTGGAACAGAACCTTGGTAGGTGAACGCTACATGAAGAATGATGTTGACTACCATGGGCTATCAATATTGTGGGTACGTGGGCATCCATGAACTTGAAACGTTGTTTACCTTCTCCAAACAGGTGTCTGACCATACGGTCAAGAGTCTGTTTCAGGTCTCCTGCTTCTGAGGGGTCTGGCTCACCCCGCTCTCGAAGAGAGACTGGTTCTCTCCGCTCAAAACCTTGGCAAGCAGCTGAAAAACATGCACACACACACACACACACATATTTCAGAGACAACTTTTCAAAACAACACTGCTGCTAATGCTGTTAATAAGGCTGATGATTGGACTTCATGTAGAATGAATTATTGTATGTGTATCTAAGTTTACTTCTCAATGTCTTTGCAGTACTCAGCAAAGCATATGCAATCGATAAAACTGTAGCGCTCCATGTTGTGTAACAATGGGATACTGTATTCATCCTACATTGTGAGTCCAACTCTTTGGCCTTGTTGTGACCCTACACAGAAGGCCTTGACTTTGTGGTCTGGAGGAGAAGCTAATCAATAAAACCGTAGCTACTCAAGGCAGTGTTATGTTTAGTTGAAATGTTCCCGTACATTAACTCCACCAGCATTTGTTTTGATTTCAAAAGCTTTATGGGGACATAATACTGAAGTTCCCTAGTTCTCTTTTACTATAACCCTATACCCTTTTCACCTGAACCAAGCTGTCCTCTTGCTACGATTTTTCTTATTCTTTCTTCTTCTTCACATTGTCCTTTTCAGCTGGGTTCCAGAAACTATGGTGGATGCACAACCAGGTCAACTCAGTGCAGATTGGTTTGCCTTGGCTTGGTTCGGCTCATTAGTGTGAAAAGCCCAATACTGACCTGGTGGTTAGAGAAGAGGCGCACGCCCAACATCTGATGGAACACGGGGTAGTGGCTGGCGTCAATCTCGTCCCTTGGTTACACTTCGCCCGCCAGCAGGAAGCGGTCCAGTCCCGAGCACACCCAGCTCCCTCTGGTGGGCCGAGATGTGAGCGTGCAGCATGGTGCCCCTGGTTGAGGTAGTAGCTGACGCCTCGCTTCCGGCGGGAGTGGTCGGCCCGGTTGAGCAGGTTGTCGAAATTCTGCTCCGTCGTCATCACCGGACTGAGGTTGTGGTGGACCGAGTACAGCGGGTTGCCCTAGAGCATGATGTAGGCACGGTAGAAGTGGGCTTTGATTTGCTCTATGATGAGCCAGAGAGGATGGTGGGCTTGGTTGTGCAGGTTGCGGCTCACCTTGGCCAGGATCTTGCTGGTCACGTTGGTGAAGTCGTCACAAGTGTAGGAATGGATTTTTTTTTCCTACCATATCTATTGTGTTATATTATCCTACATTATTTTAACAGTTCTACAAACGTTAAAGTGTTTTCTTTCCAATGGTACCAATCATATGCATATTCTGGCTTCTGGTCCTGAGCAACAGGCAGTATACTTTGGGCATGTCATTCAGGCAGAAATTGGGAAAAAAGGACCCTAGCCCTAAGAAGCTTTAGAGGGCCAAAGAATAAGGGGAGATTATGTAAAGCTGGACTGTATGTCTTCATATTCGATTGAGCTGGATTGAATGTCTTCATGTTGGATTGAGCTGGACTGAATGTCTTCATGTTGGACTGGACGGTGCTCAAATGAACTTCTATGCCCTTCTTGATTAAATAATATCTCTGTGAGGTTACATGAGGCAAATAAATTAACTGATGAACAATCCGGCAAGAGGCTAGACGTTTCTGCAGGGCAGACACTATGAGCTCATCTAAAATCGGATACATACCCTTGCGTGTCCCATTTACATTTATGAGCACAGCTATAATACTGGACGGCGGGCAAAAGCAGCGATTCATTTAAGAAGGACTTAATTCAATCAACCCTGTTTCTCTCTCTTCCTCTTTTTCTTTCTCTCACTCTTCTTACAGCTGTAAGCATTTTTCCAGGCAGGTTTGCTTCAGTGGAGAAGACCGCATTGGAGCACCTGGGAGAATTGAGCTGTATGTATTAGGGACTAACCGTAGCGCTCTATCAGCTGCGCTCAAATATTTGCCCTTTCCCAGCAATTTTTCATGAGCTGAGAGGAGGGGATCTGAGTTTCTTCTTCCACGGTCCTCTCACTTTCTCTTGCTGGCACGCAATGGTGAAATAGACACACGCGCACGCACATACACACCGACACTAGGGACACACACACGCACTGAGAGACTAAGGACAAAGGATGTTGCATTGCAGGGGCATTGCAGCAAAGTGGATTATGGTTCTTGATCTGGAAAGCTTTTGCCAGATCTAAAATCGTAGGCTGTACAAGGTGTGGCCCTCATGAGCATAACTCATAACTCACGCTCGTATGCACGAGCGCACACACACACACACACACACACAAATCCTCAAACATTTATTTTATTATCCTTAAGGGATCAAACAACTGAAAATCCTATTTTCCCTAAGCTAACCTTGACTCCAAAACCCTAAAACGAAACCTAGCCCTAACTCCTAACCCTAAACCCAACCCTAACACTAACCCCAGTGCTTAACTTGTAAATTGGGAGGTGCCGGGAGGGGGGTGACCTGGGGGCCTCGGAGGTAATAGAAAAAAAAGTTGAATAAAGGATTGCATACATATCACCGGTTTTGCGTGCTGGCATAGAGCAGTAGAGTAGAGGTGCTTGCATACATTGCATACATGGGCCTTTTATAAATGCATTTCAAGCAAATGTATATTATTTTAGATGACTGGAGACCTTAGCAGAATCTTTTTTAATACTTCACAAATGAACGAAATGGCTACTTTGACACTGACAAACTGAGATCAATAAAAGCGACCTTTTCTTGAACCCATCAATAGCATAGACCTAGGTGTGTGGAGACTCACATATTGTATAACAAAAACAAATAATAATATGCTATTGATCCACTGTGGCTAAATTATAGGCCTACTCCTGGTGTAGTTTTCTGAAAGATTGAATTTCTTTCTGAACAGACAGGAGTAATTCTATAACTTTGGTAAATGTATTTCAACATATCAGGGTTACCGCGGCAATGAAGTGCAACGCTGGAGAGGTGAGAGTTGCAGGGACATGTCGATCAGAGCAGAGAGGGAAAGTGAAGCTTATTCTCGTTCTGTGAGAGATACAGGTGCGCTTCTTTCTCTCGCCACAGCAATGGCCATGTGTGGGCCTATACAGGCTACAATGTCGCGCAAAACTTTAACCTAGGCCGGGCACAGCAAGAATCGATTCTTGGAATATCAGGCACGTTTTCACATTACGTGTTCTATTGGGCAAGAGAATTACCGAGGCAGTGGCAACCAGTCATTCAATTTTGAGCCCCACATTTTTGGCAAAATAAATGTTATTTAGGCATTAACACGTGTCATGTATCAGTTAGCAAACAATGTAAAAAAAATAAATATATATATATATATAAATATATATATATATATATATATATACATACACACACACATACAGTGGGGCAAAAAAGTATTTAGTCCAACAATTGTGCAAGTTCTCCCACTTAAAAAGATGAGGCCTGTCATTTTCATCATAGGTACACTTCAACTATAAAAGACAAAATGAGAAAAAAAATCCAGAAAATAACATTGGAGGATTTTTAATGGATTTATTTGCAAATTATGGTGGAAAATAAGTATTTGGTCACGCAAGATTTCAAGCAAGATTTCTGGCTATCACAGACCTGTTACTTCTTCTTTAAGAGGCTCCTCTGTCCTCCACTCGTTACCTGTATTAATGGCACCTGTTTGAACTTGTTATCAGTATACAAGACACCTGTCCACAACCTCAAACAGGCACACTCCAAACTCCACTATGGCCAAGACCAAAGAGTTGTCAAAGGACACCAGAAACAAAATTGTAGACCTGCACCAGGCTGGGAAGACTGAATCTGCAATAGGTAAGCAGCTTGGTTTGAAGAAATCAACTGTGGGAGCAATTATTAGGAAATGGAAGACATACAAGACCACTGATAATCTCCCTCGATCTGAGGCTCCACGCATGATCTCACCCCGTGGGGTCAAAATCGTCACAAGAACGGTGAGCAAAAAACACAGAACCACACAGGGGGAGATTGTGAATGACCTGCAGAGAGCTGGGACCAAAGTAACAAAGCCTACCATCAGTAACACACTACGCAGCCAGGGACTCAAATCCTGCAGTCCCCCTGCTTAAGCCAGTACATGTCCAGGCCCGACTGAAGTTTGCTAGAGAACATTTGGATAATCCAGAAGAAGATTGTAAGAATGTCATATGGTCAGATGAAACCAAAATAGAACTTTTTGGCAAAATCTCAACTCGTCGTGTTTGGAGGACAAAGAATGCTGAGTTGCATCCAAAGAACACCATACCTACTGTGAAGCGTGGGTGTGGAAACATCATGCTTTGGGGCTGTTTTTCTGCAAAGGGACCAGGACGACTGATCCGTGTAAAGGAAAGAATGAATGGGGCCATGTATCGTGAGATTTTTAGTGAAAACCTCCTTCCATCAGCAAGGGCATTGAAGATGAAACGTGGCTGGGTCTTTCAGCATGACAATGAACCCAAACACACCGCCCGGGCAACGAAGGAGTGGCTTCGTAAGAAGCATTTCAAGGTCCTGGAGTGGCCTAGCCACTCTCAACCCCATAGAAAATCTTTGGAGGGAGTAGAAAGTCCGTGTTGCCCAGCAACAGCCCCAAAACATCACTGCTCTAGGAGGAGATCTGCATGGAGGAATGGGCCAAAATACCATCAGTGTGTGAAAACCTTGTGAAGACTTACAGAAAACGTTTGACCTCTGTCATTGCCAACAAAGGGTATATAACAAAGTATTGAGATAAGTATTTGGTCAATAACAAAAGTTTATTTTCCACCATCATTTGCAAATAAATTCATTAAAAATCCTACAATGTGATTTTCTGGATTTTTTTTTCTCATTTTGTCTGTCATAGTTGAAGTGTACCTATGATGAAAATTACAAGCCTCATGTTTTTAAGTGGGAGAACTTGCACAATTGGTGGCTGACTAAATACTTTTTTGCCCCACTGTATATATAATTGAGTTAATATATCTGCATACAAACATGACCTCTTTTTGTTTTCTTGAGTAAGGCACCTCCAAAATGCGGGTGTTTTAGCCTAGCTCAGTGCTTTCTGTGGTGGTGGGGCAAGCCAGCAGAAGATACGGAGCGTTGCGCCGTGATTGGCTCAGTGTTCTGTCACTCATACGGTCACCGCGAAGTCTAAGGGAGGAGCTAGAATATTCCAGCCCCTTGGGAGTTGCCATAGAGTTACATTAGAAGTGCCAATCCAAGACAGCTCAAGATCATTGGCCACAGATAAAATCTTAGCTTGCAGTCATCATGAATCAAGTCGACAATCTACTGGCAATCCCTTTTTAATCCATGTCATATGAAGAGAAATAATGAAGAGAAATTAGAGATAAAGCATATCGGTGCTCATCGGCCATAAACATTACACAACAAGTTGGAAATCACAAATTCAACAATGAGTGGTTTGGAAGGAATCAGTAACAGTGGCTAACTGCAAGCATTGCAAAGCAATCACTAGCCTGCTCTTCAGTGGAGTAGCTGTGTGGTCCCAAACCTGGGATTAAGGGGCTTTTTTCCAAATTTAAAATGATAAACATTCAACATTGGCCATGCTGTCAATGAAACATGATTTTTGCCGCACTCAAAACAACTGTTAACTCGTCACCTGCTTCTGAGTGTGAGTGAGAGTGTGAGAGTGAGAGAGTGAGAGAGAGAAGTCCTGCATAATTCATGGTGAGGGACACCACTTGATTCACAGCACATCTCCCTACAGAGCTTTGAATAAGACCTGACGTAATGTCACCTGAAATAGCTGCCTTTGAGTCACAGATAACCTGGCAGATCGAGCCGGGACCTCTCATTGTAATAATGAATGAAAGGGACTTTGTTGATGCTTGTAGTGTACTGTATGTCAGTGCGCTTGCCTAACGTACTGTGACAGTCTCTGTCTGGCAGACCATGGACACAGACCAACACAAATGACACACTCCCATAGCTAAGGTGATAACTATTACCCAACCAAGGTCTTCGTTGGGCATGGGTGTGAGACTACTCCAGGTCCCAAGACAGTTGAATGTCACCACACAATGGATACTAGCAATGACAAGCCTGCTCATATCTGCTACACTTGTCAGTAAGGATCACGTGTAATAGGAGACACATTTCTATTACAGACATGCAATTAGTCACGTTTGGGAGAACCGGATGCCGGTGCTACTTCCAGGATCTAAAAGCATTCGAATCCTGACGGGCCGTATTTCAAACAAAATAAATGAACATTGAATGTTTTGTTTCTCCACTTGATCTCAAACTTGTTTGATCTAAGCGCAAAGTCATTTACTAAATGCTTGATTTATGAAGGCATTGAGCGGATACTAGAATAGGTGTACGAGCCAATAGGGTGTGTGCGCGTGCACCTGTATGTACACTGTGTACAAAACATTAAGAACACCTGCTCTTTCCATGATTTAGACTGACCAGATTAATCCAGGTGAAAGTTATGATCCCTTTTGATGTCACTAGTTAAATCCCCTTTAATCAGTGTAGATGATGGGGAGGAGACAGTGGGAAACATGGGCCAGCATCCCTGTGGAACGCTTTTGACACCTTCTAGAGACCAAAAAGAAATGAGGCTGTTCTGAGGGAGAAAAAGGGGAGGTGCAACTCAATTTTAAGAAGGTGTTCCTAATGTTTGATATACTCAGACACGCTGCAAGTCCCGCCTCTCCCATCTCCTCATTGGTTTTTAGGGGTATATACCCACATTGGGTGACTGAAAGATGAACTGAGGTCCACACTCTAGTCGGTGGTGGTAATGTACCTTAAAGTTGGTTGCCAACAGCCATATAAAGTCCAAAGAAGAAGAACAAGCTTGAAAGAGGAGATTACTAGAAACAAACTCGGTTTACCCTTTTATCTGTGGATTAATTGTCAGAGTAGAGGACCTTGTGCAGTTCAGGTAAAATAACAACCCAATGTTTAAATCCCAGGACAAATTAGCTAGCAACAGCAAGCTAGCTAGCGAAATTGCCATAAATGTTGAATGCTTTTTGACCTGTCCCCAAATTAATATAGTTGATATTTCAACCTGCGTGTCCTGATAGCATCTGGTGTGGGTGGACAAAATCAACACTGTGGTCAGCATTTGAGTGTGCTTGCGTTGAGGGTGGGTGTGTGTCAGGTTGGTAGGCGGAATTATGCGGAGGTGGCAGCGGCTGATTGTTTTGCAGTCAGCTATTCATCTCCCTGAGCTCTAAATGAGGAGGCAGATTGGGCTAAATCAATATGCACTGTCCACGTCAACTACAACAGCTAAATGCCTGCTCCAGTACCAACACTTACATAGATACACTACCTAGCTAGCGTTAGTGAGCTAACCAGGGCCGGACTAACGCATTTCAGGCCTGGGGCACCTAAATCCAGTGGGCCCCCCAACCCAAACAAGTCCTTCAGCACTCTTAAAGGTAAACAAAGTGAATAGGTAGTAGGAGGTGTCTACACACTCCACAGTTCAGTGTGTGTGTGTGGGAGCTGTAAAGGGTAACAAATAGAAATGGGCATGATGGTCTATTACTTCACTCCCAACAGCTAACCCCCCAAAGCCGCAACACCCACTCTTTCTCCACGGGCTGAAACGCCATCTCTTTCCCACTGCAGCTTGCCCTTTCCCCTCCCAACCCCGCTCCGTGTACATGTCTCAGTTAGCAACACCATAGAAATAGAAATCCTAGTAGGGACATTCCGATTAAAGCGATTCTATGTGCACCTATCTCTATTCAAACAGTCGCTTGCACAAGCCGCCCATAATATGACAGCACCGTTAAGAGACTAGCACTTGATCTAATTGGTGGGAAAGTCTTCGTGGTGGAACAACTCTGTAGGAGAGGAGTCTCACGTGGGGAAACACTGTGGCGCTCAAAGCCCTTCTACTCCACTTGGCAGAAGAAGCCACTGTTGCAGTCGCTTTATTGATGTCTTGGCTTAGAGAGGCGAGCAGCGCTTTGCCACATCATCGCAGCGGGAGGTGTTCGCAATCTCGCTCTCCATACGTCTGCCGTGAAAAACAACTGTCGGGCAGACTCATTCAAGCAGCTACTACTAGTCACCTGAGAATTAGGATGCGATCAACAGAGGTGGTATTGATGATGACTGTGATGACAAGAGTGATGATGCCCAAGGTAATGATGATTAAGGTGGTGGTGATGGTGATGATGGCAACGGTGATGATGATGACGACAACGACAGTGGTTATGATGAATATGTGATGACAAAGCTGACAATGATCATGAGTAGGACACCAGACAATCCCTATGTTCAGTTGGGGGCTTAGGGAGATTCTGCCAACACATATTCAGTCTTAACCTAATCATGATATCTGTGATGACGTCAAAGAGCAGTAGAAATACCAGTAGCAATGTCAGCGATGCGGCAGAAGCCATGAAGAGGATAAATGAGGAGGGTGTTCAGATGACGGGATGACCCAATTTGGACAAGTCACGTCCTCTGAGCCAGCCTGCTTGTGGGGAGACTCCACTTCACAAGAACATATCATCTCCTTGATGGCAGAGAGTCTGACGTAATCAATCATCTTTTCATCAGGCATCAAATGATATGACAGGGAGGGAGTGAACATTCAATCTGTAGAGATGAGAGAACAGAATAAAAGGATAGACGAGGACATAACAGGTAAAGAAGGAAGTGAGAGAGACAATCTCTGAAAGTTGGACGACAGAGTGAACAAATAAAAAGGACAGGAGAAGAGAGGGCATCATCTGAAATGGAAACGATTTCCTACAAAGAGAGAGGGGGATGCAGGACTAGAACAACAGAGAAGCAGTGAAAGAGGGAACAGAGAAAGTCAGAGACAGTAACAGAGAGAGGGAAGAAAAAGAGAGAATAAGGAAGTGGAGACACTGAGCGATACAAAGAGGGAGAGAATAAGAGGAAGAAAAATCACTCACAGTGGGAAGGTACAGAGAGAAATGGTGCGAGAGAGGAGGGGGAGATAGATTTGGTATTTACCGGATGGTTGCGCGCTCTCGTTTACTCCCCGGCGTGCCCCGCCTCATTGAGCCACAGTAAGGCGTGTGGGTGCACGCGGATGCGGCTCACGGCTGTCGTTGGGCCCAGGAGAGCAACTGTAATTGATAGCGAGAATTACGCCGGCCTTTCCCGTGGATGTCTGCTCAATGAGCAAGGCCCTGCCGAGGGGCCCAGTGGAGTCATATTTCACACCGGTTCTCAGGCCCCGACAGCTACGTGGCTGCTGAAGCACAACCACCAGCAAGGAACCAAATGGTGTGAAAGTAGTGTCAAAGCATACCACTACAATGACAACTGGAGAAGGACACTGATAAGATACAGGTAACTTCTGAAATAAAGGGAACAAAAACAGAAAAGTGTCTTCATAGGGCGTTGGGCCACCACGAGCCCCCAGAACACGAGCCACCAGAATAGCTTCAGTGCGCCTTGGCATAGATTCTACACGTTTCTGGAACTCTATTGGGATATGACTGTTAAACCACACTAGTAGTAAAAAAATAGACATTTCTACCGAGACGCGCTTTTAAATGGATAGTGCAAGACTGTCAATTAAGCCCTTTTCTACTTACCCATAGTCAGATTAATTAATGGATACCATTTAGTTTGAAGGAATTTGCTAATTAGTGTCAGCGCATTTGCTAACTAGCGTGCATAGACATGGAAAATATATCCATTCGTTCACCTGACTCTGGGTAAATAGAAAAAGATCAGAGTGACAAGTTTTAATGTATATTTGTTGCTAACTGAACGAGCAGTGGGGCGAATGAGCCACGAGCATAAGGCCATCGTTTGCTCCTCATCATCGCCGTACAGAGCAATGGCGAACAACAGTTATATTTGTTGTCAACATAATTACATTTTCATGCATTTTGGGGTAGAATGTCTTTAAAAAAAACAAAGGCATTCTACTACCGAACACATTTGGCAAATGGGGCTTATGGTTTGTGTTCAGAATGTCCTAGTGCAGTTACCGGTCGATCATCAAGGCATTCATAGTCGATCACCAAACACTTCTGTAGAAAAGCCAACGTTGCGGTAGGTGCACTTGATTCAGAAGCCATGTGCACCCGGTAAGCAAAGTGCTCTCATTTTGAACTATTTCATTGTTTGAAAATACAAACTCTGCCAACCCGGTGGACCGGGAGATCTGTGGTTAAATCCAGTTTGCCTCCTGCGCTGGCCAATCGGAAACTCAATTCACTGTGCTAATACCACCATGACTGCAGAGAGCCTGTCAAAGAATACAGCAATGAGCTGCTGTTTGTATGAGTGAGTTCACGTTGAAGTTTTTAATTCAGCACTGTTACATAACATAAAATGTGCTTTCTCCGTACTTCCACTCGCACTGCAGTTGCAATGAACGAGTAGCCAAGTGCATCGATAGCGTTTTTATTATCATTAGCAGCTCATCGGGTCTATTTTAATATCAAGGAATATTTCACTTTCTCTGGTCATAGGACCAACATGAATTTGTGCATGAGGCAGATGCGGTGCGACTTGAGTAGGAAGAGCGCGAATACGGTGTCCTCTCTCTCTGGTCAGTCTCACCGGAAGGAGGGAAGGAGAGGGTCCGCCTCTCACGGTCTCTGCTGCTCTCTCCCTCCTGCTGCTGAGACTAATGCTGTGTTCTAAACAACTGTGAACTCGTAAACCTCCGACTTCCGTGCGTTCAAGACAACTGGGAACAAGATCCGACTGGGAAAAATAGTTTTGAACGGTCATCCGGCTCAGAATTCCAAGTAGGAAACTGAGGCATCTTTCCAGAGCTCAGTCTTTCTGACCTGAAGATCACTGACGTCATGATTTGCCCTAGTTTTTTTTCTCTCTCGATTTCCCAGTTGTCTTGAAAGCGGCATGACCGTCAGGTGTATGTACCATCAGCAGTCAAATTAAAAAGCAAATTATCTAAATTTATGCGCCGCAGTGCCTCGCAAGTGCTACACAAACTGATCTATTTTGTTATCAAAGCTCAAGTTTTGAAATATAATATGGTCTGAGAATAACAATATTGTCAGGCCAAGCATATAGCGGATATGCTGTGATATTGTATTAGGCCTACTGCCCAAACCTCATCTGTACATAAATGTTTTTATTAGGTTAATGTAAAAAATGTTAAGTCATGTTTCAAAAACTATCTGAGCGGTAGATCTCAGGTTGCTTTTTGACTGCGAAAGTGATCTTGACTTGAAAACCGACCACTGTCCTAGTGGGAGCATGGTATCATTTCTAGGGCTAGAAGTTCTAGATGCTACATAGCCTAAATAAGTTATTTTTCGCTGATACACAATCAGGCCGCAGTTTACAAGTTGGTTGTGTTCTTTGTTTAAGGTTGTGGTCTTCCACCTGTCCTGTGACTCCTGTCCACACTGGTAGACGAGTGCTTGACGCACTCGACAGAGGAACAGGACAGCAGCCAAAGGCTACTCCTCTGCTTCCTGTGTTCTATTTTAGGCTGACCATGCTGGCATGGTCGCTGAGCCATACGCTTGTTTCCATGGCCGCTTGGCTAACGTACACACCTCTCCTATCCCTGAGCACTACAGGCCCCCGCTGAACCAACTCACCCAGACTTAGTGAGTGGCTTGGCACGGACCTGTGTCAGAGACCCGCCGGAAAGTAAAACAGGAAGAGCTACCATAGGTCCAAGAGACACAAATATGACTTGGTAACGCTTTATTTTACAGTTTAAGATGGTACTAACATAATATTAACTAAGAAACGAGCCTGTGTGTTAACACTGGGCGCCAAGAGACTGCTAAAAGACTTCAACACAACTGGAAACTAAAGAGGACTATCTCTGACAGGTCTCTTATTCCTTTTAACATATTCTTTATTTTTTTGTATTTTATTTAATGAAATACTGAAACAGACATAATGACAGTAGTAATTACAAAAGAGATATGGTAAGAGGCCAAGAAGGAATCAGCGGAACTGGGTTTAAATAGGGCTGGGAATTGCCAGGGACCTCACGATACGATAGTATTGCAATACTTAGTTGCCAATACGATATGTATTGCGATTCTCACGATTCTATATATGTATTGCCATTCGATACTGCGATTTTATTGCAATTTGATGTTCCAAACATATTGCTCACTATACTGTGGGTCTGCTGCCGAGAGACAAGAGAGAGCCAATGATCTTTTTTTTGGGGGGGGGGGGGAACAATCATGGAAATAAAAGTGCTTTGGAGTCAAAGTATCGATATAACATCGTCCAAAATAATATTGTGATGTGTAACTGTGTCAATATTTTTGTATTGAGGTGAATTCACGACAAACCTTGGCCCACCTCACCGCTGTATGCAATCTCTTGGCGCCCAGTGTTTATAGAAACGTTATTTATGCAAGTAGGCCTACAACTCTGTTGTGTTGGTGGTTTTCAGGTTTGCCCTTGCAATAATTATTTCATCAGATAAGAATTGATTGATCAACAATGGTATTTGGGGCTATGCTGAGTGGAGGAGAAACACCTGAACCTCTAGAAATTGAACCATAATCCAGCTACAAAAGCAATCCCGGCCCTGCCACGAACATATATCAAATCAACAAACTAGATCAGAAACAACAGAGATCAATGCCACATTTCACCAAATTCCACCAAATTCAAACGCAGGAGACTTCCTGGTGCCTCGTAGTATGTGGAGGTTGGATTTCACCCTATAAAACTGTTATTCGGGGGACAGTGACTGAGTATACAACATTTTAAGAATCCCTGCTCTTTACATGATATAGACTGACCAGGTGAATCCAGGTGAAAGCTACTGATCCCTGGTTGATGTCACTTGTTAAATCCACTTCAAATCTGTGTAAATGAAGGGGAGGAGACAGGTTTAATAATTACTTTTACGCTTCGGGACAATAGAGACATGGATTGTTTAAGTGTGCCATTCAGAGAGTGAATGGACAAGACAAAACATTTAAGTGCCTTTTATTGGGGTATAGTAGTAGGTGCCAGGCGCACGCGTTTCTGTCAAGAACTGCAGTGCTGCTGGGGTTTTTCACACACTCAACATTTTCCCATGTGTATCAAGAATGGTCCACTACCCAAAGGACATCCAGTTAACAACTTGACACAATTGTGGGGAGCATTGGAGTAAACATGGGCCAGCATCCCTATGCCCCGACGAATTGGCATCATGCCATCTTCTGAGAGACATGACAGGAATTAGTAAGAGATAAAAAGCCACCCAAGGTCAATGAGGTAATAACTTGGCAACTCAGCCATGGCACAGAACGACATGCGTCAACACCCTGCTGCCAGGCAAAGTTGCTGACGTTGAAAGAGACATTATGTGTTCAATATTTTACAGAAATATTACAAAACAACTAACACATAACTCGATCAAGGGATTCAATGATGGCATGGTGAGGTTCAGTTGCATGTGTTCTTCATACCAGTATTTTCCTTACCTTAGCCTCAACCAGACAGCACCCTTTCTCACCTGGTGCTGTTGCCACTACTATATTATTTTGATTTCAAGTAAAACTCAGAAATAACAGGGAAGCACTGCTTCTTCGCACCTCAGATGGTGTGTGGGTCGAGAGGGTTAGGCCTAAGCGGCTTCAGGAAAGCAGGAGAAAACTGCCCTGTGGTCAACGCCCCCTCACCGCACGCACAGGGATGTAGATGAGCGGATGAGCTGGCCATGGATACAGGAAACCGCGAGGCGAGGAGCCCTCATGGCGTCTGCGGAGAGGTCACATCTGGGCACTATGCCAGTAACAGGTGGTGCCCACTCCTCCCTCCCTCGCTCTCTCTCTCGCTCTCTTCCCCCCTCCCCCCCATAGGCAGGCCCTATACCACCAGCCAGGGAGGGGCAGCTCCACTCCGATCTCTCGCCCACGCACCCATGGATGGCGTTTCTCCTGCCACGGCCAGAACACTGCTTCCTGCGAAGCCTGCGACTCTTCCTGTTTACCTTGTTAGCCTGCTGGTGTTTCACATAGTGCTCAGAACTGACCATGTGGTCTTCTACTCGGCTCGTAAAAAAAAAACTGCATCTATAGTAACAGTAAGCTCAATGTCATTCGTTCTCTCTATGACCTTTAACGCAGAGAGAACAAAACAACTTTTGACTTACGATATTCGATTAAACTTGCAATGCCAGGGATACAAATGCAATAAAGAGTTTTTTTTCCCCTTGCAAAAGCACCGCACACAGCAATTATCTGAGGCCAGAGTGGGAGTTGTGGGTCGAAGACAGCACAAACAAGGTAAAGTTTTATGGGCGGCTGAGAAATGTGCGAGGCTGCACTCTTCACTCATCACTCCCACCCCATATATTCAATTTGTTTCTCCTCACAACATGTCACAACCCCACACCATCAAAGCCAGGCACTACCCCACTGGCCCTTGGAGGCCAAACACATTCTATTTGCCGTGGCTCTATTTGTCCATTTTCCAACTCCATAGCACAACTTCCACGTCGGATGCAATAACGCTAACATAACGTTAATACAAAACCATCCTCCAGTATGCAACTTACTACACACTTTCTACTTGTGGCGAAACGTTCAGGTGTGGCTCATCTTGTCACTGTGCTATCGAGCATCTCTAAGTGATTGGCATTGGATACAGAGTCATGGTGAGGCCATGTTGCTCTAAGGGGACATGGTGTACTGGAGTGGGAATAGAGTCTACATTTCCCTGGGACATGTCATTGTGGGAGGAAATAAACTGGATTTCTTCCCTGAGACTGCGGGCATGTTCGACATTGCAACTGACAGTGCAGGCGACTGCCAACTGACTGATCTACAAAGAACCGTGCATCATAAATAACTACTCCTTATTATTTGTAGATCAGTCAGTCACAATTTAGCCATAATACATTACTGTTTTGATCCTCTCAAACACGGCCACTATCTCAGGGTTGACAGGGGCAAACGCAACTCGATTCCTCCTGCGACAAATGTAAAAAGGGCTGATTCAATACGCGGCAGGCAGCTCTCCTTTTGAGAAGTCATTAAAGACTCCGCCGGCAGGGTTTGTGTGTAGTCTGCTGTTTTTAGAGCATTCAGAGATTCTCAGCTCACTCAACTATGTCACGTACAAGTGTCAGAGTGTTGGTCCTGAGGGTCCTTTATCAGGATTTAAAGTCTAAATAAAAACACAAGCGTGAGACACAGCACCTGAGCATTTGTTCTTGAATGGAAGTTATGGATTCAGGTGGCATTCTACTCTTAAGGGATATTGAGGAATCAATTCAATCAAGCGCTCGTTGCAGTATTTATGCAGTAGCATTATAACAGAATTATTCCTTTGGTGAAATACAAACATGGAATTATTTTAGGTAGGGAAGGTGTCTAAGTGAGTGTTAGTGTTGGTACAGCATTCAAAAAAAACTTATACAGGAAGCTACTAAGCAAACACACCTGTTGTGCCATCTTTGAACTACACAGAAGGGTTGGATAAGAGGTATGGACTGAGAGGGAACACTAAAATAACAGAAACGGCAAGGGAGTTGCAGACCACCTTGTGTTGTTGGAAGTGGTGTGGGCGTACTAATACTAGCAGGGACCGGGCAGGTGCTCAAGGAGGCGGGTGATGGGAGGAGATGAGGTGCACGCATGCACACGCTCGCACACCGGCACACACACACTTCATTTCACTGACAACACTGTATCTGATTGCTGTCACTGAAAGGTTATTGCACACTGACCACCAGTAACAAACTGCACTGCTTTCTGTCCGGAAATGGATGGTAAGGGGAATCGAAAGAGTGTAACACGACCATTGTAAAGCAAGTTGATATTACATAGTTCTGGGCTTGCCCCACTGGGAGACACGATATCCAGCTGAACCAGTGCCAAGGGGTCTGATTGGCATTGGCGCCCTCCAAAGAATACAACAGCACCTGAACACATCCATCATTGGATCCCTAGTCTCTCTCTCTCTCTCTCTCTCTCTCTCTCTCTCTCTCTCTCTCTCTCTCTCTCTCTCTCTCTCTCTCTCTCTCTCAAAAAAGCTACTGTCATGCAGATGTTGTGTGCACAACTCCAAACCAATTTTGGAGTTAGTCTGTTCGCGAGAACCCATCTATCAAGGATCATGCTTGGGCTTTTTGTTATTCGTTTACTCATTTGGTCTCCTGCAACCTGGGAGAACATGATTGCATTGCATGTGGAACATATTGATTGCTTTCTAACAGAGAAATAGTGAACAATTCTCTGCAGCCTCGACCCAGCGACCGCTCAGCCCACATATCAACTCCTAACTACCGCCCTTGAGAACTTTTTGTGTGAAAGCCCCACAGGACACTACAAAGGGAGCCCACACAGCACAGGGATGTATTCTTACATCGCCTTAGATTTTTTAATCAAAGTTTGAGCAAAGCCGCGGTTATCCGATGGTTTCTTTTTACTCCAAATCCACTTTTCATGACCTGTGGATTACTTTCGGGAAAAGAAAGCCCGTCTTTGAAACACAACGGTCCCCTTAAACTTAAAGTGCCTTGGTAAGACTCTGATCTTGTATGTCAGCGCTAAAACTTCTCCCTGAAAAGAAATGGCGGAAAACCGAGCTTGCTCTCCAATGACTATTGCTTTGTGGACGATTGGACGACGCAAGGCTGCTTACTTATTCTGTTACTGCTTGCTTAGGCCTATGGCTTGAGGTCATTGTTTAAGGTTGTTGAAGTCAACCATCATCTCACTAATCCTAGTATATGAACAAAGATCACCTGATCTGTAAGCCAGTTGTCAAAAAATGTCCTCAAACATGATCACTCTCAAAGAAGTGAGTTAAAGTTCAGGTCAGTCAAATGAAGTCTCAACCCAGAACAGTTAGTTTCAATCTCAATGTGAATCTACCAAGAGCAGAATTAAGGTAAATGCCAAAGGGGATCAAATCTACAGGAGCTCCACTGTCCTTTGCCATTTGCCAAATTAAAAAACAGGTCAGAGTGTGTGATGAGCTACAATGGATGACTTGGCAAATGACAAAAGCCATTTACTCGCTTATCGCTTAACAAGACATGTTCTAATCTAAAAAGGTACTAATACAACAAAGAGTTTATGATTTATGAGAGACTTGAGCAGCAACCATAACAGACGGTCATGAACCATAAGTCAATTAACATGATCTCTTTAAGGGAACAAGTGATGAAATCGATTGCTGAATTATGTATCGAAGCCAGGATGTGGGCCTTGACAAGCTTTTAAATTAATAATACATGGAGTGCAACTCATCCAAGCCCGTGTGTGTGTGTGTGTGTGTGTGTGTGTGTGTGTGTGTGTGTGTGTGTGTGTGTGTGTGTGTGTGTGTGTGTGTGTGTGTGTGTGTGTGGTACGTGTGTCTCATAGACATTTTTGTGATATGCGTGTGTGCTGTACTGTACACACAGGCATGCATGTAGGTCCCACTGTATATGCTATGATGTATGTCATGTGCATAGAATAGACCAATAGGGTGTGTTTGTTTTAAATGGTCCTGTGTGTTTGTGTGTGTGCGTGTGTTGTTGTAGGTGAATGGGGTAAGGGCAGGGTGCGTTCCCATGTTACATCATAGGGCAGCTGGCTCTCTGGGCTGTGTAAGTGTGTGTGGCTCTGCTCGCGGGCAAAGGCTTGGTGCTGGGGGGCACAGCGGGTTCAGGAAGAGCTTTACTGAGCAGATGGGGGACACCGACCGAGACCTCGCCATACACCCGAGAGAGGAGAGACCCGCCCTCAAGGTAATAAAGCCTATAGCAACTCTAAAGGGTTGAACAAAACAGTAACACCACAGTAACACCACACAGCAACAGAACTGAAATACTTCAAACATTCAGCACAGCATTTGCTCCAAACTGGTATAAAACAGACAGCATCCCACTGGTGGTTTGCTAATTACAATCTAATGTACTGCAGATGTTATCTACCACAAGCCAGAGAAAAATAATAACCAGAAACTCACTGATCCCTCCGAGAGCAAACCTTTGAAAACTTGCTAGAATAAGAGTTTAGGTTTGACTCAAACCTTAAGGCCGTAGAACCGCAACCTCTAGAGAGCTTGGCCGATCAGGGATCAAGATCTTGAGGCCTACCGCAAGAGTACGAGAAGAGAAAAACTAGTAAAATGTCTCTTGGTTTTATTAGCTTCAGTTCCGTTTACCATGCAACTTCCCTGACGACCTTGGTAAAAATCAAGGTCTTATTATCTTACTCATGCATTAGCATATAAAGGGAAATTTGCATCACTCCCAACCACGTTGAGTTTTAAGAACATGGATATGGGGCCCACTTGTGTCCCTTCTTGAGTTGGACTGGGCAATTTGAGAGGCCGCACCTTGCCCCAATGCATTTCTGGCAATTTCCAACAATTATCAAACTGGCTGATTTGTCTTGGTGCCAGCTAAACAAATGCCACAACCCAGCACACAAGGTCATTACCGGGGAATTTCCAGCTTATGTATTTACTCACATCTTGCAAGACCTCCACAAAAAAATAAACAAGTGATTAAGGTTCTCTGCAACACAATTACACTCAAGGGAACAGCACTCAAAACTGCCTGTGGCCCTGTAACACTATAATGTACACAGTACAATTCCGTTAATAGCCCAGGTCTACGGTCCCTTTGATAAAAGAGGTGTTACATGATCTCTAAGCTCCTGCTTTATCAAGGTCACTTTGGATACGGCTCGAGGCAGTGGCCATGGTCATAATGCATGGACACTTGCTATTTATCCAATACCCATGCTAATAACCTCAGTCCTACTGTGTTGCTAAGCTATAGCTCCAAAATGCTAATGGTTAACTATTGATTGCTGTCAGAAGAAGGCAGGTGTGGTTGCCTGGTTGATGGTTTGGACTCGAGCATGGATTCACATTAAGCCCTGAACTGTGGAAATGTCTAGCAAAATGCAACTGTTGTTTTTTGTAAGCAGCCTAGTAATGGTTTCTGCCAGGGGCTAGGAGCTGATTTGTTTTCTTTTCCGTTTTCCCTTGGAATAAAGCGGTTAGTCCCGTCTGTTGTTTAAGTTTGTTTGCTTCCTTTCACGTCGACCTCCCTTGCCAGATGGCACCGCAGGCAGGTTGGATCAATCCTTATTTGGATGGCTTGCATTTCTTCATAAGGAAGCTCCTCTTGTTTGTTTTTGCCCTCTCTCTGGCATTTTTAATTTTCTTGCTTTCCCCCTCATCATGGGACTGGGATGATCTGACTAGTGGCTATGATTTCTCCTTGCTGGTGTACGAGATGACAAAGAGTGAGGTCTTTTCCGATTCCCCGGGAAACTCAAGCTCTCTCCGAGTGAAGATTTAAAGAGGGAGAGACACCGCCTAAATGTAGCTTGATGATGGCCTGCGAAACAAATGTGAGGTAATAAACATTTCACTGGCAATCTAGGCTCATGTCGAGCTCATCTGACTGATTCACCGCCAAGAGGCAACAGAGTTAAGATGGACTTGTTTAATTTGTGGTAAAAGACTGGGGTGAACTAATAACCGAATTCCTCTCAGACATCAAAATAGACTCTAGGCGCTCCCGCTGTAAGCAGGTGAACAGCTTTAAAGGGAGAGTTCACTCTTTTTGTTTAAGCTTATTCCAGTTACCTAGGGTGTTTCGTTTAATATAAACAGTTTTTAAAAGTTGTATTTAGCCTAGCATCTCCTAGCTAGCATTTTATAAGCATATAGCAATGGTAATGGGAAGACTCGCCTAGCAGTGCACTCAAAAACATAAAATTATAGTGACCTATGCCTTTAATGCATCAGTTTCCTGTATAAGCAATTATGTGGCTGTCAACGTACACAACAAGGCATTCAGAAAGATGAGGTAGTAGGGTGAAATTTTGACAGCATAAAGAGGTTACTATTTTCAAAGCATAAAAAGGCTCCAAAAACACAACTCGAGCGGTTTCCACTACCAGCTGTGCTGCTTCTCAGTGTAGCCCATGCAGCACTTTGCGGAGAAAGTTCGGAATGACACAATTTCATGTGTACAACATCTAATGACTTATTGAGAGATTACTGAGAGCGTTGCTGTTTTTAAGGGACATATTTGGGTGTTTTTGGAGCCTTTGTTCATGTTTTTATGTGCCCATACAACTGCTGAACAAGATTGAGGAAGTATATATCGCTTTAGGGGTAGGTTTCTCAAAAACAAGTGAGACTGCAAAAAAAGTGTCAACACTTCTTCTAGAACATGCGATTTGCATTGAAAATAGAGATTTGCTTCAACTAAAGTGAACTTCTCCTTTAAGTAATATAACCATCATAGTGTCACACTATTCAAGTCACACACCCTCCTACCATACAGGTCACTCCAACTACTGTGCTATGTGACAGTGCACCAAGTAAAAAAAGACAACAAAACATGGAGATGGGTTTCCATGGCCGAGCAGCCGCGCAAAGCCTAATATCACCATGTGCAATGACAAGCGTCGGCTGGAGTGGTGAACAGCTCGCGGCCAATGGACTCTGGAGCAGTGGAAACACGATCTGGAGTGATGAATCACGCTTTGTCATCTGGTAGTCCGATGGATGAATCTGGGTTTGGCAGATTCCAGGAGAAAGCTACCTGCCTGAATGCATAGCACCATCTGTAATAAGGGTCTGGGGCTGTTTTTCATGGTTCGGGCTAGGCCCCTTTGTTCCAGGGAAGGTAAATCTTAACGCTACAGCATACAAAGACATTCTAGACGATTCTGTGCTTTCAACTTTGTGTCAACAGTTTGCGGAAGGCCCTTTCCCGTTTCAGCATGACAATGCCCCTGTGCACAAAGCGAGGTCCATACAGAAATGGTTTGTCGAGATCGGTGTGGAAGAACTTGACTGGCCTGCACAGAGCCCCGCCCCTCAACCCCATCAAACACTTTTGGGATGAATATAACTCTTGACTACGAGCCAGACCTAATCGCCAAACATCAGTGCCAGACCTCACTAATGCTCTTGTGGCTGAATAGAAGCAAGTCCCCACAGCAATGTTCCAACATCTAGTGGAAAGCATTCCCAGAAGAGTGGAGGCTGTTAGAGTAGCAAAGGGTGGACCAACTCCATATTAATGCCCATGATTTTGGAATGAGATGTTTGACAAGCAGGTGTCCACATACTTTTGGTCATGTAGTGTACACCTGTAACAATACTACTATAGGAATTAGGAAATCAACATTTCCTACCACCTTCTCTTTTTGCTCCTAATTCATTGTAAGGGGGATGATCATTTCTCATCGCTTTTTCGAAAAGAAGCAGTAATCTCACATACACAACCCACCATCCCACACGCAAACCCCTCGACGATGCATGCCGGGCAGAAGGCGCCACCTCTCTTGGCCTGAATCTCTCAGCAACTGCGAGCCACACTATGTCACCGGGTAACGAGTGGCCCATTTGAATTCAATAGGGGGAGACTCGACTCCTGACTGACTCATCTTCTGAAGGGGACAAGTGGCTGCAGACCTGTGTTATGGCTCTTCAATGCAGTCAGCCTCAGTGATGGGTGGCTTGAGCTTTCATTACCCCCGCTCCAAGCTACCTGGAGTTCAGACAGTCAGACAGCAGGCGAGCAGTAGGTTCTCCCTGGTACTGGAAAGGGAGTGAGTGGGTGTGTTGCGCGTGTAGAGTCACAGCAGGCATCCAGCTGCAACGAGTGCTCTCATTGACAAGCCTACTCAATGGCAGAGGTTCTCTGACACCCTCTGGAGTAGCCTGAGGGTTCCAAGCATTCCATTTTACAGTATAGAGCCAATGTAAGAAGAACATTAGCTTCGGAGCCATTTGATTAATTAGGCTACCTTTTATCTGCTTTGTTTTGGTGGACTTCAATGGATGACAAAGAGCTTTAGCAGAAATCAGATATATCAATTGCCCTGGTACGTGGTACGGTAGCCAAATTAAAAGAGATTTTGTATGGAAACCTGACATTCACAAACTGAGTGTTTTAATTAAACAACAATGCAAGGAACACCTAATAATAGCTAAAAGATGTGTGATGGTGACCACAATAAAGAAACAATTCTTCCTCGTTGATTCGGATGTTCGGTAGCATTATCAGTCATTATTTAGCCATCCTTCTTTTCCTACCTAACATCTTAACTCGGGGCTCTCATTTCCCCACCTTAATTGGGCCTGTGATTAATCAATTAACCCCCCCCTCGGGCCCTTTTTGCTCAAAGGCCAAAAGGTCAGCTAACAGGTTGTGTCGGGTGAACCTATCCCCATCGTGCTAAAGACCGCATGCCTTTAACAGCCCCTCCCCAGACCTTGGCCGATGCAACACCTCATTGCAAAACATATACTGGGTTATATACTGGCCAACATGCCTACATTTCTCAGGGGAGGGAGATATATTAGGTATCTAGCGGGGATTGAAGGGCCCGTTCTGATTGGGTTCTCAGCATTAGTGATGCTAAATCTGTTGATTAGTTGATTGTCACTGTGTAAATGATGAATGCACAAATGTTTTGGTCATCTTGTTGAATACCTAGGATGAATGTGCACTGAAAATAAAGAGATGTTGATTCAAAGTACAATTGTAATGCAACCGGGTGCAATAGGATTGTGAGATTGGTCAACAAAAATTGTTGAGCCAACTCAAAACAAAAACTTTGTGTGACCATTTTGTTGAGCAAACTCAAAATCCTATTGCAGCTGGTTACCTTACAATTGTAAGTTGAATCAATCAATATCCCAGGCACCACCTGTCATTGTGCCCTTGAGCAAGGTAAATAAACCCAAAACTGCTAACCCAGCTGTGCTGCTCCCAGCCTGTAGTGTGTAGGCTGTGTGGTATGCCGGGTTGGGTACTTAGAAGAAAGAATTTATGTGCAAATGGATGGATAAAGATGATATGCTCCATTTCACCATGGATTCCAGGCTAAAATAAATATTCTATAAGTAGCAGCCACATGTGCTCTCCTACTGGATTGTCCAAATTTCCCAATGTATTGTGCATTAATGTTTTAAAATAAAATAGGCATATCATCTGGTCAGATTCAATGCCATTTTTCAAGGGTTGCAGGTAAGCCTTCAAACTTATTTTTTTTAAACTAGGCAAGTCAGTAAAGAAGACATTCTTTTTTTTGCAATGACAGCCCAGGAACAGTGGGTTAACTGCCTTGCTCAGAGGCAGAATGACGGATTTTTACCTTGTCAGCTCAGGATTTGATCTAGCAACCTTTTGGTTACGAGTCCAATGCTCTAACCACTAGGCTACCTACCACCCCTAACAGCTGTTAGCATGGCCCCACCAGCACTCTGAACTCCGACAATAGTCTACTTCTGATGTTGGTAAAGGTGAAATTACTGTGACATGAGGCTAGCTGACCTTTTCTATGCTACAGGAAGACTTGAGCACAGAGGTTTTGTTTCCCAAAGGCTGGTTACGTTTTACAGCCACCCTCTGTATGGTCTGCACCATCAGAGTAGACCTAAGCCACCAACAAAAAATGCAATGGTGCAAGTGCAGTGCATGACATTTCCAAGTGCACATAGATGATTTAGGGGTGCTGAGGAGTATTTCTGTCTGTATTACAGCGCTTTTTGGGGGAAAAACTCATTCTGATTAGCTAGGCCTGGCAACCCAGTGGGTAGACTTGGTGCCCAAGTGGGTGGGCATATGCCCCTGCCCAGTCACGTGAAATCCATAGATTAGGGCCTAATTTTTTTATTTCAATTGACTGATTTCCTTCTATGAACTCTAACTCATTAAAATCTTTTAAATTGTTGTGTTTATATTGTTGTTCAGTATACTTATTTAAACATGGTGCTACTATTATTTGCAAAGCCTAATGAGAAAAAAACAACTATGTTGTTCTTGTACTAATACTGCTTGCACTAGTTAGCTAAAATAGCTAATCCCATAACGGTATGCCAAATTATTCTAGCCTATTCATGAGATATATTTAAATAACTGGAAACCTTAAAGACTGTAACAGTAAGGTAGCTCTCAAGAACTCAAGGGGTATAGCTACCCAGCCCTAGATGTAATGACATGGAATTTGAGTCATGAATAAGGGTAAACAGTAAACTAACATGCGATAACTCTGTGATATCAACAGCTAAATCGTTTTGAGTGTTATTTATAATTCTGAGCAATGTATTAAATGTATAGGCATGGGTCACTTGCTATATTGTATTTACTTTGCCACCATGGCCTGTTTTTGGCCTTTACCTCCCTTATCTCACCTAATTTGCTCACATCATATATAGACTTGTTTCTACTGTATTACTGACTGTATGTTTGTTTTACTCCATGTGTAACTCTGTGTCATTGTATGTGTCGAACTGCTTTGCTTTATCTTGGCCAGGTCGCAATTGTAAATGAGAACTTGTTCTCAATTTGCCTACCTGGTTAAATAAAGGTGAAATAAAAAATATATGTTATGATGACTTGTGCCCATAAACATGCTCTTGTTGAATAATTATTCAGTTCATTATGGGAAGGTCATCTGTGGTAATCTTATTTCAAGTAAACTCATTCCTACCAGCGCTGCAGTCGATACAGTAAGACATTGAATATCTGTATATCTGAAAAGGTGTTTGCAGTTGTATTCACAAAAAGCGCAGCAGAAAGAAAGCTCACCTTTTACCACCACTGTGGATCGGTGGATTGTTATGTGACTACCGAAAATATGCCTGCATAAATTGAAAAATATTTACAACTGTTTTAGAAAATATTCGTGTATATTAGGAATGAAATATAGCTATTTTCGTTTCTTAGTGAACATTTGTTATGGTAATGGTTCTTAGATGCTTTCAAAAGCTAGACTTAAACGAGTATACTGTATATACTGGCGCTCACTAACCGCGTTTAGTTGGGGTTCGGTACCGTCTGAAACCGAAGCGCTGACCTTTATTTTCAAGATGGTAGCGTCCTTAAGAGCGCAGGTACTTTCTCTGTATCGCTTGCTTATGAAAGAAAGCAAGAAATGATCATCTTATAACTACAAGTAAAGGCTTTGCTGTTTTCCTACTGTCTGTGTTAAAGCTAGCTAAAATCACACAAGCTGTCAGTGTATTTTTCTCGAGGGAGAGACCTTGTTTAAATAGCCTCATTGATGGCCAACAAACTGACAGATTGGCTTGTGCAGAACTGACATTGGATTTGAAAGAAAACTGGTTTATATGAATGGGACTTCAAATAATTTAAGCCTTGTTCATACTGCAGGTGTTAATGCTCAATCCGTTTTGTTTTCCAAATCTGTTTTGGAATACTGCCTGTCCAAACAGCGTGCGTGTGCTTTTAGACATCAGTCATTTGCTGACATGTCTAAGCTCGTTCGCATAGTAACGACGGTATGTGTAGGTTTACATGCTGACCAGACCGGACACGTCGCTTCTGACGCAGATCGCGCTGAAAGTCCTGCCTCTCCCATCTCCTCATTGGTTTATAGAAGCAGCTAAACACGTGCCATCTCCTCATTGGTTATACCCACGTGGGTGATTGAAAGACGGAATGTTTTGCCAGTTGTGGTAAAAGTGTAGATGCCAATCACCATATAAGTTCAAAGATGAAAAAGCCTGGAAGGAGGAGAGATGACTAAAAACGATTCGGTTGGCCGTTTTATGTGTGGATTAATTGTCGGAGTAGAAAACCTTGTGCATTTCAGGTAAAATAACAACTCAATGTTTATATCCCTGGACAAATTAGCTAGCAACAGCAAGCTAGCTAAATTGAACAAATTAGCTAGCAAGCTAACTAGGTAAATTGCCATACATGTTTAATGCTTTTCGACCTGTCCCCAAATTAATGTAATTGGTTCAGAGTTTGTTTTGATATTTTAACCTGCGTGTCGTGATTGCGTTTGGTGTAGGGGGACAAAATATATTTTTGCACGATCGCGAGCGCGCACAGACGGTTTGGGATCTGTGTTATTGGTGTTGGCACTCGTGCTTCCTATCACTCAGAAGTTATGAAGCCAGTAAGCTAAGGTGACAACAATGCCCACCATTGACATTTACCAGTTGTTTTGAACGTTAAAAATCAGTGTAGGAACACATTAAAAGCCTCAAAGGATAAGATTATCCAAATGTTATCTTTTTTTTGGCTAGCCACAGCAATCCGTTAGCTTTTTGTAAATAATTAAGGTAGTTAGCTACCACATGTTCTTGTCAGAGTAGCTACCAAGCAACAAGATACAAGATATGCAGCAACAAGATATGCCAAGTAACAGTCTAAAAACCGCTTGAGTGTAAATAAGATTTGATTGTTCAAATACTAGTCCCATGGTCAGGAATCAGATTTGCATCTTATTTCAAACCACCTATGAAGATGGATAGAAATATCTCATTCCATGTGCTTTTTGGCTGTTCAGACTGGATGGAAGAAGAACCATCTCTATCAGATATGCTTTTTTTGTCACTTCAAGCTGCCAATATAGAACAAGACATTAATTGGGGTTTAGCTGTTTAGCACACTTGGCCAATCCTGATTAATCAGACTAAGCCATGATTTGCTTTGTGAATCTATTAAACTCAGAAGAAAATTTATATTTTTTTCAGGACCCTGTCTTTCAAAGATAATTTGTAAAAATTGAAATAACTTCACAGATCTTAATTGTAAAGGGTTTAAACACTGTTTTCCATGTTTGTTCAATGAACCATACACAATTAATAAACATGCACCTGTGAAACGGTCGTTAAGACACTAACAGCTTACGGTCACAGTTATTAAGACTTAGGACACTAAAGAAGCCTTTCTACTGACTCTGAAAAACACCAAAAGAAAGATGCCCAGGGTCCCTGTTTATCTGCGTGAACGTGCCTTAGGCATGCTGCAAGGAGGCATGAGGACTGCAGATATGACCAGGGCAATAAATTGCAATGTCCGTATAGGGAGACCGGACGGACAGCTGATCGCCCTCGCAGTGGCAGGCCACGTGTAACAACACTTGCACAGGATCGGTACATCCGAACCTCACACTTGCGGAACAGGTACAGGATGGCAACAACTGCCAGAGTTACACCAGGAATACACAATCCCTCCATCAGTGCTCCGACTGTCCGCAATAAGCTGAGAGAGGCTGGACTGAGGGCTTGTAGGCCTGTTGTAAGGCAGGTCCTCACCAGACATCACTGGCACTGGTGTTTTGCTGCTACTATTTAATGATGCTGACAGTTGAGGACTTGTGAGGCGTTTGTTTCTCAAACTAGACATTCTAATATACTTGTCCTCTTGCTCAGTTATGCACCGGGGCCTCCCACTCCTCTTTCTATTCTGGCTTAGAACCAGTTTGGGCTATTCTGTGAAGGGAGTAGTACACAGCGATGCACAAGTTATTCAGTGTCTTGGCAATTTCTCACATGGAGTAGCCATCATTTCTCAGAACAAGAATAGACTGGCAAGTTTCAGAAGAAAGTTCTTTGTTTTTGGCCATTTTGAGCCTGTAATCAAACCTACAAATGCTGATGCTCCAGATACTCAACTAGTCTAAAGAAGGTCCAGTTTTATTGCTTCTTTAATCAGAACAACAGTTTTTAGCTGTGCTAACATAATTGCAAAAGGGTTTTCTAATGATCAATTAGCCTTTTAAAATGATGTACGTGGATTAGCTAACACAACATGACATTGGAACACAGGAGTGATGGTTGCTGATAATAGGCATCTGTACGCCTATGTAGCTATTCCATAAAAAAATATGCCGTTTCCAGCTACAATAGGAACTTACAACATAAAGTGTCTACGCTGTATTTCTCATCAATTTGATGTTATTTTAATGTACAAAAAATGTGCTTTTCTATAAAAAACAAGGACATTTCTAAGTGACCCCAAACTTTTGCACGATAGTGTATGTTAATTTTGTTGATGGTCCTTTAAGCAAACCAATGGTCCAAACCTTATGTCTGTCATCTGTTCAAAAGTTATTGGAATTATTACCCTTGAAGGATGGCCAAAATAAGGGTGACTAAATCAATGACCAGAGAAAAAGTTGTAAAAAATCAGGAAAATGGCAATGCATCAGCTAATTGACAGGCTCACCATTAAACTTGTCATTTTTTCGAATCCGGAAGTAGAGGTCAGATGGATATTGATTTTGAGACGTAGTATTTTCATCATTTAGTATACACTTTTCATATTTATGAAATTCCTTTCCTTTAAAAAAACATTTCTGATATAGACAAGGGTATTTCTGTGAAATGTCAACATAGCACTGAGCTTACCGCAAAGCCTTTTACATTTTATTCAGCTCGTGTAATGCTAATTTAGCTTTTTAAGACCTGCAGAAGCAACTTGTCTATTTCAAATCTTCTCTCATTGATCGAGACAGGTGCACCCCAAAGTGCCATATGTCATGATGACACTCACATGATGCCGATTCTGTATCTTAAATAAAGGCAAACGGAGTGAAACATGGCGGGACCTACCTAAATTTGACAAATATAAACTCTTTGTTTTGCAACTGTTGGGACTAATGATTACACCCCTGACTTGATCAATGAGAGATTTGGAATTGACAAGTTGGCAGCGTACACGTTGTTGGATTAGCCTACTTCATGGAGCAAAATATTTTACTTAATTTAATAACAGAACATTTTCAAAATTCAAAGGAACACCCTGCAACTAGACATGGAAGTATAAAAGACATTGTTGTCATCTAAGTTGGGAATTGAGGAAGTATCGCCAATTAAGGGTTGGTCAAAAGTGATCTGTGCTACGGTTAACATTACCCACCTAATTACAATAGGATAGACTTTATTGTCCATTTACATGGAAATTCACTATGTGACGTCATAATATAAATACACATTACATGCAGTCCAGAAAACTGGATAGTTGGTTCACAAGTCACACATTTCCATTTCACATATTCAAGTATCTGCGGCCTACTGTCCAACCGTGTATTGGGCCTGCATCTGTCCTATGTCCCGCTGTTCAGCAGCTCGATGGCTGATGAAATGAAACTTGCCTTGCTCCTACTCTTACTGAACAGTGAGAACCGTTAGTAATCTTCAGAATCTCCTTGAGGACAGCAGCTAAAAACATTGGGCAAGATTTTGTGTGGTGTCCTCCATGATGCGTTTGGCCTTGTCCCTGGCTGTTGTTCATAGTCCTTGAACCCCCCCCCCCCTCCCTCCCTCCCTCCACTGCAGCCTGCAGAGCTTGGACCCTAGGTTTGCCTGAGGAAACCCTTATTAGCCACTGACACACTGTCTATATGGCAGGTGTAGTAGTTGGAGAGTATCCAGGTGTTGACATTGTTTTTTCAGTCTGCACAGGAGGTACAGTTGTCGTTGGCATTTTTTTATTGATGTTCTGAGTGTTGGCATTAACTGAGTTTGCTGTCCATGATGGTTCCCAGGTACTTAACTCCCCATTCTCTTTACCTTTTCACCACCCAGGTCTAGGTGGCTCACTTGGGTCTAACTACCTCTGGAAATCAATGAGCAGTTTTGTTTACATTTACATTTAAGTCATTTAGCAGACACTCTTATCCAGAGCGACTTACAAATTTGTTGATGTAAATTTGTGTGGGGTAGTTTCTGTTTCACCCGTCATGAACCCTGTGTACTTCTGTTTGGAATGCCTATCAGCCAGCTGGAACAGTAATGGTCTGACTAGGTTCAAGATGCTAAGTTACACAACACATGCTAGTAAATTTTCATGAGCCTATTCTAATACTTTTGAGGAGTAAGCTATATTTCGTTAGTACAAGGTTTCATTCTTAGCTGGAATTACCAACAACGAGCTGGACATTTTTTACAGACTGGTCTTGTGTAGTCATCTTCTCATGTTTGCTGACTGTTTAGTGCTGAGCCATTAGTGTTTTTTAGGTCATTTTGGTTTGATTCTTAAATGGTCACGGTTCTCGGTTTAGAAAAGATTTTTACATTATGTGGGTTGAATTCTGTAACACAGAATGAAACAATTTAATGAAAGTCCCATGATTGTAGTTACTGCCCATTATCACTTATTAACCATGTATTCACATTACTTTAATGAAATATCCTCATCTCTATAGAGCAACTGCCCCTGCTGTCTTGACAAAATCACTATTTTAGTAGTTTCTGAATGGGTGCTATCTACTTACAGTTGAAGTCGGAAATGTACATACACCTTAGTCAAATACATTTAAACTCAGTTTTTCACAATTCCTGACATTGAATTCTAGTAAAAAATTCCCTGTCTTAGGTGAGTTAGGATCACCACTTTATTTTTAGAATGTGAAATGTCAGAATAATAGTAGAGAATGATTTATTTATTTCATCACATTCCCAGTGGGTCAGAAGTTTACATACACTCATTAGTATTTGGTAGCATTGCCTTTTAAATTATTTAACTTGGGTCAAAAGTTTCAGGTAGCCTTCCACAAGCTTCCCACAATAAGTTGGCTGAATTTTGGCCCATTCCTCCTGACAGAGCTGGTGTAACTGAGTCAGGTTTGTAGACCTCCTTGCTCTCACACACTTTTTCAGTTCTGCCCACAAATTTTCTATAGGATTGAGGTCAGGGCTTAGTTTCTTCAATATATCCACATAATTTTCGTGCCTCATGATGCCATCCATTTTGTGAAGTGCATCAGTCCCTCCTGCAGCAAAGCACCTACACAACATGATGCTTCCTCCCCCGTGCTTCATGGATGGGATGGTATTCTTCGGCCGGCAAGCCTCCCCATTTTCCTCCAAACATAATGATGGTCATTATGGCCAAACAGTTCTATTTGTTTCATCAGACCAGAGGACATTTTTCCAAAAAGTACGATCTTTGTCCCCATGTGCAGTTGCAAACCATAGTCTGGCTTTTTTTTATGGCGGTTTTGGAGCATTGGCTTCTTCCTTGTTGAGCGGCCTTTCAGGTTATGTTGATATAGGACTTGTTTTACTGTGGATATAGATACTTTTGTACCCGTTTCCTCCAGCATCTTCACAAGGTCCTTTGCTGTTCTGAGATTGATTTGCACTTTTTGCACCACAGTCATCTCTAGGAGACAGAGCCCGTCTCCTTACTGAGTGGTATGGCAGCTGTGTGGTCCCATGGTGTCATCTGATGCAGCTCTCCTTCTTGGTCAAATAGCACTTACACAGTCTGCAGTTGTCTTGGGTCATTGTCCGGTTGAAAAACAAATGATAGTGCCACTAAGCACAAACCAGAAGGGATGGCGTATCACTGCAGAATGCTGGAGTAGCCATGCTGTTTAGGTGTGCCTTGAATTCTAAATAAATCAGACAGTGTCACCAGCAATGCACCATCACACCACCACCTCCATGCTTCATGGTGGGAACCACACTAGGGTTGCACATTTTGGGGAATATTCAGAGGTGGAAACTTTCTGTGGGAATTAACGGGAATATATATGGGAATTAACAGCAATATATCCAATGCAAAAACATTTGCATGTATTTACCATATAATATGGAGACAAAAACCTTTCTAGTTATCATAAGTAGACAATTGCAAATGATTGAATCCTTCCAATAGAAAAACAATTTAGTTAAATTCCTAACTTTTAAATGAGTTGACTCTTCACATGGGAAGACTTCACTGAACAACAAAAGAAAGGGAATATTGAATGATCCATTGCATCTCCCAAAAACATTTACAACAATGATAGTCTAGAAACTAAAGCTTTGGTTGTCTTCCTCTCAGGCGTCCATGTCTTCTCCCTGGACCTCCTCAATGTCCACCTCTTGAACATCAGACTCTGAGGCCTCATCTACACTGTCACTTTCCAACCTTGTTGAGGATGACTCATTGTCAGGCTCAAAAAGCCTCAAATTTAGCTGGAAGGCCACCAATTTTTCAACCCTTGTATTGGTCAGCCTGTTGCGTGCTTTGGGGTGTGTGTGTTCCCAAACAAGGACCAGTTGCTCTCTGAGGCGGCTTATGTTGGTTGGATTTGGAGGCAACAGGGGGAAGAGTCTCAGATCCACGAAGTCCCTTTCACCAGGTGGCTGATGAGATATGTTGGCACGACTGCCATATTGCATCTCCATCCCAAAGCCCTTGCGTGGAAGTGTACTTTGCCAGACTGCCAAGAATCTTACCCTCATCCAGGCCAAGGTGGTGGGACAAAGTAGTGATGACACCATAGGCCTTGTTGATCTCTGCACCAGACAGGATGTTCTTGCCAGCATACTTGGGGTCCAACATGTACTCTGCGGCGTGTATGGGCTTCGAGCAGAGGTCTTCATGCTTTTTGATGTATTTCAGAACTGCCGTTTCCTCTGCTTGGTGAAGTGGGCAGGGCAGTACGGAATTCTTCTCTAACATCTGCAAGCAGTCTGAACATCAGACAGGATGGCATTATCTCCCTCAATCTGTGCAATGACTACTTCTATAGGTTTCAGGCTCCTTACCACTCTGTCCCAAAATGCATCATCCAGGAGGATCCTCTTGATGGGGCTGTCGATATCGGCAGACTGTCATATGGCCATTTCTTGGAGAGACTCCTTCTCCTCCAGGAGACTGTCAAACATGACAACAACACCACCCCAACAGTGTTGCTGGGCAGCTGCAATGTGGTGTTCTTATTCTTCTCACTTTGCTTGGTGAGGTAGATTTCTGCTATAACTTGATGACCTTTCACATACCTAACCATTTCATTGGCTCTCTTGTAGAGTATATCCATTGTTTTCAGTACCATGATGTCTTTGAGGCACAGATTCAATGCATGAGGAGCACATCCAATATGTGTTTATATGAGGGTATGATTCCTCCACTTTAGACCAAGCAGCCTTCATGTTCACAGCATTGTCTGTCACCAGTACCTTCTGTGGTCCAAGGTCATTGACTGCCTTCAGCTCAGCTGCAATGTAGAGACCGGTGTGTCTGTCCCTTGTAGAATACTGGTTAATAGGTGAAGATGTTGTCAATTATTCCTTGCCCACGAACATTCAACCACCCATCAGAGATTATTGCAATACAGTCTGCTTTCTCTATGATTTGCATGACCTTCACTTGAATTCTGTTGACCTCTGCATCCAGAAAATGACTAGATAAAGCATGTCTGGTTGGAGGGGTGTATGCTGGGCGAAGAACATTCAGAAATCTCTTCCAATGCACATTGCCTGTGAGCATCAGAGGTGAACCAGTTGCATACACCACTCGAGGGAAACATTCATCAGCATTTCTCTGACTACGTTCCTCCATTAATTAAAAACACCTTCTGATTCCAGGAGGACCACAAGCTGTTGCTATCGATAAGGTGTCTGATTCATCATTTTCACCTCGTATAGAAGTGGAGGTTGTGAGCACTGAGAGAACTGTATGCACTTGGCCAGGTGATTCTGCATCTTTTTTGCATTCTTCACATGTGATTTGGCACAGTATTTGCAAATGTACACAGCTTTTCCTTCTACATTAGCTGCAGTGAAATCTCTCCACACATCAGATAGTGCCCGTGACATTTTCCTGTAAAGATTAGAAAAATATATATATATTTCCATGTACAGATAGTTAAGCAGTTAGATTAAACAACTCCTTTGTAAGATAAATGTTTTAAAATGAAACATGTATGGAAACAGGTGAATTAACACTCATCAGTTAGCAAGCTAAAACCCACATGGTAGCAAACAATTATTTAAACACACTTTGCTGTAGGCTACTATTTACTAAATAACAAAAAATCACGTTTGTCATATAAAATATATTCACCCCACCCAGTATTGTAATCAAAACTTACCAGAAAGCATGCAGTCCATGGCTCAGACAGTGTAGTGTGCACGATCTTGAGTATCAGCTGTATATGTGATGGAAGAATGCACTGTGCATTGCGATTCCATTGAATTGGGGATAGTTTAACCAAAATATGCCACAAGTCCAAGAATTGCTTTGTGTATCCCACAAAAAAGGTTCACTGTTATAAGCCAACTTTTTAAAATGAATTTAAGCAAAGTTTCCAAAATTCCAGGGCTTAACTTCCCACGAGAAATTTTCAGGAAAAGTCTGGAAATTTACTGGAATGTTTCTGACCCTTTGCAACCCTAAACACACATGCAGAGACCATCTGTTCACCTACTCTGCGTCTCACAATGTCACGGCGGATGGAAACCTGAAAATCCAAAATTTTGACTCAGACAAAAGGACAGGTTTCCACCGGTTTAATGTCCATTGCTCGTGGTTCTTGGCCCAAGCAAGTCTCTTATTGGTCTCCTTTTAGTAGTGCTTTCTCTACAGCAATTCAACCATGATGGCCTGATTCACTCAGTCTCCTCTGAACAGTTGATATGTCTGTTACTTGAACTCTGAAGCATTTGAACTGATTAGCACAAATGCATTAAGAAGGAAAGGAAATTCAACTGTTTAACTTTTTAACAAGGCACACTTGGTTGAGAGAATGCCAAGAGTGCAAAGATGTCAGCAAGGTGAAGGGTGGCTACTTTGAAGAATCTCAAATATGACCGCCCGGCTAAAATCGGTCTTACAGTATGTAGCAAAATTTGAAATTGTGTTTGTTACTTTGGATGAAAGTAGACGCAGAGCTACAAAATAGTATATCATGCACTGTGTTTTTGAGGAACAATGGGGAAGTAATTCTGCTTTGAAAGTTGATCAACTTGTGTACTCACTTTTGAGAAAATGGCCTTTGAATGGTATGGTACACCTACTGGAGAGTGCTGCTTTGTCTACTAGGCCCATTCAGCATCGTTCTGCTTGATGAGGCCGAAGGACCAGGGGCAAAGTGAAGGTCCAGACTCTGGTGGAGCTTGTGTGTGGTATGCCAGGCACAATACCAGAGTGCAAACTTGTTCTTGTTTTGGCCACTGCAGTTTGACTCCGGGATACTGGCCTTCTAAGCAGAGTTGCAAAGAAAAAAGCCAAATCTCAGATTGGCCAATAAAAAGATTAAGAAAAGAACACAGATACTGGACAGAAGATCTGCCTAGAAGGCTAGCATCCTGCAGTCACCTCTTTACTGTTGAGGTGACTGTTGAGACTGGTGTTTTGCGGTTACTATTTAATGAGCTGCCAGTTAAGGACTTGAGGTGTCTTTCTCGAACTAGACACTATAATATACTTGTCCTCTTGCTCAGTTGTGCACCGGGCCTCCCGCTCTTTCTATTCTGGTTAGTGCCAGTTTGTGCTGTTCTGAGAACATGGTGGTAGTAGTACACAGCATTGTACGAGATCTTCAGTTTCTTGGCAATTTCTCGCATGGAATAGCCTTCATTTCTCATAACAATAATAGACTAACCAGTTTCAGAAGCAAGCACTTTGTTTCTTGCCATTTTGAGCCAGTAATCGAACCCAGAATCGCTGATGCTCCAGATACTCAACTAGTCTAAAGGCCAGTATTATTGCTTCTTTAATCAGGACAACAGTTTTCAGCTGTGCTAACATAATTGCAAAATGGTTTTCTAATGATCAGTTAGCCTTATGAAATGATACACTCGGATTAGCTAACAACGCGCTATTGGAACACAGGAGTGATGGTTGCTGATAATGGGCCTCTGTCCGCCTAATGTAGATATTTCATTAAAAATCTGCCTTTTCAATTTTTATTTAAGCAGGTAGGCCAGTTGAGAACAAGTTCTCATTTACAACTGTGACCTGGCCAAGATAAAGCAAAGCAGTACGACTAAAAACAACAGTTACATATGGGATCAACACAAGTCCAGTCAATAACACTATAGAAAAATCTATATACAGTGTGTGCAAATGGAATTAAAAAGGAGTTAAGGCAATAAATAGTCCATAGTAGCGAAGTATTTTCAATTTAGCAAATTAACACTGGAGTGATGTGCAGATGATGATGTGCAAGTAGAAATACTGGTGTTCAAAGTAAATAAAAACAATATTGGGATGAGGTAGGTAGTTGGATGGGCTATTTACAGATAGTAAATAGCTGCAGTGATCGGCAAGCTGCTCAGATAACCATCAGCTAAAGTTAGTGAAGGTGATATAAGATTCCAACTTCAGCTTTTTTATTATTATTATATTTATTTTTTATTGCAATTCGTTCCAGTCATTGGCAGCAGAGTATTGAAAGGAAAGAAGACCAAAGGAGGTGTTGGCTTTGGGGATGACCAGTGAGATATACCTGCTGGAGCGTGTGCTACGTGTGGGTGTTTTATGGTGACCCCTGAGCTGAGAAGGCAGAGCTTCTAGCAAAGACTTATAGATGACCTGGAACCAGTTGGTCTGGCAACGAATATGTAACGAGGGCCAGCTGATGAGAGCATACAGGTCGCAGTGGTGGGTGGTATAAGGGGCTTTGGTGACAAAACGGATGGCACTGCATCCAGTTTGCTGAGTGGAGTGTTGGAGGCTGTTTTGTAAATGTCATCGTCGAGGATCGGTAGGATAGTCCGTTTTACGAGGGTATGTTTGCCAGCTTGAGTGAAGGAGGCTTAGTTGCGATATAGGAAGCCGACTCTATACTGCATTTAATTTTGGATTGGAGATTCTTAATGTCAACAAGGTATTTGTAGTTGTCCACATATTCTATGTCAGAACCGTCCAGATTAGTGATGCTAGTCGGGCAGGTGGGTGCGGGCAGCGATCAGTTGAAGAGCATGCATTTAGTTTTACTAGTGTTTTTAAGAGCAGTTTGTGGCCATGGAAGGAGTGTTGTATGGCATTGAAGCTCAGTTTGTTAGCAGTGTCCAAAGAAGGGCCAGATGTATACAGAATGGTGTCATCTGCATAGAGGTGGATCAGAGAATCACCCGCAGCAAGAGCGACATTATATATATTTTATATATATAATGGCCAGGTCGATGAACACGGCTGCACAGTACTGTGTTTTATCGATGGTGGTTATGATATCATTTAGTACCTTGAACGTGGCTGAGGTGCACCTGTGACGGAGTTAGAGCTACAGGATGCACATTTCTGTTTGAAAAAGCTAGCCTTAACTTTCCTAACTGACTGTGTGTATTGGTTCCTGACTTCCCTGAAAAGTTACATATTCTTTGGGACCATTCAATACTAGTGCAGTATGCCACAGGATGTTTTTGTGCCGGTCGAGGGCAGTCAGGTCTGGAGTGAACCAAGGGCTATATCTGTTCTTAGTTCTAAATTTTTTTGAACAGGGCATGCTTATTTAAGATGGTGAGGAAATTACTTTTTTAAGAACAACCAGGCATCCTCTACTGACGGGATGAGGTCAATGCCATTCCAGGTTACCCGGGCCAGGTCGATTTTTAGAAAGGCCTGCTCGCTGAAGTGTTTTAGGTAGCATTTGACAGTGATGAAGGGTGGTCGTTTGACCGCAGACCCATAACGGATGCAGGCAATGAGGCAGTGATCGCTGAGATCCTGATTGAAAACAGTAGAGGTGTATTAGGACGACAAGTTGGTCAGGATAATATCTATGAGGGTGCCCATGTTTACAGATTTAGGGTTGTACCTGGTGGGTTCCTTGATAATTTGTCAGATTGAGGGCATCTAGCTTAGATTGTAGGATGGCCGGGGTGTTAAGCATATCCCAATTTAGGTCACCTAACAAAACTAACTCGGAAGATAGCTGGGGGGCAATCAATTCACATATGGTGTCCAGGGCACATCTGGGAGCTGAGGGGGGTCTATAACAGGGGGCAACGGTGAGAGAATTATTTCTGGAGAGATTCATTTTTAAAATTAGAAGCTTGAACTGTTTGGGCATAGCCTGCAAAGTTCTGTCATACTTTCCAGGTAGATATCTGCAGTAGATTGCAACTCCTCCCCTTTTGACAGTTCTTTCTTGATGGAAAATGTTGGATGGAAAACTCCTAATTTTTGGTTGTCTTCCTAAGCCAGGATTCAGACACGGCAAGGATATCCGAGTTGGCGGAGTGAGCTAAAGCAGTGAGTAAAACAAACTTAGGGATGAGGCTTCTGATAACGTGCATGAAACCAAGGCTTTTGCGGTTACAGAAGTCAACAAATGAGAGCGCCTGGGGACACACAGGGCCTGGGTTAACCTCTATATCACCCGAGGAACAGAGGAGGAGTAGGATGAGGGTACGGCTAAAGGCTATCAAAACTGGTCGTCTAGTGCGTTGGGGAAAATAAAAGCAGCAGATTTCTGGGAGTGGTAGAATAGATTCAGGGCATAATGTAGAGGCATGGGTATGGTAGGGTGCGGGTACAGTGGAGATAAACCTAGGCATTGAGTGACGATAAGAGGTTGCATCTCTGGAGTCTCTAGTTATGCTAGGTGAGGTCACCCCATGTGTGGGAGGTGGGACAAAATATATGAGGCATGTTGAGTGGGGCTAGGGGCTCCGCAGTAAACTAAAACAACTACCCTAAACAGTATACAAGGTATATTGACATTAGAGAGACCTATAGCAATCATAGGTGTTGATTGGTAGAGCTAGCTAAGACCACAACGGGTAAGACCGCAACAGCTAATCTGCTAAGACAACGACAGGTAAAATGGCGAGGAATGTGCAGAGAGGGTAGGTTGACTACACACAGGGCCTGAGTTCGAGGCTGGGGCCGACAGATAAACAAAATGGAGTACCGTGATTAATGAACAGTCCAGCAGGCATCCGCTATGTAGCCAGGTGATCATAGGGTCCAGTGAACAGCAATAGATGAAGCAGGGAAGTCGTTACTACGCTAGCAAGCGGGAGACACTGCATTCATAAAGTTAGCAGGCCGGGGCTAGCGGAAGCGTCTTCACCGACGTCTGACAAAGGCCGGTTGAGGGCACATCGGATGGAATTACGTTGGTAGACCAGTCGTGATGGATCGACAGTGCTCCGTGATGACAGTGTCCAAGCCAATTGGCAAAAGAGTTATTGTAGCTGGAGTAATTTCGTTTGCTAGCCGGGAGATGCGCGTCTCAAGGCTAACTGGTGCTAGCTTCGGGACAAGGGCGTTTGCCACTCGGTAGCAGCTAGCTAGTTGCGATGATCCAGATACAATGGTCATTTACAACATTAACAATGTCTACACTGTGTTTCTCATCAATGTGATGTTATTTTAATGGACAAATTTGCTTTTGTTTCAAGAACAAGGACATTTCTAAGTGATCCCCAAACTTTTTAATGGTAGTGTATTTTGTTTCATAGTTTGGATGTCTTCACTATTCTGCAATGTAGCAAATGGTAAAAATAAAGAACCTTTTCAAATCGAATTTTATTAGTTAATGTGCCGAATACAACAGTGAAGTGCATACTTACGAGCCCCTAACCAACAATGCAGTTTCAAATAAGAAATGCAGTTTCAAATAAGAATAAGAAATAAAAGTAACAAGTAATTAAACAGCAGCAGTAAAATAACAATAGCAAGACTATACAGGGGGATGAGTAGGTGTTTTGACACTGTAAATTTGCAAAAAATTCTAAACCTGTTTTCTCTTTGACATTATGGGGTATTGTGTGTAGATTGAGGGGCGGGGGTGGTGTATCTATTTTAGAATTGAATATAATGTGGAAAAAGGGAATGGGTCTGAATACTTTCCGAATGCGCTGTGTCCCCAGACATTGCACTAAATTGTCGGTAGCAATAACACTGCTTTCACCTGCAAATGTAGACGCGAAACAAGAAAGTGCTTGAGGCCCTTCCAACTCTCACTCCCTCGTATGGATTAGCAATGGTGGAAACTCCCTCCAGCTGAAGCTTACCCCATTTCAAGCCATGATGGGGAGTGTGCATGTTCACAATTCAGAAGGGGATCTAGGCATGCCGTGTGATAGCCATAGAATAAGACTGAGGTGGCAGACGAGAGTGGGAGAGGGAGTGGAGGAATAGCAGAGGTGCTGCACTGAGAGAGAAGATCGGGTAGACCAAGACTGTGGAAAAAAATCAACTCTGGAGATAGGGAGACTCAGAGAGGGACAGTGAAAAAAAGTGACTGAGGGAAAGTAAGGCAGAGGTGATATTCTGTGAGGGAGAGATGCAGAGTTTATTGCAGAAGATGAACCATATCACAATGAGCGGACTGGCAGAAGTAGGCCATCTCTTGCGTATGTAAAGAAAAGTGTCTAGCCTATTAAAAATAAAATTTTCCCCCGTGGCTTCTGGCGGTAACACTACCTAAGCGTGAAGTCTGCGATGAGTCATGAGCGGCTCTGCGCCGGCTCTTAGTCATAAAGCAGACTGTCAAGTGTTAACTTGAGAAATAAGTGATTACGGCAATCCATCCTCCCACCACATGGAGTATTCCCTGTGAAATCTTTCCATATCCATCTAAGGGTTTCCCTGCAGGCATGTTGTCGCGTTTGAGGGATTGGAGTGTGTCCATATTCAGCCATGTTCACAGCTATAGGGTGCAGCGCAGACCATGTTTTGTCTTCAAACAGTACAGAATTCTGTATGCCTTTATGTTTGGCCTTAACACCCTAGACTGTATTGTCATTAATTCATATTTTAGTATTTGTCAGTTCAAAGCAGCCTCTTTTTCTTTATATTTTTCTGTCTACTTCTTGATTTCTTTCCCATTCTTCATTCGGAGAGATTCAACAGGAGATCACTAATCACTGTCTCATGCTGTAGAGTGGAGCCTCCCTCAATAGGGGTGTCAGTCATTTTGGTTCCAAAGGGGCCATTTCTGTGAAATCTTAAGATCAAGAATACCGCACATCAGTGCTAAAGACAACTGAGGCCATACATAAGCAACCATTTACATTAACATTCTACAGCTCAAATGCCTATTTGCCAGTTAAAATCGTAGATTTACTTGCACGTAACAGAATGCTAAATTGTATCTGATCCCATCAGATAACATGGCACACATTATCCCTATGCTAATCTCACCATGCGGCAGTGATCGATGAAGAATTTAGTCTATCAATGATCTTCACCAACTTATGGCATTTCTCCCAGTACTAGCCACTAGAGGAATATTTTAAAGGAGAAAGGGGGATACCAAGTCAGTTGTTCAACTGAAATATAGCTTCCTCATTTAACCCAACCCCTCTGAATCAGAGAGGAGTGGGGGGCTGCCTTAATCGACATCCATGTCTTCAGCGCCCGGGGAACAGTGGGTTAACTGTCTCGCTCAGAATGACAGATTTTTACCTTGTCAGCTCGAGGATTTGGTCCAGCAATCGTTTCAGTTACTTGCCCAACGCTCTAACCACTAGGCTACCTGCCACCTCCAAGTTCAAGGTTTACTGTTGTTCCTTTGGTCTGTAACAAAATGTGTGCCAATATTACGCTGATGCGTCCTTGACTAGGCTACTCACGATTACTCATGTTAAACATTTTCGCATATGACAATTTCCAGTTTTTTGTTTCTGTTTCTCACACATCCATGTACTTTATGGAAAAAAGATGAGGACTTTACAACATGTAAGTTTATCGTACACAATAAAAAATATATATAATAAAGCCTTATGGATTTGTCAAATGTGAGCCACCACCTTGATTCGGTCCTATGATGCAAAATTATATCTATTTTTTTTTTACATTGGATAAAAGTAGAAAATCAGAGCTAGAAAATTGAATGTCATACAGAGCTGGTGAAGAACAATGGGTGAGTAATTCTGCTTTGAAAGTTGAAACTTGTAAATCCACTTTTGAGAAAATGTCCATTGAATGTTTTGGTACACCTACTGGAGAGTGCTTCTTTGTCGACTACGCAAATGCAGCATTGTTCACAGCCTCTTAATCCTTAGCCCCACCAATCTCTTAAGGATTCTCAAGACTAAAAGTACTAGCCTACAATGAGGGAAAAACTCCAGGTAAAAATACACTTGATCTAGTCCTTGGCCTATATCCTAATTTGACTTTGCAGGTCATGTTCTTTACATTACCGTCTCTGAACACAAACTTAGATTTTATTTGATATAGTGTATTTGTTACATGCACAGGATACGGAAGGTGTAAACGGTACAGTGAAATGGTTACTTGCATATTTGCGCTATTGTCACTTGTCTAGGCATGTGCACATATTCTTGAAATAAAATAGTTTGCCGTAAACCCCCCCAGACACACCTGGCTAACTTGATGGGTGATGTAATCATCTGGTGAAGTGGAGTCTTTTGGTTAGACATGTAGCTAGCTAAACAATGAACCGGCATAATCCCAACTTGTACCACTACTACTACCAATACAAACCGATAGTGTAACGGCTAGCTAGTTAGCGGTGGTGCGCGCTAAATAGTGTTTCAATCGGTGACGTCACTTGCTCTGAGACCTTGAAGTAGTGGTTCCCCTTGCTCTGCAATGGCCGCGGCTTTTGTGGAGCGATGGGTAACGATGCTTCATGGGTGACTGTTGTTGATGTGTGCAGAGGGTCCCTGGTTCGCGCCCGGGTATGGGCGAGGGGACGGTCTAAAGTTATACTGTTAAAATAGCATCGCTGCAATATGAATCTGCAGGTAGCTAAAGCTTACCAACTAGGTTCAATGTCAGCTAGCTAACATTAGGCTATAACTAGTAATGCAAATGGGTTTCTGATTTGAATAATATTACTAGTGAGCCAGCAAGCTAATGTTCGCTAGTTAATTGTGTGCTTTAACTTGCAATGAAAATGACTTTGATAATTTGACTTTTTATATCTGAAAATGGAGCTAGACTCTTACTACATGGATGAACGCTTCACGGCAGACTGGAACCAGTAAATGGCAGTAGTTGTATAGGATGAGCCAGGTCGAGAATACATATGTACATATAAAGTGAGTAGACAATTAGCTATATTTCTCAGACATAAAATACAATTTCAACACAATGTACAGGTATAATTTATAATGCATATGTAACAAAGCAGACAATTATAAAACAATGTATGCCTACATTTAATGTACACATCCTTGTAATATAGCCAGTGGTGGAAAAAGTACTACATTCTCATGCTTGAGTAAAAGTAAAGATGCCTTTAATAGAACATTTCTCAAGTAAAAGTGAAAAGTAAAAAACTACTTGAGTAAAAGTATTTGGTTTTAAATATACTTAAGTATCAAAAATAAATGTAGTTGCTAAAATATGCCTAAATATTAATATTTTAAAATACCTTATTAAACAATCCAGACTGCACAATAAAAAAAAATGTATGGATAGCCAGGGTCCCACTCCAACACTCAGACATAAATTCCTTGTTTGTAAATTATGTTTTGTGAGTCTGCCAGACCAGAAGATGTAGGGATGACCAGGGATGTTCTCTTGATAAGTGTGCAAATTTGACAGTTCTGTCCTGTTAAGCATTCAAAATGTAACGAGTACTTTGGGGTGTCAGGGAAAATGTATGGAGTAAAAAGTACATTTTCTTTAGGAATGTAGTGAAGTAAAGGTTGTTTAATGTAAAGTACAGATAAGTACTACTTTGAAGTATTTTTACTTTACACCACTGAATATAGCCTAGGCAAGAGCAGTATGTTTCTGTGCAAGCATTAGAGGTTTCGACTTATTAAATTCAGTCTTCACTTACAGCTTGAAAATTTAAGGTTATGACCTTTTTCAACCCATTAACACAATACATGTAAATGTCAAAGTGCAGAAAACCTCATGTGAGATTCGAACCCTTGCCACAATCTGCAACAATTACATGGATTAGGAACTTTACAAAAAGTAATTTGACCTGTCAGTCAAATACATGTGATAGTTGCTTTGATGATCAGAACATGCTGTTGAGCTGAAGTATGTTAAGGACGCTTCCATGAACAAGTGTTGGAACACGTCCAACTACTGCAATGATTTTTAATTGGCTGATGAACTTGTTCCATTATATAATCACTGCCACCTGGTGATGTTAGTTTATGGCTAACATGTGGCATTTTATCTGATGGGACCAGCTACAATTTAGCACGCTGTCACGTCCAAGTAAATGTTAATTGACTGATGCTCATTTTGAGCCGGACAAACTGTTTTAAATATAAATTCTTTGCAAGTAGGACACCAATGTCAACAGAACAGCCTGCCATTTGTGTACCTACATGCTCATGTGGGTGTTGTTCATTAAGGCACACAACAGGAAACATTTTAAATTGTGAGCAAAAGTATTGGCCACAAGTTGCGCCACGTTTCACTTCCAACAACCCACTCTGCCGTTCTCATGTTTGAATGACTATGGCTCTCACTCACTCATAATAATCAATGGCCCTCATTTATCAAATGATCATAGAAATGGCCTTCTGATAAGAAATGGCACATCTGATCCATCAACTCTTGTAATAGGTTACTAGGCCTATAGATATAGGCCTGTTTGAGAAATTTGAGCCATGGTCTGAATTGTCTTTTTCATAAGAAAACCGGCATATGGAATGTAGGGGGAAAATAAGCCTTTATAAATAAAGAATGCAACATGGTTTAAAGTATCAGCCATAATTTATTTGCTATTATGATCACAGGCAAAACTCAATCTTGGAATGATCCTTGTGTCAAATCAAAGTTAGCTGGTCGCGCGCAGAGATTTGGCAAAAGTTATCGCAGGTGCAGTGAAATGCTTGTGCTTCTAGTTCCAACAGTGCAGTAATACCTAGCAAAACAATAATCCCAGAAATATAAATGAAAAAATATCAGAACGAGTAATGTTAGTGTCTGGAATGTATACAAGTAGCTTTGTACTCCATTCAAACTACTGTACCCCATTCAAAGGCTCTTAAATATTTTGCCTTTCCCATTCACCCTCTGGAATGGGACATTTTCACTTAGGGGTGTACTCACTTTTGTTGCCAGCGGTTTAGACAATAATGGCTGTGTGAGTTATTTTGAGGGGACAGCAAATGTACACTGTTATACAAGCTACTTTACATTGGAGCAAAGTGTTATTTCTTCAGTGTTGTCACATGAAAAGATATACTCAAATATTTACAAAAATGTGAGGGGTGTACTCACTTTTGTGATATACTATGTATGTATGGTATGGTATGTACATACATACACAGTATATCACAAAAGTGAGTACACCCCTCACATTTTTGTAAATATTTGAGTATATCTTTTCATGTGACAACACTGAAGAAATAACACTTTGCTTTGGTGGAAACTAAGTATTTGGTCACCTACAAACAAGCGAGATTTCTTGCTCTCACAGACCTGTACCTTCTTATTTAAGAGGCTCCTCTGTCCTCCACTTGTTACCTGTATTAATGGCACCTGTTTGAACTTGTTATCAGTATAAAAGACCTGTCCACAACCTCAAACAGTCACACTCCAAACTCCACTATGGCCAAGACCAAAGAGCTGTCAAAGGACACCAGAAACAAAATTGTAGACCTGCACCAGGCTGGGAAGACTGAATCTGCAATAGGTAAACAGCTTGTTTTGAAAAAGAAAGAAATCAACTGTGGGAGCAATTATTAGGAAATGGAAGACATACAAGACCACTGATAATCTCCCTCGATCTGGGGCTCCACGCATGATCTCACCCCGTGGGGTCAAAATGATCACAAGAACAGTGAGCAAAAATCCCAGAACCACACGGGGGGACCTAGTGAATGACCTGCAGAGAGCTGGGACCAAAGTAACAAAGCCTACCATCAGTAACACACTACGCCGCCAGGGACTCAAATCCTGTAGTGCCAGACGTGTCCCCCTGCTTAAGCCAGTACATGTCCAGGCCCGTCTGAAGTTTGCTAGAGAGCATTTGGATGATCCAGAAGAAGATTGGGAGAATGTCATATGGTCAGATGAAACAGATGGGGCTGTTTTTCTGCAAAGGGACCAGGACGACTGTTCCGTGTAAAGGAAAGAATGAATGGGATCATGTATCGTGAGATTTTGGGTGAAAACCTCCTTCCATCAGCAAGGGCATTGAAGATGAAACGTGGCTGAGTCTTTCAGCATGACAATGATCCCAAACACACAGCCCGGGCAACGAAGGAGTGGCTTCGTAAGAAGCGTTTCAAGGTCCTGGAGTGGCCAAGCCAGTCTCCAGATCTCAACCCCATAGAAAATCTTTGGAGGGAGTTGAAAGTCCGTGTTGCCCAGCAACAGCCTGCTCTAGAGGAGATCTGCATGGAGGAATGGACCAAAATTCCAGCAACAGTGTGTGAAAACCTTGTGAAGACTTACAGAAAACGTTTGACCTCTGTCATTGCCAACAAAGGGTATATAACAAAGTATTGAGAAAGTTTTGTTATTGAGCAAATACTTATTTTCCACCATAATTTGCAAATAAATAAATTAAAATCCTACAATGTGATTTTCTGGATTTTTTTTTCTCATTTTGTCTGTCATAGTTGAAGTGTACCTATGATGACAATTACAGGCTTCTCTTATCTTTTTAAGTAGGAGATCTTGCACAATTGGTGGCTGACTAAATACTTTCTTGCCCCACTGTATATAAGGAACAGCATGGTCTGTAAAGGGTAGGCTCTCAGCCTAACAGTCAAGACTTTTGGGCCGATGGTTTCATTATTACAATAAATAATCAATATTAAATTAAGATTGTTTGACGACATGACCAACTCCAGAGAACATTTTTCCACTGCTCCAGAGTCCAGTTGCGGCGAGCTTTACACCACTCCAGCCGACGCTTGGCATCGCGCATTGAGATCCTGGGCTTTTGTGCGACTGCTGGGCAATGGAAAACCATTTCATGAAGCTCCTGACGAACTTTTCTCATGCTAATGTTGCTTCCAAACACAGTTTGGAACTCAGTGAGTGTTGCAAACCGAGGACAGGCGATTTTTACATGGTTCAGCACTCGGCGGTCCCGTTCTGTGAGCTTTTGCTCCTAGACGTTTCCACTTCACAATAACAGCACTTGGGTCAATGACATGACATGCATATTTTGGTGTATGTGTGTGTGTGTGTATATATATATATTTTTTTACATTTTCTTTTAAATTGACTATTTCACTATACGTCTGAATGGGTAAGACCGTTTAGGCAGAAAGATTTTAAATACTTTTGTCACGTTGTCATTCGCCGCGACCGACACATTCATTATTTTGGATCAAATCACATGGTACTCATGTGACCTCCATTAAGATGCCTGTTTTGGTTAAGAATAAAGATTAGCAAGTCTCTCTCGTAAATGTTTAAGTTTATACTTCCTGTCGGGTTTTATTCCCAAAATCTGATCGTGGCGTGAACGGTAAAATCCAATAAAAATATAATTATCTGAAAAGCTTATTGAATTTAAATACCCAAGATACATACTTGATGTCAAAGTCAATTGTTCACATGCAAGCAGTTGCCCCTAAAACATGCTTATGTGAAAAGTCATACAATATAACCAAAACGATCAGTTGCAGTCACCAGAAATTCCGGTTACACCATATGACTAAACGGTTGTACTGAATGTCAATTTGTCTTTGTTTTTAGTCATATTTTTCTTTTTGTACACATGCATCATTTTCTGCTTTTAAGTAAAAACACACAATTTTGTAGGATAACGGTGTCTTTTTTGTTGTTGATAGCACATCAAGCAGGGTAGCCTAGTGGTTAGTGTTGGACTAGTAACCGGAAGGTTGCGAGTTCAAACCCCCAAGCTGACAAGGTACAAATCTGTCGTTCTGCCCCATGAACAGGCAGTTAACCCACTGTTCCCAGGCCGTCATTGAAAATAAGAATGTGTTCTTAACTGACTTGCCTGGTTAAATAAAGGTAAAATTAAAAAATTAAAATTAAAAAGCAGCTAATACTGAAAACATGTTTATGTAAATAACTACTATCTATTAATTGAGTGTCAATGGGCAGATGCCTTTTATCAAGCAAATGCTTTTATCATCAGGACACAGATTACCGCTGACTCAGTTGCACGGGATAGGTGATTATTTTGTGTTTCCTGGCTCCGCCTCTTTGCAAAATAACAACTTCAGAGATCTAGCTGTATAACCAGGATTGGCATTCAAAAACAATAATTGGGCAAACAATTATTGGGATTCACCCTGTAGTGTCCCCAACATTAGGCAATGTGGGGTAATATTAGGGACACTACAGGGTGAATCCTGTAGATGTGGGACACACACACAATCCCCACCCTTCCCCCACAAACAACCACAAGCTCAAATATTAAATAGTTGTTCCATACTCGAGCCCAACTCATGAAGACTTGATGTGCGAATGCATATACAGTTGTAGCTGTTTGTGAAGGCATGCACAATTGAGCAAGAATGGGGCAATTTGATTCATCAATGTCAAGTTCTAGCTGATGGAGCTCCGATACAACCCCCTACCCTGAAACACACATGCTGGTCCCCCATTGTGACCATTTTACCAAGCATCTCTGTGCAGACAGACTTGAATTATTTTGTGCCACCAGGCCCACAATCCATTTTCCATCAGTAACAATGGCGCCGGAGAAGAAGGCTGACGTTTTGCTTGTCCCCAAATTATTGTTTTTTTTTTTCTTCTTTTTTTTGCGTTATTTGTAACTTCATATTTTATTACTTATTTTGTACATAATGTTGCCGCTACATCTCTTATGACCGAAAATAACTTCAGGACATCAGGACTGCGATTACTCACCACGGACTGGCAGAATAGTTTTTCTTCTTTAACGAGTCTGGCGACCCCCACCGCGAATGATCTACTGCTTTCTCAGGAACAGGCCCAGATCCCCGTGATTTGCATGAAGAGGTGGAGAAAAGGGACCAGAGGGCAGGCTGCCTTCTGAGAATTTGTAGGCGATCGAATAAACCTCCACTTCCTTCCATCCTGCTAGCAAATGTGCAATCTTTGGAGAATAAAATAGATGACCTACGTGGAAGATTAAATTACCAACGGGACATTCTGCTTCACGGAGTAGTGGCTGAACGACGACACTATCAACATACAGTTGAAGTCGGAAGTTTACATGCACTTATGTTGTAATCATTAAAACCTTTATTGTTTTATTACCTCTACACAAATTTCTTGTTAACAAACTAGTTTTGGCAAGTCGGTTAGAACATATACTTTGCATGACGCAAACAATTGTTTACAGACAGATTAATTCACTTATTCACTGTATTACAATTCCAGTGGGTAAGACGTTTACATACACTAGGTTGACTGTACCTTCTTAAAAAAGCTTGGAAAATTCCAGAAAATTATGGCTTTAGAAGCTTCTGATAGGCTAATTGACATAATTTGAGTCAATTGGAGGTGTACCTGTGAAAGTATTTCAAGGCCGACCTTCAAACTCAGTGCCTCTTTGCTTGACATCATGGGAAAATCAAAAGAAATCAGCCAAGACCTCAGAAAAAAAATTGTAGACCGCCACAAGTCTGGTTCATCCAGCAATTTCCAAACGCCTGAAGGTACCATATTCATCTGTACAAACAATAGTACGCTAGTATAAACACCATGGGACCACGCAGCCGTCATACTGCTGTCTCCTAGAGCTGAACGTACTTTGGTGCGAAAAGTGCAAATCAATCCCAGAACAACAGCAAAGGACCTTGTGGAGATGCTGGAGGAAACGGGGACAAAAAATATCTATATCCACAGTACAACAAGTCCTATAGCAACATAACCTGAAAGGTCGCTCAGCAAGGAAGAAGCCACTGCTCCAAAACTGCGTAAAAAAAGCCAGACTTCGGTTTGCAACTGCACATGGGGACAAAGATCGTACTTTTTGGAGAAATGTCCTCTGGTCTGATGAAACAAAAATAGAACTGTTTGGCCATACTGACCATTGTTATGTTTGGAGGAAAAAGGGGGAGGCTTGCATGCCGAAGAACACCTTCCCAAACGTCAATCACGGGGGTGGAAGCATCATGTTGTGAAGGTGCTTTGCTGCAGGAGGGACTGGTGCACTTCACAAAATAGATGGTGTCATTAGGGAGAAATGATGTGGATATATTGCAGCAACATCTCAAGACATCAATCAGGAAGTTAAAGCTTGGTCGCAAATGGGTCTTCCAAATGGACAATGACCCCAAGCATACTTCCAAAGTTGTGGCAAAATGGCTTAAGGACAACAAAGTCAAGGTATTGGAGTCGCCATCACAAGTCTCTGACCTCAATTCTGTAGAAAATATGTTGGCAGAACTGAAAAAGCATGTGCGAGCAAGGAGGCCTACAAACCTGACTCAGTTTCACCAGCTCTGTCAGGAGGAATGGGCCAAAATTCAGCCAACTTATTGTGGGAAGCTTGTGGTAGGCTACCTGAAACGTTTGACCCAAGTTAAACAATGTAAAGGCAATGCTACACTCAATTAGTATTTGGTATGTAAACTTCTGACCCACTGGGAATGTGATGAAAGAAATAAAAATCTGAAATAATTCTCTACAATTATTCTGACATTCCTCATTCTTAAAATAAAGTGGTGATCCTAACTGACCTAAGACAGGCAATTTTTCTAGGATTAAATGTCAGGTATTGTGAAACTGAGTTTAAATATATTTGGCTAAGGGGGTATGTAAACTTCAACTGTTCAGCTGGCTGGTTAGACGCTGTACCGGCAGGATAGAACAGCGGCATCTGGTAAGACAAGGGGCGACGGACTGTATATTTGTAAATAACAGCTGGTGCACGATATCTAAGGAAGACTTGAGCTATTGCTCGCCTGAGGTAGAGTATCTCATGATAAGCTGTAGACCACATTATCTTCCTAGAGTTTTCATATGTATTTTTTGCAGCTGTTTACATACCACAACAGACTGAGGCTGCCACGAAGACGGCATTGAATGAGCTGTATTCCTCCAAAAGCAAACAAGAAAACGCTCACCCAGAGGTGACACTCATAGTAGCCGGGGACTTTAATGCAGGGAGACTTAAATCTGTTTGTCCTGTTTTCTCTCATAATGTTAAATGTTCAACCAGAGGAGGAAAAAAAACTCTGGACCACCTTTACTCCACACACAGAGCATACAAAGCTCTCCCTCGCCCTCCATTTGGCAAATCTGACCATAATTCTATCCTCCTGATTCCTGCTTACAAGCAAAGAATTTAAGCAGGAAGCACGAGAGACAAGATCAATAAAAAGTGGTCAGATGAAGCTGATGCTAAGCTACAGGACTGTTTTGCTTGCACAGACTGGAATATGTTCCGGGATTCCTCCAATGGCATTGAGGAGTACACCACATCAGTCATTGGATTCATCAATATGTGCATCAACGACGTCGTCCCCACAGTGACCATAAATACATACCAGAAGCCATGGATTACAAGCAACATCCACACTGATCTAAAGGGGTAAAGCTGCCACTTTAAAGGAGCGGGACTCTAACCCGGAAGCTTACAAGAAATCCCGCTATGCCCTCCGACGAACCATCAAACAGGCAAAGCGTCAATACAGGACTAAGATCGAACCGTACTACATCGCCTCTGACGCTCATTGGATGTGGCAGGGCATGGGAAGCACAGCCGAGCCTACCAGACGAGCTAAACTACATCTAGGCTCGCTTCGAGGCAACTAACACTGAAACAACATGCATGAGAGCACCAGCTGTTCCGGAAGACTGGAAAACTGTTCAACATTCACAGGGCCAGATGGATTACCAGGACGTGTACTCTGAGCATGACCAACTGGCAAGTATCTTCACTGACATTTTCAACCTCTCCCTGTCCGAGTCTGTAATACTAACATGTTACTAACCTGTGTCCAAGAACACTAAAGTAACTTGCCTAAATGACTACCGACCCATAGGACTCACATCTGTAGCCATGAAATGCTTTGAAAGCTCACATCAACACCATTATCCCGGAAACCCTAGACCCACTCCAATTTGCATACTGCCCCAACAGATCCAGATGTTGCAATCTCTAATGCATTCCACGCGGCCCTTTCCCACCTGGACAAAAGAACACGTGAGAATGCTATTCATTGACTACAGCTCAGCGTTCAACACCATAGTGCCCTCAAATCTCATCACTAAACTAAGAACCCTGGGACTAAAAACCACCTTCTGCGACTAGATTCTGAACTTCCTGACGGGCCGCCCCCAGGTGCTAAAGATGGTTAACACCACATCTGCCACGCTGATCCTCAACACGGGGCCCCTCAGCGTGTGTACTCAGTCCCCTCCTGTACTCCCTGTTCACTCATGACTGCACGTCGGTGCCTGTTAATTTATCACTGAATCACAGCCTACTTTGATTATAACTTTAACTCTACCTACATGTACATATTACCTCAACTAACCGGTGCCCCCGCACATTGACTCTGTACTGGTACCCCCCTGTATATAGTCTCGCTATTGTTATTTTATTGCTGCTCTTTAATTACTTATTTGTTGTTTTTTAACTGCATTGTTGGTTAGGGGCTCTTGAGTAAGCATTTCCCTGTTGCATTTGGCGCATGTGACTAATAACATTCTATTTGATTGTCTGAGTGTGACCACCTCGCAATGGGTTACTGCGGCTAGTGTTGCCAGCACTGCCACTAGCTGGGTGGGGCCACTCCGCTGTAATTCCCACTGGCTAGGTACAAGGTCATAAAGGTTCTCATTAGTAGCTTTGAGAAATTCCTTGTATATTATGCTCACCCATCTGGGGGCAGTACAGCTTTAGTGGGTCTGTGACCACGTTAATCTTTCGGTATAGGCTATTTACCATAGGCCTATTAAACAGATAATGACTTCTCCTTAGTGAGTGGGTCGCTCAGGTGGGTGTATAGGTTTGGGGTCTGTTCCATCATGATAGGACAATAAATAAGCTATATTTGTCATTTATTTTAAAATGCATGTCTCATATCTGCACAAAATGAAAGCTCTCACAACGCTTGCTTGCAGACACACATGGGCTCTGGCATTTGTAACCATTTTCCTTTTTCACTCAACACCAAGCTTTCCCAAACACAAAAACACACACCCCACCTTCCATCGCATTACACCCACACATATCCAGATACTGTGCGTTCTATGTCCTGTTTGCTGTGTTTTTATCCCCAACATGTTGATTCTGACCTAATTTCAGGCTTTTGAGTATTTTTGTGTCCCAGTTTCTTAAATGTGAAGATGTATTATTTCAATAATTATCCTTTCTACAAATGATGGCTTATCTATGTGACTCACCACCTGGATTCGGTCCTTTGTAGCAAAATGTGAAATGGTGTTTTTTATATTACATAAAAGTAGAGACTCAGAGCTACAAAATGGTATATCATACACTGCATTTGAGGAACAATGGGAAAGTAAATCTGCCTTGCATGTTGATCAACTTGGAAACTCCCATTTTGAGAAAATAGTATTTGCATGTTATCTAGTGAAGAGCTCTGTCTACACCCATTCAACATCATTCACACCATCTTGAGCTATAGCCTCACCCATCTCGTTTCACTCTGAGCACACACTTGACGCTCTGGCGTATTTGTTCACGTCTGGATAACATAAACAGCCTAAATCAGCTTTGCTGGCAACAATTTCATTACGCTTTTTTACAGACACCGGCCATAATCAACGGGTGTTGTACACACGTAACGTTAGCTAACGAGCCAGCCAGCTAACATTAGCTAATTAAACAACATTGAACAAAGTTCCAACATTGCGTAACATTAGGCTCAAATTAGAAAAGCAAACAGCTCTGGGAAACTAATAATAACCTCTGCTAGGGAACCAGCCAGCTAAAGTTAGCTAGCTAACAGTACACTTTAGCTTGAAATAAAACCACTGTCAAGATTAGAAATGTGTAATATCTGAAGCTAGCTAGCTATCTTACCTGCATACATCATTATGCATGATGGATACGTCTCCCTGTCAGGAATGCAATACCACGGTTGCCCTTAGATTGAAGATGTAATCCGGAGACAGACGTTTTCTCCATATCTTTAGCTATCATACTCTAATTCCACTGATTTTCAAAACTTGATCCTAAAAAAAGTGGAGAGCTACACTTATGCAGCTTCACTATACAATACATTTTTTTATTTTTTTATCTGCGTTCAACAGGATTACAAACACTGACGAACGCCTTGAATATAGCAGAACAATCCAGAACAAACTAAGGAGATGATTGTGGACTTCAGGAAACAGCAGAGGGAACACCCCCCTATCCACATCGATGGAACAGTAGTGGAGAGAGTAGCAAGTTAAGTTCCTCGGCATACACATCACAGACAAACTGAATTGGTCCACTCACACAGACAGCATCGTGAAGAAGGTGCAGCAGCGCCTCTTCAACCTCAGGAGGCTGAAGAAATTCGTCTTGTCACCAAAAGGACTCACAAACTTCTACAGATGCACAATCGAGAACATCCTGGCGGGCTGTATCACCGCCTGGTACGGCAACTGCTCCGCCTTCAATCGTAAGGCTCTCCAGAGGGTAGTGAGGTCTGCACAACGCATCACCGGGGGCAAACTACCTGCCCTCCAGGACACCTACACCACCCGATGTTACAGGAAGGCCATAAAGATCATCAAGGACATCAACCACCCGAGCCACTGCCTGTTCACCCCGCTATCATCCAGAAGGCGAGGTCAGTACAGGTGCATCAAAGCTGAGACCGAGAGACTGAAAAACAGCTTCTATCTCAAGGCCATCAGAGTGTTAAACAGCCACCACTAACATTGCGTGGCTGCTGCCAACACACTGACACTGACTCAACTCCAGCCACTTTAATAATGGGAATTGATGGGAAATGATGTAAATATATCACTAGCCACTTTAAACAATGCTACCTTATATAATGTTACTTACCCTACATTATTCATCTCATATGCATACGTATATACTGTACTCTATATCATCGACTGCATCCTTATGTAATACATGTATCACTAGCCACTTTAACTATGCCACTTTGTTTACATACTCATCTCATATGTATATACTGTACTCGATACCATCTACTGTATCTTGACTATGCTGCTCTGTACCATCACTCATTCATATATCCTTATGTACATATTCTTTATCCCCTTACACTGTGTATAAGACAGTAGTTTAGGAATTGTTAGTTAGATTACTTGTTGGTTATTACTGCATTGTCGGAACTAGAAGCACAAGCATTTCGCTACACTCGCATTAACATCTGCTAACCATTTGTATGTGACAAATAAAATTTGATTTGAACAATCCAAACTACGAACTCGGCATGTCCAAACCACTCATTATCTCAGCAACCTAGCCATGATTAACTATCTTTTTCTGTGGCTTAACCAACAAGGCTCGTAATTTAACAATTTGATTTGTATTTACACATGTTCCTTAATAACAAACTCGTATGCCATGAAAGTTCACATGTTCCAGAAGACATTTCTGCCAAAAAATGTTTTGCATTCAAACGGCTCTCCTGTGAAGTCATGACTTGCGACATACACCTTGTTTCCTTAATTGGGTCACATTTATAAATAGAAAGTTGATTACTATTTATTTTACAACATTCCTTGTCTTGAGTGGTATAGTGTGTTTGTAGTTTTTCTTTATCAATTTATCAATTGTATTTTGTTTTCCAGTCAAATCTTTATTACAATCCCTACCATGGATATTATTGGGTGTTCCATTATTCGACTCTTCTATGGGAGCTTGGTATTATTTAGAATAGCCATGGAGTAGTCTGTCTCGGAACAGTTGCTTATCAATGTATGGTTTATCGACTACGAGAGCTACATGTTTCCCTTTTAAGTCTGTGATTTTTATTTACTGTTTAAAACATATTGCTCACCATATGTCTGCTGCAGAGGGACAAGAGAGCCATGCGAAACTCATTTTAATTAGTCATGTTAATAAAATTGCTGCACTAATTATTTAATAAGGAGAACGAGCTATGAAGGGAAAATTCAGAAGTTTTTGTGCAGGTTCAGCCAACTAGGTCAAAAAGTAATGCAGTTTTGTCTAAACAATACGATATACTGTATCGATTCCCCCCACTCACCCACCCACCATCGCTAGTCTATATGGCTTATCAAAAACTCAGATGTAGGCCTGTGTCAATCGAGGCTTCATTTTTCTATTTAATGTAGGCTATTTAACATATTATTTAATCTGGTGAGTTTGCTGTGAATTTATAGACTAGCATTATCAGGGTTGAGCAGTCCATTCACGGAGTTTAGCCATGGGGATTTTAAATTGAGGCTATTGATCTCATTGGGCCTAGCACACAGCTTTATGCTTATCATGACATACTTGAGTACTTGAGGGGGTGTGGTATATGGGGAATATGCCACAAACACCCAAGGTGCCTTATTGCCTGAAAGTCACAAACCACGGTTATGACAAAAGATATACATTTTTCCGTCGCTATTTACGTTGCTAACCAGTTTATAATAGCAATCATCCGAACCATCTAGTTTATAAAAATATTTTGAGCCATTGTGCCATTGAGCAAGGCACTTAACCCCCACAACATTTCCCTGGGCGCCCAGTGTGTCAGCCTCCCCACACAGCTCCAAACAAATCTGTCAGATATCTGTCAGATATCTGTCAAATAGATAGATAGATAGATAGATATCTATCTATCTATCTTTCAGGGTTGTTGGGTTATTAGCAGAAGTCAAATTTCAATTGGCCCTTGTGTCCAATAAAGTGATCTTAATCTTAATTTACGTAGAAGTACAATTTCTAATGAATCATGGCGTCGATGTACTAAGTTTTTCTCTGAAGAACGAGTTCCATGAATCTTTTAGATTTTGGATTTGTCCTGTAGTGTTCTGTTGGTGGTTAGCCTTTAAAAGCCTACTTTTTCTACTTGGTGAACTGAAAATAAAATATCTTGCGCAGTCATGTAAAAAATATATTTTGCAATGTTTTAGCAGATACAATTTTACTTCCTAAGCAACTAATAATTAGATAATGCAAGTGCACGTTAGACAAATTAACATGTTATTTGTTCGCTTCAAGGCCTTTTGAGATTCCTGTCAGTCAGAACAACAATGCTACTTTTTCTTCAGTGAGCAACTCTTTTATTTTGTCAACCAGTTTTTCAACTGCTTCCTCAACCGGTTTTGAGTTACCCCTCTCTTTCGCACTCGCTCGTTCACTCTCTCTCCTCATCTTCCACCTTGTTTTGAGAAAAAAGCTGGGTCCTGGCTGTCAATAGGAGCTGCTCGTCAGTTCATCTCTCAGCAGAAGAGCATCCCTGGGTGCCAGGAAGCCTCTCTGATCTTCTCATGGCACTGCACTTCCTGCCCGCTTCACACAGAGCTCGGGATACCAGATAAAAGGCATAACAGCCACTCATTTCCAGCCTATTGTTTCCCAGTAAACGAAGAACCCCACCCCCATTATCCGCAACCCCATAACTAGACAGCTGATTTAGCATCTTGTGGCATTCACATGACACAGCCCCTTGGCTAACAGCATTTTTCCTTATCAAATTCAACAGGTTATTTGCACCGCCAAACTCTGTATAAATGAGTCCTGTCAATGGGATTTTGGGATTTTATAATGGGACTCAATGTGCACTGAACCGGATTTGGCAAGGGTTTACACATTTTCATTGTGTGTTGCCTACATTGCAACGTTAGTGGCTTAAATAGCGATTTTAAAAATAATTTTAATCCCCTCACTTTGACAAGTGCCACGTTAATCAATTGCTTCAGATTTGTATACTGAATGCCGGATATGTTTTCCTCCAGAGTTGTATGTGTAGATTGATCATTTGTGTGTTTTCATTCAGGATGTATACCTTGTGCCGGGTGCAGGATTCTATCAGGGCGAACCGGAGTGTAGAAGACCCTAAGATGGTGGAGCAGCTCTTAAACCAGGGCAGGGATAACCTAGACATCAACCAAAGACAGGTAGGCTAAGCAACACACACACACACACACACACACACACACACACACACACACACACACACACTGGTTCATGAAAGAACAGAGTTATTCCAGCGAGGATTGTGATGCTCACAGCATCTTTTCCCCCAACAATCATTCAGCCAAAGAAATGTTTTCCGTTAATCACCCACAAAAATGTCCCCTGGCCAGCATTTCTCTGTACTGTAGTTTCTACAGTGGGGGTTCTTATTACCCATCCTCCTACGTTGCTCACTCCCCCTCGGGTAACCCCTCTACACAAACATGTCCAGATGCATGTAGATGAGCACCTGTTAAGTGTCTACCTGTCGACTCTCCCGCAGTGCAGCTGCAACAGAGTGCTAATCACAGCTGATACCCTGCTGTTGGCTGCTTTGTCCCCATAATGCACTCCAACCTCCAAACCCATTCCCAGGGGATCATGGCGAAGGCTGCAACCCTCTCTCTTAGGTATATCTCCATCGGTCTGTCTTCTGTCTCGCTTTCTCTTTTTGCATATCATTCACTCTTTCTCTCTACCTGTAACTTCCTTCATACTGGACACAGACCTTAACATGGTATCCACGAGTTCATCTGATTCTGGGTAAGTAGATTCCAAAATCCCAAAGTATCCCTTTAACCATCAAGGTAGTTTCACTTTTGCTGTAGTTTGACTGACGGCTAACACACATTAAAATATGCCGTTAGTAAAACGGCCACGTGGTCGATAATATACACAGAGTTTAAAAAATATATACATACATACATGCATACTGTGGGGTAGTGCTAGTCTGCTGTACCTGTGCCAAAACGCTAGTATTTTTCAGCCTTTAGCTTGTTCTCCATCCTCTCAGCAGTTTTATTTCCCTCAATGATCAAAACTCGTTCTCATGCTCTCTCATCTCTCTGCAGCAGACATAGTGAGCAATACGTTTGGAACACCAATTTGCAATATCGAATCGCAATACGTATCATAGAGATGGGCGATATATCTAATTAATTTGAGGTTGTTTTATCACGGTATTCCAAATGTCTGTGTCGCAAGCATCAACTTTTCTTTTTTTTATGAGCACTTACGTCCGTCCGCTTGTTGTCATGTTTTTCGTCTCATCTCCTTTTGCTTCTTCTGCTGTGACTGTACAACTTCCCATTTACACACACACACACACACACACACACACACACACACACACACACACACACACACACACCAAGCTCCTGCTACTCACAACAACAAAGATGAAAGATCATTTCCTCTTTGACAACAAGTGGTTTCAACTTACTATTTGCATTTGAGATTTGGTCCTACCGAATCGGTCATATAGACACAAACACATTGAGATATTATTTTTCTATAATCGACGAGAATCACATTTCAAAAGGCACTCGCACATCTGAGCTGTCTTTGTTGTAGGTGCATGGTAAAAGTTGAATTAGATTAAGCTTTACGTATCGGCCTCAAGGCCTTCGTCAGAGCTCTCGCACAACTGCCATATTAAAATGCAACGGAATTCCATATGTTGCCTTATGACATTACAAATAATTAACAATTTACCGGTTTAATCAGGTAATAGAAGTAAAGTGGCACTGCGGAAAGACCAAGAACCGATAGGGGCTGAAAATACAACAAGCCAGGACCAAGTATTGAAGAGGGGAGATGCACGTGCAGCACAAAGTAGTAACACCTCGTAAGACACAAGAACTCCAATCAGGAAGCACTCCACAGCACTGGAAATCTCACAGCACCTTTGTCACCTCAAGGCCGCAAGAGGGACCCATCTGATGCCACCCCAGAAACCCAAGCAACAAGATAATTAAATAGCCCAAGATGAGCAAAAACCAAGGAATGGAACCAACTAGACCAAGACCTTAAAGTCCTAGAGCCACTCTAGACAGCTTAATGGAAAGTTGACTCCTTCGCAAATCACTTATCAGGCGAGAGAATGCTCTGTCACAGTGGAAAAGGAGAACCGAACTGCACACCAGCCAAACGGAGGGGAGATCCAACGCCTGAGGAGTTCAAAAGAGATGGGCAGTGATCTGGCCACCACTTCTGACCCGCCAATGGAAGGGTGTTACAGTTCAGGGTCGAAACACCTGAGGAAAGCTAGACAATGTCTGATGACATCAGCTTCTGGCCAAAGCAACAGTCATTGAAGCAAGTGAAGAAGCATCCCTAGATATACACTATATACAGTGGTTCTTCCTTTAAAAGCTGCGTCATACTACGTCACACCTTGCGGGCTGTTGCAGCATTCTGTGGCACGTTATGTCAGACATTTTTTCTGTTAATGAAAGTTATTGCTATTTTGACCACCAGAGGGCATCTTTGAGAAGCATTTGATTAGTCTCCATATTAGAAGTACGCGGGAGACCGGGGTTCAATCCCCCAACGGGGAGGAAGAAGTAGGCTGTCCTTGTAAATAAGAATTTGTTCTTAACTGATCCCCTATGTGTTGTTTCATAGTTGTGATGTGTTCACTATTATTCTACAATGAAGAAAATAGTAAAAATATAGAAAAATCCTGAAATGAGTAGGTGTGAAACAATTAGATTATATTTTTTTTGCTGAAGTCTACTGATACTAGCCATACTCAACGGGTGTTGAGCGCTCAAATTCATTATTCTGCGCTCTGGTACACTCAGACGAGAGTGCTCTGAAATCGGTGTAGATAGCCAGAGCGAATTTACGAAAGCACCTGAATGTCCATTGAGAACGCACAATGACTATACCGCTAAGCTAAGAATGACGGGAATAATCCAGTCGAAAAACATTGGGTAGTTAGCCTATAGTTAATATACTGGCAGGTTTGATGTATAACTACTAACATTAAGTAGCGAGCTAACATATGCTATGTGGTTCGTATGGACAGCGTAGATAACACATGGTCAGCTAATATAACGTGTAAGGTAACTTATTTGAAAGTCATTACATTGAGTAGCAAGCTACCCCTTGGTCATTAGGACAAATCTGGTCTGTGATAGGGGGGGGGGGTTCATACCTAGATCTGCTATTAGACTTTGCAGCCTTTACTAAAGAATAGTCTATTGTTCAGCTATTAGTCCCCCTCCCCAACTTACAACAAATTGTTACTCCCATCTCGTTCCTCGCCCTCGTCCACAGAGTGGCTCGCTTGTGGGCTTGCTGGCAGGATATGGCAGCACCTTTCGGTTGTGTGTCAAGAATTTTGCATACAGTAGCACGTTTGTATGAATGTGTGGTTATTCACAGGCAAATTGTTATATGCTATGGAGGTACATTTGTGTCTTTTTGTCAAGAGCAAAATGTTTTATTTTCAATCAAAAAATCTGTTCTGAAAGCAACTTTTTTTCCGACACAAAGGAAGTCCTAGCGGGCACCTACGAAGGACTGTGTGATGATAGCATCTCAGGTAAGCAGCACTGGGCATTCTTCCGTCCAACTTCTACTTAGCTAGTAGTTATCTCCTACGATTAAGTGTCAGTTCATAATATTCTACTATATTACATACATATATACAGTTGGGCAAAAAATAATTTAGTCAGTCACCAATTGTGCAAGTTCTCCCACTTAAAAAGATGAGAGGCATGTAATTTTCATCATAGGTACACTTCAACTATGACAGACAAAATGAGAAAAAGAATCCAGAAAATCACATTGTAGGATTTTTAATGAATTTATTTGCAAATTATGGTGGAAAATAAGTATTTGGTCACCTACAAACAAGCAAGATTTCTGGCTCTCACAGACCTGTAACTTCTTCTTTAAGAGGTTCCTCTGACCTCCACTCGTTACCTGTATTAATGGCACCTGTTTGAAATTATCAGAATAAAAGACCTCAAACAGTCACACTCCAAACTCCACTATGGCCAAGACCAAAGAGTTGTCAAAGGACACCAGAAACAAAATTGTAGACCTGCACCAGGCTGGGAAGACTGAATCTGCAATAGGTAAGCAGCTTGGTTTGAAGAAGAAAGAAATCAACTGTGGGAGCAATTTTTAGGAAATGGAAGACATCCAAGACCACTGATGAGCCCCAGATCGAGGGAGATTCACGCAAGATCTCACCCAGTGGGGTCAAAATGATCAAAAGAACGGTGAGAAAAAATCCCAGAACCACGGGGGGAATTAGTGAATGACCTGCAGAGACCTGGGACCAAAGTAACAAAGCCTACCATCAGTAACACACTACGCCGCCAGGGACTCAAATCCTGCAGTGACAGACGTGTCCCCCTGCTTAAGCCAGTACATGTCCAGGCCCGTCTGAAGTTTGCTAGAGAGCATTTGGATGAGCCAGAAGAAGATTGGGAGAATGTCATATGGTCAGATGAAACCAAAATAGAACTTTTTGGTAAAAACTCAACTCGTCGTGTTTGGAAGACAAAGAATGCTGAGTTGCATCCAAAGAACACCATACCTACTGTGAAGCATGGGGGTGGAAACATCATGCTTTGGGGCTGTTTTTCTGCAAAGGGACCAGGACGACTAATCCGTGTAAAGGAAAGAATGAATGGGGCCATGTATCATGAGATTTTGAGTGAAAACCTCCTTCCATCATCAAGAACATTGAAGATGAAACGTGGCTGGGTCTTTCAGCATGACAATGATCCCAAACACACCGCCCGGGCAACGAAGGAGTGGCATTTCAAGGTCCTGGAGTGGTCTAGCCAGTCTCCAGATCTCAACCCCATAGAAAATCTTTGGAGGGAGTTGAACGTCTGTGTTGCCCAGCAACACCCCCAAAACATCACTGCTCTAGAGGAGGGCATGAAGGAATGGGCCAAAATACCAGCAACAGTGTGTGAAAACCTTGTGAAGACTTACAGAAAACGTTTGACCTCTGTCATTGCCAACAAAGGGTATATAACAAAGTATTGAGATAAACTTTGGTTATTGACCAAATACTTATTTTCCACCATAATTTGCAAATAAATTCATTAAAAATCCTACAATGTGATTTTCTGGATTTTTTTTTTCTTTCTCTCATTTTGTGTCATAGTTGAAGTCTACCTATGAAGAAAATTACAGGCCTCATTTTTTTAAGTTGGAGAACTTGCACAATTGGTGACTGACTAAATACTTTTTTGCCCCACTGTACATACAAACATACTGTAGCATGATAAATCATGCAATTATTATTCTCAAGCTAACCAAAACCATTGAGCTACGAACACCTGTTCTTGACATTTTCAGTTGCATTAATCTAACTTATTTTCATGGCAACAGGTCATGTCATATTTGTTTCATAGTCGATATATAATCATATTTCATTATAGAGTTACGTTTAGCTTTTTTTACAAGCTTCAAGTGGTATTTGTCTGGTAATGACATTTTCTTCTATTGTTTGACCTCGTCTGTTTTTCAGCATAAAGTACTCTAACCACTTAGTGTGTACACCAGGTGAGACCACACACACACACACACACACACACACACACACACACACACACACACACACACACACACACACACACACAATAAGTCTCTCTCTATCACTTCATCCCTCTCCCCTTTCTCCCTAAATCCTCTAGGTTATATCAGCTGTGTTGGTGAAATGATTGACTGACCGACTGAGTTAGAATTTTTTTTAAACAATGCTTAATCATGCTCTCTCTCTATCCATCTGTCTCTCGCCTGCAGGTAGGTTTTAATGTGAGAGAGGAAGCCAGTCCCGTCATCGCCTCCTCACCCGCTCTTAAGATAAGATAACCTTCGGGCCAACTGGGAGCCCAAGGCTGGTTAGGAGATACCGCTAGAGACACTATGTAATTGTGATGAACTGAGAGAATATTAGGGTAGCACTGTAATTCATTAATCATATGCTGTCTGCCTCTGTTCTTACCTTTCCCTTTCTGTCTTCTACATCTCTCTCCCCACCATCTTTGTTCCTCTTTTTTATAGTGCACACCATACAGTGGGGAGAACAAGTATTTGATACACTGCCGATTCTGCAGGTTTTCCTACTTAGAAAGCATGTAGAGGTCTGTAATTTTTATCATAGGTACACTTCAACTGTGAGAGACGGAATCTAAAACAAAAATCCAGAAAATCACATTGTATCATTTTTAAGTAATTAATTGGCATTTTATTGCATGACATAAGTATTTGATCACCTACAAACCAGTAAGAATTACGGCTCTCACAGACATGTTAGTTTTTCTTTAAGAAGCCCTCCTGTGTACCTATGATAACAATTACAGACCTCTACATGCTTTGTATGTAGGAAACACTGCCGATTTTGCAGGTTATCAAATACTTGTTCTCCCCACTGTATGTGCATTGAAATACAGATTTAACTTGTATTTCTGATATTACAATTATTATAAAGCATGTATTATGTATTTATAACACCTGGATGATGAACTTTCAATAAATCATTTCACATTCTCCACTGGTTGAAATTAAGTATCTAATTGAAATACTCAGATTAATGCAGATGAAGGGAGTTAGATATGCATCGGGTTTTTTGTATACATGAATTACAAATCAGCTTTTAAATCATGTTTCTAGTCTATTGCATAGTTACAATGTGTAACCATTGATGTCCTAGGAGCAGGAGTGGTGAACACTGTTGAAGTGTAATAATTGTAATACATACATGCAGACACAGCATCATTCAAATAATGGAGTTTGATACACCTGGTATTGGATATGACTGAAAAAGATTCTCACCTTTATTTACCAAGGAAGAGTATATGATCAGTAAATATACTCAATGTACAGACTACAATGTGGGTGATCTCATGTGTGGTAATAACTACAGTATATGTATATAGGACTTGCATCCATGGCACAATAAAGTTATTATATTCTACTCTATCCATAGGCTTCATTAATGCCATTCAGACTTGAAGTTGATACAACCACTATGATGGCTGAGGTTCATAGGTAGATGGGTTCTGAACTAATACTCATACCAAACGTTTTAAGGTCCTTACACAGATTGGCTACATACTGTCGCTAGCTACACATCCATAGGCATACAGTTATGTTTATCCTGTACTACACAATAAGCAAGTAGTTAGCTAGCTATGTTACTGTAGCTGCATTGCAAGGCAAGCTTACACCATTGTACATTCAATTTGCAGTAAATGCTTTAGCTAGCTAGATTCTTTACATCCACTGTTTCACAAGACGACAGCCTGGTTTGCTGCTTTTCTCAGGAGCCCCTAAAACATTAAAACAACAAGAATGTCAAATTAATTCTCCTAACACTAGCAAGCGGGCTAATGTTAGCTAGTCAGATAGCTTACTAAATAGCGATTTTCATAAATTAACTTTGACAAATATGCACAATCGTTTGCCTCTACATTAACGAACATATTCCTCTCAATTGTACATTTTTAGCTTGACTCGTTATGATGTTATAATTACTTACATTTGCTTCTCCCAAAATGTTTTGTCAGCCATCTTTGCTGAAGAAAGCCACAGGGGAGGGGTGGCTCGCGTCAAATTTGTCATTGGAACCACTCGATATAATTGGTCATATAAAAACTTTGGGACCCAAATGTAAATGAGTGCTCTAACTCCCCCTTGTGGTTGCCTGGAGCAATGAAGCCGTGATGCTGGGTACCTCTAAGTCCCACGGTGTAAACTCGCAACTTTTAAAGGAGGAACCACCGTATACACAAGTATGTGGTCACCCCATCAAATGAGTGTATTCTGCTATTTCAGCCACATCCGTTGCCTACAGGTGTATAAAATTGAGCACACAGCCATGCAATCTCCATAGACAAACATTGGCAGTAGTATGGCCTTACTGAAGAGCTCAGTGACTTTCAACGTGGCAATGTTATAAGATGCCACCTTTCCAACAAGTCAGTTCATCAAATTTCTGCCCTGTTAGAGCTGCCCCCAGTCAACTGTAAGTGCTGTTATTGTGAAGTGAATTTCTAGGAGCAACAACTGCACAGCCGAGAGGTGGTAGGCCACACAAGCTCACAGAACGGGACCACCAAGTGCAGTAGTGTGTAAAAATTGTCTGTCCTTGGTTGCAACACTCACTACTTAGTTCCAAACTGCCTCTGGAAGCAGCGTCAGCACAATAACTGTTCATCGGGAGCTTCATGATATGGGTTTCCATAGATGAGCAGCCACACACAAGCCTAAGATCACCATGCGCAATGCCAAGCGTTGACTGGAGTTGTGTAAAGCTCGCCGCCATTGGACTCTTGAGCAGTGGAAATGCGTTCTCTGGAGTGATGAATCACGCTTCACCATCTGGCAGTCGACGGACCAATCTGGGTTTGGAGGATGCCAGGAGAACACTACTTGCCCCAATAAGTAGTACCAACTGTAAAGTTTGGAGGAGGGAAAATGGTCTGGGGCTATTTTTCATGGTTTCGGGCTAGGCCCCTTAGTTGCAGTAAAGGCAAATATAAACACTACAGCATACAATGACATTCGATGATTCTGTGTCTCCAACTTTGTGGCAACAGTTTGGGGAAGGCCCTTTCCTGTTTCAGCATGACAATGCCCCCATGCACAAAGTGAGGTCCTTACAGAAAGGGTTTGTCAATATCTGTGTGAAAGAACTTGACTGGCCTGCACAGAGCACTGACCAGAACCCCATCGAACACCTTTGGGATGAATTGGAATGCCGACTGCGAGCCAGGCCTAATCCTAAGTGCCCGAGCTCACTAATGCTCTTGTGGCTGAATGGAAGCAAGTTCGCGCAGCAATGTTCCAACATCTAGTGGAAAGCCTTCCCAGAAGAGTGGAGGCTGCTGCTATTACAAATGGGGGACCAACTCCATATTAATGCCCATGATTTTGGGATGATGTTTGACAAGCAGTTGTCCACATACTTCTGATCATGTAGTGTACTACTACATGTACACATACATAGTCCTAATGTGTTAAGAATCATACCATGTTGTATTTGTGCCGTCCTGTAGCCACTGTTCGAGGTCATCATCGGGTTGGGGCAAGTTGTTCTCCATCCTCCCATCTAGGCTGTTGACCGTTGCAGCAAGTTGCGACTGCTGAGGTTTCATGTGCTCCATCAGTGTTAGGATGTGGAGTTCAACTGCTGCTGCCCCCAAAAAATAAGATGGATAGAATTTGAGTTCCATACCATGTTTCTACATAGTGAGATCGAGGGGATATGATTATTAGCTAGTGTAATACTGTATTGTTCCCTCCATTGGGAGTCGCTCTGTCAGTATCTCCGTATGTCTATAATGGTAGACAACACAGACTTTTTTATCTGAGTAACTTCCCAGTGGGAACATCGGGTGTATAACAGTAACATTCACACAGTACATGACAAGTACAGATACAGTACATCACACTGACTAAGGAGAAATATGGTTAATATGAATTGGCTATGTTGTAGCTAATCGTTTAAAAATGCATCACAAGCTCAGCAAATCACCAACAAGTCCAAATTAATCTGTGGGTGATGGTGATTTGAGTAAATGTGGCGAGAATTTTTTTTTTTTAAGAAAAATACTCACTTTTGCTTCTTCCTTTCCCCCCCTGCCTCCACCCACCTCAGCTTCGGACTGTAAATCTGACAACTCACAGGTCAACAAAGCCTTCAATTTCTGCCTGGCTCGCAAGTTATTGTCTGAAAATAAATGTGTATTCTGTTAAATACCTATTAGCAGGACACAAGGAACATTGCAAAATAACTAACCAGTAGCCACTTCAATTGAATTGTCAACTTTGTCCAAAAGGAACATTTGTTGAATAACATGTTATTGGAATATAAACTATTATGACATTAAACAGTCAAGCAAAATTATTGGTCATAGCTCCCAAGTGGCGCACAATGGGATTGCTTTGCAGTTCTCCAGCTGTATCCACTGAAATAGAGGTGGGCGTGCAAGGTTCAAGGCACGAGGGCAGGGTGCACGGTATGGGCCGCAGAGTTGCGCACAGAAGACAGACCTAGCCCATAGGGTAGCATGGAGCAACACTTTAAGGGGCATTGCGCTAATAATGACGCTAACTACGGAAATGTTCCCACTGTTCTTAGTGCCAGTCTGCACGTTCAAACTAAAACAATGTAACTAATGATAGTGCGAAAATGCCCCGTAGATATGAATTCGGAGGGCAAATATTAAAGCATTAGACCTCTCACTAAAGGCGTCACTCAAAAATTATACTTAAATCTGAACTTACATTTGTAAATCCCAAACTGTAAAAGTGATTTGAAAGGTAAATGCAAATTATTTGTGACATTGTGGTTACAGTAAAAATGTAAACAAGATGCTGTGGTTTTATTTTCAGTGGAAATGGAGATCTGGTGGCATTTTGAAAAGAGGTTTTCAAACACTTTTTTTTAGCCCGATGAGCAGGACAATACTCTTTTGTAGCCCGACTACTGTAGGTGTGAGAGTCACACCTTTCCAGTACTCCTCACCCTGCCCCAACCTTAACACAGTTACCATTCAAAAACGAGCTGTTTATCTGAAAAAAAATGACATTGCAACCAAAGAGAACAGACGAAATGGAAATCGTTTTCATCAAGCTAGCTTCTTTCTTTGGTGCTACCCTTTCCAGGGTTAGGACCATAACCACGAGAGGACATGAAAATGAGCCGGCGCCAAAACCTAAGCTATTTTGGTTTCAGTGCATTTTCTTTTAAAAAACATGTAAACACAGCAAAAAAAGAAACATCCCTTTTTCAGGACCATGTCTTTGAAAGATAATTCATAAAAATCCAAATATATCCACAGATCTTCATTGTAAAGGGTTTAAATACTGTTTCCCATGCTTGTGCAATGAACCATAAATAATTAATGAACATGCACCTGTTGAACAGTCATTAAGACACCAAAAGCTTAGACGGTAGGCAATTATGGTCACAGTTATGAAAACTTAGGACACTAAAGAGGCCTTTCTACTATCTCTGAAGAAAGATCCCCAGAACCCCTGCTCATCTGCGTGAATGTGCCTTCGGCATGCTGCAAGGAGGCATGAGGACTGCCGATGTGGCCAGGGCAATACATTTCAATGTCCGTACTGTGAGACTCATAAGACAGCACTACAGGGAGACCGCACGGAAAGTTGATCATCCTCGCAGTGGCAGACCACGTATAGCAATGGGCTGAGAGAGGATGGACTGAGGGCTTGTAGGCCTGTTGTAAGGCAGGTCCTCACCAGACATCACCGGCAACAACGTCGCCTATGGGCACAAACCCACCATCGCTGGACCAGACAGGATTGTCAGAAAGTGCTTTTCACTGACGAGTCGTGGTTTTGTCTCACCAGGGGTTATGGTCGGATTCACGTTTATCGTCGAAGGAATGAGCGTTACCCCCAGGCCTGTACTCTGGAGCGGGATCGATTTGGGGGTGGAGGGTCCGTCATGGTCTGGGGCGGTGTGTCACAGCGTCATCGGACTGAGCTTATGGTCATTGCAGGCAATCTCAACGCTGTGCGTTACAGGGAAGACATCCTCCTCTCTCGTGGTAACCTTCCAGCAGACTCATCCTTACATGACCCTCCAGCATGACAATTTCATCAACCATATTGCTTGTTCTGTGCATGATTTCCTGCATGACATGAATGTTAGTGTTCTGCCATGGCCAGCGAAGAGCCCGGATTTCAATCCCATTGAGCACGTCTGAGACCTGTTGGGTCGGAGGGTGAGGGCTAGGGCCATTCCCCCCAGAAATGTCCGGGAACTTGCAGATGCCCTGGTGGAAGAGTGGGGTAACATCTCACAGTAGAACTTGAAAATCTGGTGAAGTCCATGAGAAGGAGATGCACTTCAGTACTTAATATAGATGGTGGCCACACCAGATTCTGACTTTTACTTTTGATTTTGACCCCCCTCCCTCCCTTTTGTTCAGGGACACATTATTCCATTTCTGTTAGTCACATGTCTGTGGAACTTGTTCAGTTTGTCTCTGTTGTTGAATCTTATGTTCACACAATTCTTTTCACATGCCGAAAATAAACGCAGTTGACAGTGAGGACGTTTCTTTTTTTTGCTGTGTTTATATAGCCTATCAATTTGTAGGCATACTGTGTAATAAAATCGATAACTAAATTAAGGTTAAATAAAACATATTGTGTACTAAAAACGTGAATGTGTTTTTGCAGAGCATACAACCATGCCGACAACCATCCATGGAGATCAGTTGACAAAGGGCTGGACATCGGGCCGCACCGAAAAAACGCATCCTTGCCAAGAAAGCGGTTAGTTTTGGTAGATTCTTAAAATGTGTACACAGCATTTGTGTGTTGGAGTCACTTTTAATTCTTAATTGATCTACCGTTTCTATCATAGGCCATTGTAATTGAAGGGGGCTCAGGGCGGTACCGTTCTGTTCATCTGAAGGTGCGCATGGATCAGATTCAAACTTTGAAGACCGAGATTGAAGGCAGACCAGCAGAAAGAGAAACATTATCTGAGGGCAGAGATACGGGCAACAGCTGACACATTGGTCTAGAGCCAGGTGGCATTGGCGGAGATTCAGGCAGAGAATGGCGCGTTGAAGAGTACGAGGAATGAGATGGAGTCACAATCCATGCCAGGCACACCTGTGAGCTCTGGAACTCCACATCCGACAGGCAGTCAACATGCCCGGCGGTTCATCAGGTTGTCGGTTCACCCTGACATTTCCATTCCTCTTCTGACAACAGAACTTGACCAACTGCTCACTAGGCACAGCAAGGGCCGCCCGGACCGTTATGCTGTGCTGCTATAGCCTAATAAACAAATGCAGGTGGCTTATATCTTAAATGCTTTAAACGCTTTATTATCCAAATGTAGAAGCATATACTGTACTGTATTTCTTCATCAGCATCTTAATGCTGTTGTTCATAAAATGATTAAAAATACTCTTTCAAAATGCCAATGTTTATTTAGTATGGATCCATAACGGATTACTATGTGAGAAAATGTCACTGAAATACCGAAATATTGGAACAAAGTTGTCTAATGAAGGTTAAAAAAAATTGCTTACTGGAAAATATTCTTACAAACACACACGGTCACGTTGTACAGCGCCATTATGGCTATTAGCAGGTAGCTGGGCAATAGACTTGCCTAGAAGGAGGGTAGGGTGAGAATTCTGTTGTCAAATGTATTTCTTACTTCGGTTGGCTGTGTCACAACTGGCTGTGATTGGATGCAATTTCAGCTTAATCCACCAGAAAAAAAACAACAACAAATAATACAACAAAAGGTGTTATTATGTATCACATCTGACCGTGATTGGGAGTCCCATAGGGTGGTTCACAATTACCCCAGCGTTTTTCTCCCTCTAAAAACATAAATGTGTTGGCCTTTACAAATATTATTTTTGCCTTTATTCAGATTATAAATGCTCACTTTTATTTTTTATATGAAATTACAGTGGGGCAAAAAAGTATTTCATCAGCCACCAATTGTGCAAGTTCTCCCACTTAAAAAGATGAGAGAGGCCTGTAATTTTCATCATAGGTACACTTCAACTATGACAGACAAAATGAGAGGGAAAAATCCAGAAAATTGTAGGATTTTTAATTAATTAATTTGCAAATTATGGTGGAAAATAAGTATTTGGTCAATAACAAAAGTTTATCTCAATACTTTGTCATTGCCAACAAAGGGTATATAACAGAGGTCATTTTGTGTTTTGGCCCATTCCTCCATGCAGATCTCCTCTAAAGCAGGCTGTTGCTGGGCAACACGGACTTTCAACTCCCTCCAACGATTTTCTATGGGGTTGAGATCTGGAGACTGGCTAGGCCACTCCAGGACCTTGAAATGCTTCTTACGAAGCCACTCCTTTGTTGCCCGAGCAGTGTGTTTGGGATCATTGTCATGCTGAAAGACCCAGCCACGTTTCATCTTCAATGCCCTTGCTGATGGAAGGAGGTTTTCACTCAAAATCTCACGATACATGGCCCCATTCATTCTTTCCTTTAAACGGATCAGTTGTCCTGGTCCCTTTGCAGAAAAACAGCCCCAAAGCATGATGTTTCCACCCCCATGCTTCACAGTAGGTATGGTGTTCTTTGGATGCAACTCAGCATTCTTTGTCCTCCAAACACGACGAGTTGAGTTTTTGCCAAAAAGTTCTATTTTGGTTTCATCTGACCATAAGACATTCTCCCAATCTTCTTCTGGATCATCCAAATGCTCTCTAGCAAGCTTCAGACGGGCCTGGGCATGTACTGGCTTAAACAGGGGGACACATCTGGCACTGCAGGATTTGAGTCCCTGGCGGCGTAGTGTGTTGCTGATGGTAGGCTTTGTTACTTTGGTCCCAGCTCTCTGCAGGTCATTCACTAGGTCCCCCCGTGTGGTTCTGGGATTTTTGCTCACCTTTCTTGTGAACATTTTGACCCCACGGGGTGAGATCTTGCGTGGAGCCCCAGATTGATGGAGATTATCAGTGGTCTTGTATGTCTTCCATTTCCTAATAATTGCTCCGACAGTTGATTTCTTCAAACCAAGCTGCTGACCTATTGCAGATTCAGTCTTCCCAGCCTGGTGCAGGTCTACAATTTTGTTTCTAGTGTCCTTTGACAGCTCTTATGTCTTGGCCATAGTGGAGTTTGGAGTGTGACTGTTTGAGGTTGTGGACAGATGTCTTTTATACTGATAACAAGTTCAAACAGGTGCCATTAATACAGGTAACGAGTGGAGGACAGAGGAGCCTCTTAAAGAAGAAGTTACAGGTCTGTGAAAGCCAGAAATCTGTACCTATGTGTACCTATGATGAAAATTACAGGCCTCATCTTTTTAAGTGGGAAAACTTGCACAATTGGTGGCTGACTAAGTACTTTTTTGCCCCACTGTACCTCAAATCGTTATATTATCAAGTTGATGGCACAGTCATATAGCCTGGCACCTACATAAAGCTGAGTGACTCAATCATTCATGGTTTTGGATCAAAATAAATATGTACCAACATTCTTTCTGATAGTCTTTAATAAAGAAATGTTTTGGTTATCCTGGACACCATGTACAGTTTTATAATAGCCCATTATGGGCTATGAGCAGGACAATATACCGTTGCCAACACCTCTCTGTATTTTGATGCTTTGTGGATGGGGCTTCCACAGTGGTGCAGCTGTCTAAGACATTGCATCACAGTGCAAAATGTGTTGCTTCAGATGCAGGTTCAATACCTGTGCTTGCCACCACCGGGAGACCCATGAGGCAGGAGGCTTTTGATTTTAATTGTGAATCCCTCAATTCTCTATGTAATTATTGGCGGAGTGTCACGTCATATTTTTCTATATACTGCAGGCCATAGGAGACATGAGTCTCACTAGTGTTGAGTAATGTGCTGTTAAAAGTGGTGTAGGTCTTATTTATTTAAAGAGCATATTGAAGTTAGAAGCAATAGGATTTGAAGCAATAGCCTACAACTATTTTAGCACCGTTTCGCGCTGCTCTGAGACAAGCATGGAGACTGGTCTTGATAACTCAATGAGATTTTTATTTTCACTGAATCTCCGTTTGGGTATTAGTTAGACTACAATTAGGGTGTAGAAATGTTATGCTCTTAGTGTAACCTTTAACTAGGTAAGTCAGTTAAGGACAAATTCTTATTTGCAAGGACAGCCTACTCCTTCCTCCCTGTCGGGTAATTGAACCCCTGTCTCCCGTGTGCCCGTACAACACAGGGATTCTTTAGCTAAATAGGCCAGTACTGTTTCATTTTTCTTGGAATAGAAACACCATACTGTTTATCAAATTCATTAAGCAAAATTTCTTTAAATCAGTCCCATATACTATACATTCTTACAAAAAAGGTTTTGAATTCTCTAGTACAGCCACTATTGAAGGCTATCAAATGCTTCTCAAAGATGCCCTCTGTTGGTCAAACTAGCACTAACTAGCATTAATGGTAACAGTGGTTGACACTTAAATAACGTGCCATATAATTCTGCGGCACAATGCAAGCTGTGCTGCAGTATGCTGCAACTTTTAAAAGACAAACCACTATGTATATAGACATGGAATCACTGGTCACTTTAATCATGTTTACATACTACTTTACTTAATTAACTTTAACCATGCACATCACTGTCTGGCACACAACTATCCACCCCACATCCCTGGCTTCCTGTCCTGGCAAACATTATATATCTGGAGACTTGCAATAACTCACAAAATTATTTGAAAAGGTCTGCAACACCCCACTCCTGTCGCTTCATGAGGACCTCTTCAACCCACCAAAGATATGCCTGCCCTCAAGAAAGTTGATTTGGGAAGACCGACTTAGGCTTTTTTGGGACAAATTCACTTAATGTAAAGTTATCCAAAGGTTAATTTTTGATTCCATATATACATTTTTGTATTTAACCTTGATTTTGACAGGGAGTCAGTGCTGAGACCAAGGTCTCTTTTCCTGATGAGCCCTGTAAAGCACCACAAAACACTCTTGCAACTACATCAAGACAACTCTTAGCGGTTGAGAACCATTCATTTAGGAGGACTTACATGTTTCCAGGAGATTCCGTCATTCAGAGAGAGGAAGAGTCCGGTCCGAGCAGTGAGACCAGGGTTGGTGACGGCTCTGAGATGGTCAAGACTATGATAGGGAAAGAGACCGAAGACAAGAAAATGTGGCTGTTCTGTAGGCTTCTGTAAAGAGAAGCAACTGCTATATACTGTACACTTGCTGAAATATTATTATAGTAGTTCCCTCAGAGGATGGAAGACACTGGTCTACGCACAAAACAAGACTAACACAGAGGGAAGACAACTAGTGAAGGACTGCACAGCTGTAGCTTTAGAGACAAATCAAATGGCTGGTGTCTGCTCTGCACACATGACAGAGAGAAAATACAGTGGAAAGATGGCATGTGCATGACTGGCTTAGTTAAATTACACTGGCTAAGTTAAGTTATGGACCTTGGCACAGGTTCTCCTCTGTCTCGGGATTATTGAAGTTTAGCTCTGTAAACTGACAATCAGGGAGAGTGGGGAGAGAGAGAAAGGATGGGTGAATCTTTGAACTTAGTTGGCTAACACTGGGACATCAAGTTACACTTCTCAGTTCTGTTTAACTTGCATATCAATCAGCTAATGAATATACTAATAGCATAGCTGCATAGCTAGATAATGAACATACCTGGCTCTATTGTTTCTAGCTAATATATAGGCTATAATATTATTCAAACCTGGTCTTAAACAACAAAACTAACGTTAGCTCGAATTACCTCAAGTCTCTTTAAGCTAGGTAGTGAAGTTTCAATTGTTTCCTGGTCTAAACCAATTATCTATTTTCGAATACAAACACATTAGTTGTTTATCTAGCTACCTACCATTAGTTAGATAATGTTAGCTAGAATTAACCCAACATAGCTAGCTAACGTTAGCTAGCTAGCAGCCAACAAGTTCTTGAATTAAATTAACATGAATTAAACTCAAATTCGGTACATGGGAATTTAACGGCAAAAGTAATTTTTATGTGCACTGCATCACACAAAGCCTTTTATCCGCAAAAATCTAGTATTATGGATACATCTCTGGTGGGAAAATGTGCATATTGTTTTATGCAGATTTTTTGAATATTCGCATGTAAATCTGTCACAAATTGGATGGAAACCTAGCTCTAGTGACCATTATTTTTGAGAAGCCCAATTTTGATTGGGTTCGGGCATAAGAAGAGCGTCTGCTAAATGACTTAAATGTAAATGTAAGTGAAAACTAATTCCAAGATGTGTACTTTCAGTGAACTTCAGTTTAAATCTCTTTCTCTGCTCATGCTTTGGAGTTCACAATGTATGGGGAGGTTCTAAGGGTTATGCTCGGTGGTGGACAGAGATCAGCCAATTATGAAGTGTTTTTTTTTTTCATCCGCTCCTACCATAGACTTCCAGTCAATTCCCATTCAGAGGTGCTGCGAAACCAGACGGTTCAACAGAGAGATGGCTGGTGGACGATATTATCGAACACCTAACCTTGGTTCCCCTAGGCACTGTGTTTTGCAGTTGTGATGATAACCAGCAGGAATTAAAGACTTGGTCCATGACCTACAAAGAAGAATGTTTGCTTGGAAATGCTTGGAGCTCTTCCGATTTATGTATAAAAACAATTTATACATCATCCCACAGGCCTATTCAATAAGAATATAGAATGAAAATAAAAGATTCATACAATAAAGTAACAAAACTCCACTTCTCGCAAGCCTTTTCAAGCTACTTGTTATAAAGAGAGACTAGTACAGTTAAGACAGTTATTTTCTGTACAGTCAGTGAATTGAACTGCAAGTCTGCATAAAACAGTGTGGTTTTGTTCAGATGTGAGTGTGTGTGTGTGAAATAAATGCGTAAGTGAAGCTGTGTGGGTGGCACTGCCCACTGATCTGTCACTGGTGAGAGTGCTAAGCAGCAGAATAGAGCAGCTGTGTGTGTGTGTGTGTGTGTGTGTGTGTGTGTGTGTGTGTGTGTGTGTGTGTGTGTGTGTGTGTGTGTGTGTGCTTGAATATCCCTGCAGATGCAATACAGTCTTGTGGAGAGGGCAAGGCCCACGCCTCCCACACACGTGCGCATATGGATGCTCAAGTGTACGTATACACACCAAGCATGTCGTGACAACCTCTAACTTGTGTGCCCAAGGAAGTATGGCAATTTTGACGCAGAGAATATTATTGGCTCTCTGCCTCTCTCTAGCAGGCACAGTGTGGGAGCCAATGTAGGTGGGCATGAGGTGGGTAATGTGGGGGTGGCACCGCGCTGGCTGTGTTTGGTTGGAGTGAGTCACACTACGTCCACCCACCCCCTCAACCACACACACACACACGCAGGCCCTACTGCATACACATGAAGCCTCACACGACATGGTAAAGTCACATTTTTAGTGTGTTTCATAATGACAGATCTGTGTCTCTGCCACGTGGATGACTAATCGATTCACTTGCTCACCAAGTAGGTTGTTCAACCAATTTGGTGCCTTTTGAGATGTTTAACTAGGTAAAACATTAAACTTTTGATTTGACCATTTTCACAACCAAATGAAAGACCTCCGGCCACCAAACCAACCAGCAGCCTCACAGCTCTCCAAGCTGGCAGTCTGACTGATCAGCCTAATTGGCAGCACTTGATGTTCTTATCAATCAGGCTCAGCATCTGGACAAGGCTGCTGCTGCCCCCTGGGGGAATGGAGTGTGGTAGTGAGCTGTAGTGTGTCTAAATGGCCTAACAAATTGCCTAACCTGTCCCTTATCATTCACAAAAAAATGTTTTCTTGTTAAAACATTTCTAGCCTGTCTATCTATAGGTAACAGGGATGATGAGTTATGGGGCGACCTTGGTTTTCCACCACAAAACACCAGAAATGGCAAAAAAGAGTAGAACCAGGATCAAATCAAATTATTGGTCACGTGTTTAGCAGATATTATTGTGGGTGTAGTGAAATGCTTGTGTTTCTAGCTCCAATAGTGAAGTAATATCTAACAAGTAATATCTAACATTGCACAACGATACACACAAATCTAAGTAAAGGAGTGGAATTAAGAATATATAAATATATGGACAAGCAATGTCAGAGCAGCATATATTAAGATGAGGTAGAATAGAATACAGTATATACATACTGATATGAGTAATGCTAGAATATGTATACGTTATTCAAGTTGCTAGTGATTTCAAGTCTATGTATATAAGCAGCAGCCTCTAATGTGCTAGTGATGGCTATTTAACAATCTGATGTCCTTGAGATAGAAGCTTTTTTTCAGTCTCTCAGTCCCAGCTTTGATGCACCTGTACTGGCCTCGCCTTCTGGATGATAGTGGGGTGAACAGGCAGCGGCTTGGGTGGTTGTTGTCCTTGATGATCTGTTTGGCCTTCCTGTGACATCGGGTGCTGTCGGTGTCCTGGAGGGCAGGTAGTTTGCCCCCGGTGATGCATTAGGCAGACCGTACCAGCCTCTGGAGAGCCCTGCGGTTGTGGGCGGTGCAGTTGCCGTACCAGGCGGTGATACAGCCCGACAGGATGCTCTCAATTGTGCATCTATAAAAGTTTGTGGGGGTTTTAGGTGCTAAGCCAAATGTATTCAGCCTACTAAGGTTGAAGAGACACTTTTGCTCCTTCTTGGGTCCTGGACTTCCTGAAGGGCCGCCCTCAGGTGGTGAAGGTAGGAAACAACACCTCCACTTCACTGATCCTAAACTCTGCGGCCCCACAAGGATGCCTGCTCTGCCCCCTCCTGTACTCCCTGTTCACCCATGACTGCGTGGCCATTTTTCTATAACTTTGACGCTGTGATTTGACTGTTTGATGTTCAATGTTTCTTTTTGAAATCGTTTTATTTTATACATATTTAACCTTTATTTAACTAGGCAAGTCAGTTAAGAACAAATTCTTATTTTACAATTTTACAATAGACCACGCTAGGTCATTTGTGTGCCGCCCTATGTGACTCCTGATCACGGCCGGTTGTGATACAGCCCGGGATCGAACCAGGGTCTGTAGTAACTACTCTAGCTCTGAAATGCAGTGCCTTCGACTGCTGTGCCACTCAGAACAGTTTCACCATATTAAAACAAGAGTTCAGTTCACTTAACAGTGTTGCCCTTAAAATGGGAAACAGATGTGAATTAATCACATTAAATAAATAATAGTCAGATATGAATTTGTCAAAGCAATAAAGTAACTAGGGCTTTACAATGATGGTCAAAACTGGGAGCAATGTTGGAGTAAAGTGGGTTAAGATCTTGCTAGTAGTCACAGAGGGTGCATGGAGGGACATGTCAAAATGATGAAATTTGGGACTTTAGCACATCTTTATTCATATATATAAAATCTGATTTATTGCATTCTACATGTGGTCTACATTAAAGGTCACTTAATTTAATATAACATGCTTTTAAAATTCAATATTGGTGCACAATTTCTACTTAAAATATCAAAGGGATGCAAAAGGCAGTGTTTTCATGGAACAACCCAAGTGCTCTCTAGTCCTTGTATCCACAGACCTCCCCAGCTTCAAAGGGAGAGGCTTTGTTCATCCATTTACATCAACAATCTCTGTTGCTGTCAGACAGTAACCAACCTGACACACTGTATACAGAATGGAACAAGTGCCTTGCTCAGGGGTACAATGGCAGATTTTCTCATCAGCCCTGGGATTTGAACCAGTAATCCTCAGGTTGCTGGCTCTCCTCTTAACCTCAAGGGTATCAACCACGTTGAATTGTTTTTTGGCAGCCGTGGCTTACCTGGGCGTTTTTGTACCATTTGTTATTTTGTCGGCTCCACCATGATCCTTGCTTTTACACACTGTTACCAAAAATGCCCGGGAGTAAATATTAAAGTAAATGTAGGATATATGCATTATTAATATGCCCCCTAATTCCAAATGCACTTTATTTGGCGGCGTTAGAAGCATTAAATATCTGGACTCAGGTGAAGCAATAGCACGCACACCACCACATTCCCATTCCTATAACGGCATTCAACAGTTTAACCAGCCACCTGAGTGAATGTGACAAACAAGTCACGTTTATAGTATAGCCAGGGCTCATGTTGACACACTTTGACTTGGCTGTGTGAATTTGTCTGCTAAAACCCTGATAATGTCAGATAGTGCATTCAAAGTTAATTGATTCATGCCATGAACTTTTTTTGCCCTGCACCTTACAGTGCCTGTTTCACTGGTGGCTGAGCTCAATGAGTTTGCTTTCAGGGCTACACCCATCTGTAAATCTGCACTATTGTGAGGGGGCCATGTTCAATGGGAGAGCACAATTTAACCTCGCAGTATATTTCAGATAGAGCAGTAATGTATAGGGAAAAGACAGGCAGGGTGTAGGCAGGGTAGCCTAGTGGTTAGAGCATTGGACTAGTAACCAAAAGGTTGTAAGTTCAAATCCCAAAGATACAAATCTGTCATTCCACCCCTGAACAAGGCAGTTAACCCACTAGGCTGTCATTGAAAATAAGAATTTGTTTGTAACTGACTTGCTGAGTTAAATGAAGGTAAACATTTCAGCCAGACATTTTGGATCAATGTCCCCGGCTCAGGAGGACACAACTTCACCTCTCAATGGAGCTCAGATGTGGGTTCAAAAATTGTTTAAATTCACTCAAATGCCAGACTTAGTGGGGCTTGCACTTTTGGAACTATTCTATTGGTCCATTAAACCAGGCTAGCTCAATCAAGCACAAAAAGTATATTTAAAATGACTTCAAAAGGCATTTGAAACAAGTCTGGTTGTGGAGTATAGGACTTGACAATCTAATGTTAGGATATTCTAATATTGCCACTATCCCTATATTGTAGTCATTATCCATGAGATTTACACTTCAAACTTCACATTCATAATGTGTGGCAAATGTTGGCCCTATGTTCCCATCAATTCAGCCACTGTGGTGGTGTTTTGTTATCTCAAACACATCAGGCCCCTGAGACCAGTCATGGTGTGCTAATCTTTCTTATGGGGCTAGGCTATGGGGGTTTGAAAATGCCCCTTCCATCATGTGAGTCATGTCAGTTACAAGTCTTTCCGCTAGACACCTCTGTTTTAAAATTTGCTCTTCTTCCATTCTTTCAAAGTTCCATTATTTCTCCTCTCTGCCCTTTCTTGTTCCTTTGCAGCAGTACATTGTCAGTCTTTTATAAGTCGGCTTCAATGTAATTATGATGGATGGCACCTGCAGGATGGTGTTTATTTAGGGAACGGCAGGATCATCTTGCCAAAATGAATGTGGCCTTTCTTTTAAGGCCTTTCTTTTAAGGCCTTTCTTTTAATGGGAGAACAATGAAAAATAGCTCTTTGTACAAATGCCAGTAGACTAATCTGATTTTGTACTTTCTGTTCTCTCTCTTTTCTATCTCTGTCTGTTATTATTTTTGTGTGTGTGTGCCCATGTGCGCACTTCCACAAGTGCATGCGTCCTTGCCAGACGTCGTCCGCCAGCCCGTGTCGGAGCCTTGAGAAGGGATTTTGTCAGCAAGTGACGAGTCTATGACCATGACTTCCATTGCACTCTTGTTTTGAAATAAACTATTGATCTGATTTACCTCTCCAATGTTCCCGCTAATATTATACCCCGCAGGACAATCCATCACAAGTGGCTGCTACTAATGGCACTTGATGTCAAAGCCTTTCGACCATTCTGGGTCAATGAAGATGAAATGTCAGAGAGTTTAGTGAATTATATCTGACGTACTGTGCTGTGACACAAAGCTCTATAGGCTATCCGCTACTGGCACAAGATGGCTGCCCTGTTGCCAGCAATTTAGTGATGTGATGTCACACTGCATGTACACTGTGGCACGTTTATTAGGGACACCACCCATTCACTAAAATAGGTTGCTCCTATTGACAGTGAATCATGTGGCCGTGGCTTGCTATATAAAACAGGCATTGAGGCATTCAGTTACTGTTCGATTGAACGTTAGAATGAGCAAAACAAGTGACCTAAGCGACTGAGCATGGCATGATCGTCGGTGACAGGTGCGCCGGTTACAGTATCTCAGAAACGTCTGCCCTCCTGGGCTTTTCACGCATGACAGTGTCTTGGATTTGGTGCTACAAACAAAAAGGATCCAGTCAGCTGCAGTCCTGTGGGCAAAAACAGCTTGTTGATGAGTGGTCAAAGGAGAATGGCAAGAATCGTGCAAGTCAACAGGCGGGCCACAAACAGACAAATAACAGTGCAATACAACAGTGGTGTGCAGAGCGGCATCTCGGTTTGCACAACTCGTCAGTCCTTATCACAGATGGGATATTGCAGCAGATGACCACGCCGAGTTCCACTCCTATCAGCTAAAAACAAGAAGAAGTGGCTCCAGTGGGCATGCGATCACCAAACACTGTACAATTGAGTGTAAAAACATTGCCTCATCCAACGTATCCCGTTTCCCATTGTATTATGCTGATGGCACAGTCAGGATTTGGCGTAAACAGAGTCCATGGCCCCATACTGCCTGATGGAAACAATACAGGCTGGTGGCAGTGGTGTAACGGTGTGTAATGTTTTCTGGCACACATTAGGTCCCTTGATACCAATTGAGCTATGTGTCCACGCCCCACGCCTCAGCCCTCTCCTGTACTCCCTGCTCACCCATGACTGCGTGGCCAGTACACATCACGGACAAACTGAAATGGTCCACCCCCACAGACAGCGTCAGCGCAGCAGCGCCTTCTTGTCACCAAAAACACCCCACCCACTTTGCCAAAGCACAGCCCCCACACCACTAGAGGGATATCTTCAACCACCAACCTACCATCCTGAGACAAGGCCGAGTATAGCCCACAAAGATCTCAGCCACGGCACAACCCAAGGGGACACCTACACCACCCGATGTCACAGGAAGGCCAAAAAGATAATCAAGGACAACATCCACCCGAGCCCATGCCTGTTCACCCCGCTGCTATCATCCAGAAGGCGAGGTCAGTACAGGTGCATCAAAGCGGGGACAGAGAGACTGAAAAACAGCTTCTGTCTCAAGGCCATCAGACTGTTAAACAGCCATCACTAACATTGCGTGGCTGCTACCAACATACTGACTCAACTCAAGCCACTTTAATAATGGAAAAATGTATGTAATAAATGTATCACCAGCCACTTTAAACAATGCCACTTTATATAATATTTACATACCCTACATTACTCATCTCATATGTATGTACTGTACTCTATACCATCTACTGCATCTTGCCTATGGCGTTCAGCCATCACTCATTCATATATTTTTATGTACATATTCTTATTTATTCCTTTACACTTGTGTATGTATAAGGTAGTTGTTGTGAAATGATTAGGTTAGATTACTTGTTAGATATTACTGCATGGTCGGAACTAGAAGCACAAGCATTTCACTACACTCGCATTAACATCTGCTAACCATGTGTATGTGACAAATTAAATTAAATTTTATTTGACATTGACAGTGTTTTCTTAGCTACTAATAGCTTTCTATTAGGTCACTTGTGGAGATCTTTGAAATAGTACAGAATCCATCTTTGGAGACCTTGAATATATTAGTATCACATGTATTCATTCAACGTTTTCATAAAAATTTTCACAACCAGATTGTCGTGGTTAACATAGTTTTACTTACTGTAAAAATTGAATTTATAGCCTGGGTGTTTATTTGCTTAAATTACGGAATATAACAGACACTTATTAGATACAGGCTTCTATTTGAGACAGGCAACTTCCTTAATGCACACAGTGTTTGCGCATTTGTGTAGTTCATTGTTTAATCCCAGAATTCACTTCCAGCATTTTAGTCAGTTGTTTTATTTCCTGCACTGAGTTATCATTTACATACTGTCACATTTATTTTGTCTTATTATGCCTTATATCTTCCTTGACATAATTATTATTTTCTGACTCTGCTTTTTCCGCAGTTCTTACTTTCACCACTATCTGACGATTTCCAGGGGTCTGTACTACCAAAATGTTTTGACTGTTTTTGTGCTTTCCAGTTACCTAGCAGTTTATTACTGGTGATAAAAAAAGGATGATTTGCTATCATTGTCTTGTGTCATTGCTGAATAATTGAATGTAACAAGTCAAACATTAAACCTCGTAAACGATTGATGATAATTCGTGATTACCTTGTAAACAATTTTCGACCTGGCATTTATTTGAAACAGACGTTTATTTGCTGAAATGTGTGCTGTTGCCCAGCGATTTAAAGGGACAGGCAGTTGGCTATATGAGACTCATGTTTAATATCATTTTTACGGTACACAATTTCAGTGAAAAAAATAGCTTTCATATCTGCAGACACATCATTATGATAATCACTTCATTTTCATGGCTGAGATGAGATTCCAAAAGACTTATGCAAGCTCTATAGTGTACTCTAAATGAAAGAAAGATGCATCTTGGAAAACAACTTGCATCTCATTGTAGTGATAATGAGCACACAACATTTATGTGTGTGAATATGTGTTAAAGTTCGTGATGCGCGGGTTGACTCATAACCTGCAGTCTCCGCGGTTATCCGCGGGGCGGGCTGGTTAAGGGTCATTAAATATTCTGTGGATGAAGGGCGTGTGGGTGGCGGTCGAGATGAATAAAGAGAATATACATGAAAATCTATAAATGTATAATTCTTGTGCAATTTATATCTATAGGCAACATTGAGGTTTTTCTTTAATTATTTTTTGGGCTATTCATGTATGCATAAGTCTAAGCTTTAGGGCCTAACTTTACGCTTGCCAAATCGTCAAGCACTTTTGGGAACGGGCAGAAAAAGTTTACTTTGATCCACTGAGGCAAAAAGGACAGTCGGAGTTTAATTCAATAAGAGAAAAGCTGCGAAATGGAAAGTTGAAGTGGTAAAGAAGGATGATTGGAGTGCCTATGTTGTGTGATAATGGTGAGGTACTATACAAATTCGACAGTCACAAGACGGGGACTTAAAATATGCCTATGTCACGTCAAGGGAACTGTAACCTACTGTTCAGATGGATTAAATGGAAACTGAAATCTGGACACTAACTGTAGGTCTATAACCTCTCACATAGTGTTAATATTAACTCCTGTTGCAGTAAAATTATACTCCAAAATGTACATTTTGACTCAGGAACAGGAGTGAAAAGATCTATTTCTTTCTTTCAGCATCTTGAGAGAATGTGAATGTGCAGTTAGATACCATCAGTTTGAGGTGCTATCTTTGTCAGCACCATACAAATCAAATCAAATGTATTTATATAGCCCTTCTTACATCAGCTGATATATCAAAGTGCTGTACAGAAACCCAGCCTATAACCCCAAACAGCAAGCAATGCAGGTGTAGAAGCACGGTGGCTAGGAAAAACTCCCTAGAAAGGCCAAAACCTAGGAAGAAACCTAGAGAGGAGCCGGGCAATGAGGGGTGGCCTGTCCTCATTGCCTGGCTGTGCCGGGTGGAGATTAAAACAGAACATGGCCAAGATGTTCAAATGTTCATAAATGACCAGCGTGGTCAAATAATAATCACAATAGTTGTTCAGGGTGCAACAAGTCAGCACCTCAGGAGTAAATGTCAGTTGGCTTTTCATAGCCAATCATTGAGAGTATCTCTACCGCTCCTGCTGTCTCTAGAGAGTTGAAGACAGCAGGTCTGGGACAAGTAGCACGTCCGGTGAACAGGTCAGGGTTCCATAGTATTGATAGTATTTCAACCATATAAAATATGCATCCAGGCCGAATTGAAATCCTATCAGAAACATGTTGGGTCATTTTCATAGCTTTCTATTTCTTTACAACTGATCAAACTGATGCTATTAGGACATTTTGCGGAAATGTTTCCCTTTTTTTAAACAAGTTATTGCATTTTCTCGCAGGTCCCTGAACGTCTCTGCAAAAGAAGCAAGGTTGACTGAGTGAACTGCCTGTATCTAATTATAGTTGACCAAAATTTCTGAAATTAGCATCAGAAACCTATATAAATTAGGCACACTAAAAACCTGCACCTGTTCTGCTATCTCTGACTAGCCTAGTTGCGGATGGATTGTTAGCAATTGCAGGCGGGTGCTGGTGATCAAACAGCTGACCCGCACACCACTAGTGCACGTGTGTGTGCATGCATGCGTGTGTGTGTGTGTGTGCACGCTTGTACGTGTATTGGGCCTTGAGCAGAGTGACTGGCATAACCCAGTAAACACATTAGCACATCCGTAGGAGGCAACACCAGGTGTCTACAACACTCCTTATTCAGGGCTAAACAAGCTTTAAATGGCTCTTTTCTTCGTCCTTGCTCACTGTGTAGGAAAACAGAGGGGGTTCGAGAAGCAGGCAGGTATTGAGAGAACGCCAGGATGTCACCTGTGAGTCATTACCCATGCTGCCTCGTTGCTCTAGTCGCTGCCCTCGTGAGGTCAGTTAACCTCCCACGTAGTCGCATAGTCAGACAGTTTTGTGTCCTATGTCTAAACGTGGTCATCCGCTATTGAAGATGCTAAATAGTTACAAAGAGGGAGGGAGAAAGGGTGTGTGTGAGTGGGGTGCTTAGAGAAAAATATTATAATATAGGCTACATGATATATCATCTGTCCACGTAGAAACAAATGGTCAGAAGTGGGGTCATCTTGACCTGATTCACTACTGGTCGATGTATTCCTTCCGTAACTCCACTACAGAGTCCAGGAGTTTGCTACCTTGCATTAAAGGTTCAATGAATGAAAAAACGTGGCTCACACAGTTTCCTTCCAGGTACTTTGAGGAACCCAATAAAATTATCCCACAATTGATCCAACTGTGTTTCTCTATCGGTTTTAATAAAGTTTTGACAGCGGGATCCGGACCGCTAGCCTCTTGTCCAATAATGCATTTGAGCACCTGTGGGCCGTGAGGCTGTAAAGTGCCCAATAAAAGTGGAATTGTTTGCGGAGAGCCTGGCAGGGGCTGCCAAATACCAAATATTCTGCAGATAAAAGCTGGGTGGAGGCAGATATTCTTCCTGAGCCCCAACCACCGAACGTTGTTGTTGCTGCTGCTGCTGCTTCAATGCAGTGTTCCTCCGTCTATCTGTTCTTTTTTCTATCTATCTCTGCCAGAAAACTTAACAGATACAGTAACATTTTTCATACGATTTCCAAAAATAATATTGGTGTATGTATTAAATTCTGTAATATTCATCTGTGGCAGGCGCTACGGTTATGTATGCCATTCCACTCGTCTGGGAAGGCTTTCCACTAGATGATGGAACGTTGCTGCTAGGACCGGCTTCCATTCAGCCACAAGAGCATTATTGAGGTAGGGCACTGATGTTGGGTGATTAGGCCTGGCTTGCAGTTGGTGTTCCAATTCATCCCAAAAGTGTTCGATAAGGCTGATGTCAGGGCTCTGTACAGGCCAGTAAAGTTCTTCCACTTTGATCTTGATAACCATTTCTGTATGGACTTAGCTTTGTGCACAGGGGTATTGTCATGCTGAAACATGAAAGGGCACATAATCATCTAGAATGTCATTGTATGCTGTAGCATTAAGATTTCCCTTCACTCGAACTAAGGGGCCTGGCCCAAACCATGAAAAACAGCCCCAGACCATTATTCCTCCTCCGCCAAACTTTACAGTTGGCACTATGCATTGAGACAGGTACAGTTCTTTTGGCATCCGCCAAACCCAGATTCGTCCGACGGACTGCGAGATGGTGAAGTGTGAGAACGCATTTCCACTGCTCCAGAGTCCATTGGCGGCGAGATTTACACCACTCCAGCCGACACTTGGCATTGTGCATGGTGATCTTTGGCTTGTGGCCTGCTCGTCCATGGAAACCCACGTCATGAAGCTCCCAACGAACAGTACTTGGAACTCGGTAGTGAGTGTTGGAACTGAGGACAAACCATTATTACTTGCTACATTCCTGTGAGATTGTGTGGCCTAGACGTTTCCACTTCACAACAACAGCCCTTACAGTTGACCGGGGCAGCTCTTCAGGGCAGAAATTTGACGATCTGACTTGTTTCAAAGGTAGCATCCTATGACGACGACCCGCTGAAAGTCACTGAGCTCTTCAGTAAGGCCATTCTACTGCCAGTGTTTGTCTATGGAGATTGTATGGCTGTGTGCTCGATTTTATACACCTGTCAGCAACAGGTGTGGCTGAAATAGCCGAGTCCACTATTTTAAAGGCGTTCACATGCTTTTGTATATATACTGTATGTTAGAGTTGCAATCGGATTTTGCTGCAATACAGAAAGCCCTTGTTGATTTAAAATGTGTACTTAATACGGGCAAAACTAAATATGTTCTGTAATTCACAACAACATTTCTCATTTCTACATATTCACTCATTGGATGGCTCTCTCATCAAGGAGGTTGCAGCTTAAAAAATAGCATATCTGGGCGTTTGGATTGATGAAGCGCTAACGTTTAAAAAGCATACGATGAGCTAGTTACAAAGCTTAAAAAAGTGGGCTTCTTTTTTAGAATTGGATCTGGCCTCCTCCATGAACAGCGGGAAGCAGATTGTGCAGTCATCCTTCTTGCCATTTCCTGACTACAGTGACACCATTTACCAGAATGCAGCAGCCACTACTTTTATATCGTTGAATGCCGTCTGACATTGCGCCCTTTGCTTTGTTACAGGTGGCAGTTGTAATACTCATCACAGCATTCTGAAACAGGTCAGCTCGACCTCACTAAAGTCCTGTACATCCCTTCATTACTCCTTTCTTGTTTACAAAGCTCTGCTCCACAAGCATCCAACATACCTCACTTCCTTGTTGAAATATAAAAATATGACATACCATTTGCAGGGTTTGGTGGACTCATGAGGTCCAGTTTGTCTCCACAAAGTTTGGTAAATCCACCTTTTAGTTTTACCACAGTTATCACATACCTTACAAAACAGATTACATCTGGATTCCCTTGTGCTGATAGGGCATTTTAAACTATGTTGTTAAATGAGTTTACTGAAGTGTGGAATGGTTTCTATTGACTATTATATGTTGTTGTAATAACCTGAGGGTAATGTTTTGTAGTTTTTTATCTTTTGTTGTTGTGTTGATGGTATTTTTGTCCTCAGGGCACCATTGGAAATGAGACACTGGTCTCAATTGGGCTTCCCTGAATAAATAAAAGTACAAAAATGATTTTTTTGGGGGGGGGATTTGCATGCCCATTTGACGAATCATGATGTGGTAGAGCTGAGGCTCGAAATGAGCCATGGATTTTAAATGTGAAGAACAATATGAGGTAGATGTCAGGGGAGCGAATCGGATGTAAAAAGCTAGGTTTAACCAGATGTTGTGGCTAAGACGCACAGTTGGTTCAAGCTACTCTACCTGGAATCCACAAAAACTCGTTGCCTCAGTAGCCTTACACATTCTAAGCTCGTTTGATTACAAAAACACATCAAATGACGAACTGATGAGTTTCAGCCGACGTTCACTTTGTGGGTCTATGAGATGGAGACGTTTGATTAATGACATTGATTATGCTAGCGATGTTAGCGTAGCCTCCCAGTGATAACTGTAATGGGGCTAATAACTTCTTTAGCGTGTGTGATTGGACAGCGTTAAGAATGGGTGATATTGGCATTAGCGCTGTGGCTAGGAAGAGGCTAGAACCAGAAGTGAGAGCTTGCTGAAAATTTTTGAAACAGCAGCAACAGGACATCGGCAAAATGTATAGCCTAACATACCTCATCACCCTGTAAGGGTATCAAGACCTACCTACAGTGTATCTGGGCCTAAAAATAATGTGCTACAAGTATATGTTGTCGGTTTGACTGCTCTTAGTTAGCTTTTGGAAAGCTATTTGGGCTAGGCTACTGTAGATGACGTGTGATTCCCATCTGTGTGTGTGTGTGTTTGTTTGTGTTAATTGGTGTGTGCCTGTACGATTTGCCCATGTGTGTTTGTGCCTGAGCTTGTGTGTCCACTTGTTTGCTATGTGCATGTTTAAAAAAAATTGTGTCCTTGTGCGTGCCTATGTAGGGTTACGTATGAGAGAAGGAGAGTTGGGACATAATGGAATAGGCCAGCGAATGAGCTAGCCTAGCAGTTATTAATGCCATATTAACAGCCAAATACTCCATAAAAGTGAATGATTGTGCTCTTTGGAATTCCATCCACATGAATACAAATGGACCCATCTGAGTGGAATGAAATTCCAATGGAGTTGACTTCCATCAAGTGTGCTACGGTATATCCGTCATTCGAGGCAGGGGTGGCCAAATTTGTTGGCCAGATACATTTTCTGTCATGTTCTTCAATCCCCCAGAACCACTTGTCGTCCACATTTATTTTTCGGTCTTCTTTCTTTCTTTCTTTCTTTCTTTCTTTCTTTCTTTCATTTTCTTTTTCTTATCTTTTATATTAAAACACAGTTTTAATGTCTCTCATCCGTTGACTCAGAGGCTGTCGTTCACCACACGGATACAATATTGAGAATGGAGTAGGACGAGGTGGTGTGGGGAAGAGGATTTATTTTTGACTTTTGTGTTCTTCTCAAAAAGACCGAAATTTCCTTTGTGCATGGGGTGGGGGGAGTTACGATTTGAAACGAATCCCAGGGTTTTTTGTTTTTGTTGTGGGCCAAGGGTGAAAATTGCTTTGCGAGTATATTGGCCGGTTGAACACTGCCAGTATGTGTTGCCTGGGTCGACACGTCTCATGTGGACCCCCACCGCGAGCTGCGCCAGAGAAGAAAAATCAGTAACGCATGTCTCGCTTCCTCACAGCTTGGGCAAAATGCAAGATGTATGCAATGAGTCACCATTAATGAACTCGACCCATCTATCTACTCTGTGCTCATATGTTCTGTCTGTCTATTCTAATTGAAATACCTATTTTGTGCCCAGATACAGTATTTTGGCTTACTCTTTCCAATATCCCATTGTATACCAACCTCTCAAACCTTTGTACCATGTATTGTAACAATATTTAGTCTAGATCTGTTATATTTTAAACTAGGTGTAGGCTAGTGTTAAGTGAAACATGCATTTGCGCTGATATGGTTCTTGTCAATCCATCCAGACGGCCATTACACCTCTGATAGTGAGTGATACAGTCGGTAGCAGGGACAGCCGTCAACGTGGCCCGTAGTAGACAGGCGCTATGCTGGATAAAGGGACTGTCGTGTCTGATCGATTAGCTTGTAGGAGAGCTCAGCAGCACTGGACTCCGGTCATGTCAGTCATTAGAGGGTCCTCTCTCTCTCTCTCTCGCACTCTCACACACTCGCTCTCTCTTTAGATGTATCACAGGGTCTCTTTTTTTCACCTTCTCTCGCTCTCTTTAGATGTATCATAGGGCCTCTTTGTTACCTTCTCTCTCTTGATGTATAAATGAATCAATTTAATCATATTGGTTATGTGACACATGATTATTCTTTTCCTATTTTTTCAAAGCTAGAAAAATGATTTTGTTATTGTAAAATGTAACTTTTATATGAAATTACATTAGAGAGAATTTCCGGAGAAGGAGAGAATAACATGTTTTTGAAAGCTATAAACTAGGTAGCTACTAATCAGATTGTTCCCTCTTATTCTCTCCATGGTCCATCGAGCTGTGCCTGCACAGCTCACCTCGGACTGCCTCACAGAAGAAATATGAGCACACGCAGAGCAGGAGATTGAACTTCACTTAACTTTCCACAGTTTTCCCCTTTAGTTAACACTATCAATGTTTCACTCTACTGTGGCAATTGTGATCGAATCAACACCATATTAGCCACTTACAATGTAATATACTGAAACACAACGAACTATGCTAAATTTAGTATGCAAAACTAACTGTGCAAGAGATTTTCTTGTAGTCAGAGCGCTATTGGACTGGAACGACTCAAGCCCGTTTAATGGAAGCCTGTTTAATAGAATGTAGGCATTGAACACCACACGTTGGCCGCTCCTGTGGGCTGAATGATAGAACAGCTATTTCATGTTAAAATGTTATGGGAAAGCTTTTTTCTCCATTGTTTTTGATGGTAGGCCACTCTGGTAGACCTACATTATGATCAAATTGCCACAGTAGCCTACTTTGCCACTGTTAAAACGGTCACTGACGCTGTACCCGCTTTAAGTTTTCACAGTAAACATGCCAGAAGTTGCTCAGCAGACCTGAAATTTGCTCAGTTCCCGAAAATAATTGGAGCGAACATCGGTCATAGGTAACAGAGGCCCTGTCAGATGTACCAAAAAAAAAAAAAAAAAACTGACATTTAATCCAAGTAAAAATTCCCTGTCTTAGGTCAGTCGGGATCACCACTTTATGTTAAGAATGTGAAATGTCAGAATAATAATAGAGATAATTATTTTTTCTTCAGCTTTTATTTCTTTCGTCATGTTCCCAGTGGGTCAGAAGTTTACATCCACTCAATTAGTATTTGGTAGCATTGCCTTTAAATTGTTTAACTTGGTTCAAATGTTTCAGGTAGCCTTCCACAAGCTTCCCACAATAAGATGGGTGAATTTTGGCCCATTCCTCCTGACAGGGCTGGTGTAACTGAGTCAGGTTTGTAGGCCTCCTTGCTCGCACATGCTTTTTCAGTTCTGCCCACAAATGTTCTATAGGATGAGGTCAGGGCTTTGTAATGGCCACTCCAATATCTTGATTTTGTTGTCTTTAAACCATTTTCCACAACTTTGGAAGTATGCTTGGGGTCATTGTCCATTTGGAAGACGCATTTGCGACCAAGCTTTAACTTCCTGACTTCCTGTCTTGAGATGTTGCTACAATATATCCACGTAATTTTCATTCCTCATGAAGCCATCCATTTTGTGAAGTGCACCAGTCCCTCCTGCAGCAAAGCACCCCCACAACATGATGCTGCTCCCCCTTGCTTCACAGTTGGGATGGTGTTATTCAGCTTGCAAGCCTCCCCTTTTTTCCTCAAATGTCACGATGGTCATTATGGCCAAACAGTTCTATTTTTGTTTCTCAGACCAGAGGACATTTCTCCAAAAAGTACGACCTTAGTCCCTATGTGCAGTTGTAAACCGAAGTCTGGCTTTTTTATGGCGGTTTTGGAGCAGTGGCTTCAGTGCTGTGACCTTAGAAATCCTTGTTATTCTCTATGTTTGGTTAGGTCAGGGTGTGATTTGAGTGGGCATTCTGTGTTCTCTATTTCGTTGTGTTTGGCGGAGTGTGGTTCCCAATCAGAGGCAGCTGTCTCTGATTGGAGATCATACTTAGGCAGAACTTTTTCCCTCTTTCAGTGTGGGATCTTGTCTTTGTTTGAGTGCATGTAGATTGCACCACGAAGCTTTTCGTTCGGTGTATTGTTTTTCTTGGTGGAACATTTAAAAAAAGGATGTATGACTACCACGCTGCACCTTGGTCTCCTTCCAACTACAAACTTTACGATATGTTATCATTTTTTTTATAAACTATGAAAATAACTAAGATTTAAAAAATTGCCTCTTTCGAACCATAACCCTGTTTTACAAAATTAACTCAAACTATAGCTAAACAGTATGTTTTCTAGAATCATGTTGATGGCTCTTTTAGAACATGCTATGTGACGTTTGAATGACAAATTTTGTTTTTGTTTTCAGATAATCATGGATTTACATCCCAATGGGGCCTTTTTGAGACCGGTCTCTAACCTAACCCTAATCTAGATTCACAAAATGAACTCAAACTATGTCAGCAGACAATGCTGCCAAATTAACAATAGGTAACATTCTGAAACATTTTCACTTAGCAACTACACACTTGTGTCTGTAATTTAGAACAGCATCAGACATTTTTACTGTGGAAATATAAGGTGAGTGATACGGCAAATGGCCCTTCAAAATGTTCCATTCATCAGTATGGAATGGCCACTGACCTCTGTGCAAAATATGAGGACTTAGTAGTAGAGACGTGCTTTGGATCTGGGAACTAGTTCTGAAAAGGTGTTTAAAGTAGCTTATTAACTGTATCTCTTTCCAAGATCAAGATACTTTTGGTCATGTAGTGTATGTGGACACCTGCACGTCGAACATCTCATTCCAAAATCATGGGCATTAATATGGAGTTGGTCCCCCCTTTGCTGCTATGACAGCTTCCACTCTTCTGTAAAGGCTTTCCACTAGATGTTGAAACATTGCTGTGGGACTTGCTTCCATTCAGCCACGAGCATTAGTGAGGTCGGGCACTGATGTTGGGCGATTAGGCCTGGCTTTCAGTCGGCGTTCCAATTCATCCCAAATGTGTTTGATGGGGTTGAGGTCAGTGCTCTGTGGAGGCCAGTCAAGTTCTTCCACACCGATCTCGACAAACCATTTCTGTATGGACCTCGCTTTCAGCACAGGGGCATTGGGGCGGCAGGTAGCCTAGTGGTTAGAGCGCTGGACTTGTAACTGAAAAGTTGCGAGATCAAATCCCCAAGCTGACAAGATACAACTTTGTCATTCTGCCCCTGAACAAGGCAGTTAACCCACTGTTCCCAGGCCATCATTGAAAATAAGAATTTGTTCTTAACTGACTTGCCTAGTTAAATAAAGTTAAAAAACTTTTTTTTTTAAATAAATTATCATGCTGAATCAGGAAAGGGCCTTCCCCGAACTGTTACCACAAAGTTGGAAGCATAAAATCGTCTAGAATGTCCTTGTATGCTGTAGTGTTAAGATTTCCCTTCACTGGAACTAAGGGGCCGAGCACAAACAATGAAAAACAGCCCCAGACCATTATTCCTCCTCCACTAAACTTACTAGCTGTCACTATGCATTCCGGCAGGTAGCGTTCTCCTGGCATACGCCAAACCCAGATTCGTCCGTCGGACTGTCAATGTTGAAGCGTGATTCATCACTCCAGAGAACGCGTATCTACTGTTCCAGAGTCCAATGGCGGCAAGTTATACACCATTCCAGCCTATGCTTGGCATTGTGCATGGTGACCTTAGGCTTGTGTGTGGCTGCTCAGCCATTTGATGAAGCACCTGATGACGTTGCTTCCGGAGGCAGTTTTTCACTCAGTAGCGAGTGTTGCAACTGAGGACAGACGATTTTTCAGGGTAAGCACTTCAGCACTCTGCAGTCCTGTTCTGTGAGCTTGTGTGGCCTACCACTTCACTGCTGAGCCGTTGTTGTTCCTAGATGTTTCCACTTCACAATAACAGCACTTACAGTTGACCAGGGCAGCTCGAGCATGGCAGAAATTTGACCAACTGATTTGTTGGAAAGATTGTTGGCATCCTATGACAGTGCTACATTGAAAGTCACTGAGCTCTTCAGTAAGGCTATTCTACTGCCAATGTCCCTATGGAGATTGCATGGCTGTGTGCTCAATTCTATACACCGTTCATCAACGAGAATCCACGAATTTGAAGGGGTGTCCACATACAGTGCCTTGCAAAAGTATTCACCCCCCTTGGGGTTTATCCTATTTTGTTTCATTACAACCTGTAATTTAAATGTATTTTTATTTGAATTTGATGTAATGGACATACAAAATAGTCCAAATTGGTGAAGTGAAATTTAAAAAATAACTTGTTTAAAAAAATGATACAAAATAAAAGACAGAAAAGTGGTGTGTGCATATATATTCACCCCCTTTACTATGAAGCCCCTAAATACGATCTGGTGCAACCAATTTCCTTCAGAAGTCACATAATTAGTTTGCTGCACACAAGTGGACTTTATTGAAGTGTCACAGGATTTGTCACATGATCTCAATATACACCTGTACTGTAAGGCCCCAGAGTCTGCAACACCAGTAAGCAAGGGCCACCACCAAGCAAGCGGCACAATGAAGACCAAGCAGCTCTCCAAACAGGTCAGGGACCAAATTGTGGAAAAGTACAGATCAGGGTTGGGTTATAAAAAAAATATCAGAAACTTTGAACATCCCATGGAGCACCATTAAATCAATTATTAAAAAAATGGAAAGAATATGGCACCACAGCAAACCTGCCAAGAGAGGGCCGCCCACCAATACTCATGGTCCAGGCAAGAAGGGCATTAATCAGAGAGGCAACAAAGAGACCAAAGATAACCCTGAAGGAGCTGCAAAGCTACACAGCTGAGATTGGAGCATCTGTCCATAGGACCACTTTAAGTCGTACACTCTACAGAGCTGGGCTTTAAGGAAGAGTGGCCAGAAAAAAAGCCAAAAATAAGAAAACATGGCTGATGTTCGCCAAAAGACATGTGGGAGACTCCCCAAACATATGGAAGTAGGTACTCTTGTCAAAGTTTAGCTTTTTGGCCATCAAGGAAAATGCTATGTCTGGTGCAAACCCAACGCCTCTCATCACCCCGAGAATACCACCCCCACAGTGAAGCATGCTGGTGGCAGCATCATGCTGTAGGGATGTTTTTTATCAGCAGGGACTGGAAAACTGGTCAGAATTGAAGGAATGATGGATGGCGCAAAATATAGAGAAATTCTTGAGGAAACCTGTTTCAGTCTTCAAGAGATTTGAGACTGGGAAGGAGGTTCACCTTCCAGCAGGACAATGACCCTAAGCATACTGCTAAAGCAACACTCGAGTGGTTTAAGGGGAAACATTTAAATGTCTTGGAATGGCCGAGTCAAATTTGGGCAAAACTCCCAGTGGCTAGATGTGTCAAGCTTATAGAGACATACCACAAGAGACGTACAGCTGTAAATGCTGCAAAAGGTGGCTCTACAAAATATTTACTTATGGGGTGAATAGTTATGCACACTCAAGTTTTCAGTTTTTTGTCTTATTTCTTGTTTGTTTCACAAGAAAACATATTTTGCATCTTCAAAGTGGTAGGCATGTTGTTTAAATGAAATGATACAACCCCCCCAAAAATCTATTTGAATTCTAGTTAGTAAGGCAACAAAATCAGAAAAATGCCAAAGGGGGGTGATGTTAATAAGAAATCTACTAATTACTGGTCCAAATCACCATACCACTTTGTGCAAAAACAACATAGGCACTGCAGTCCAAGGCTTTGACCTACACTCCAGAAATGCAGTCCTTTAAATTGTCCTATTTCCTGAAATAAATCCCCTATGAGACAAACACTAACTGTACTCAGCAGACAAGGCCTCATAAAGAGAAATAGGTTATATCCTGAAACTTTTTCACTCAGCATCAGATGTTTTTACTGTGGAAATGTAAGGTTATTGATACGGCAAATGGCCCTATCTATTACCTATGTGTAAAATATGAGGACTAGTAGTGAAGGCATGCTTTGTCTCTCTGTCTCCCTCTGTCTCTCAATCTCTTTTGGTCTGCCCATCTCTCTCTTTCTTTCAGTCTGCCAATCTCTCAATGTAATTTGCTTTATTGGCATGATGTAACATTGTACATATTGCCAAAACTTACTTTGTACATTTAAAATATTAACATAAATAATAATAATAATCAATATTGTCAACGGGACAACAGTAACAACAATAACCAAGGGTCAAAATAACCATACATTGAACAATAACAATAAGCATAGACGACATGTGCAGGTTGGTTGGTCTGTCAGACACCATCCTTCATCTTATGGCAGTCAGCAATGTAGTGCGCTGCCAACCCACAGCTCTCTGCGTCCTCATCAGAGAGGTCTTGAAACCTTGAGTAAGGGTTTCAAATTTGGGGAAATTACACTCTTTAATTGTTTTTTATTTTTTACATTTCATCAGGAAATGCAGCTCTGTCTTGCAGTAGTTGCGCAGCCTTTCCTCTACAGGGAGCCACGTTTTCCTGTCTACCCTTCTCAATGGCAAGGCTGTGCTCACCGAGCCTGCACTTTTGTCAAGGTTTTTCTAATGTTTTGATCAGTAACCATGGTCAAATAGTTCGCCACGGTGTACTGTCGATTGAGGGCCAGATAGCACTGCATTTTGCTTTGTGCTTGTCCTTGTTTTTCCCAATAAGTAATGTAGTTTTGTTTTGACTGTGTTGTAATTAGTTTTGATCTGATTGATTGGATGTGATTCAGTGTAGGGCTGGGCGATTTGACGATATATCGTGTGACGATAGGAAAACGTCTATCGTTTCATATTATGCTCTATCGTTTATTTCGTTGTGTTGCAAATCACACACTACGGCAATATTTTCCGTCAATTGGACGACGCTTTGCGTTCTTCCACACTGCGACAAAGAGCACGGAGACCGTACCTAAAAGACGGGCTACTTTGGTCACATGGATGTGGTTTGGGTATGAAAAGTCTAACACGGACCAGAAAACCGTCCTCTGTAAATTATGTTACAGGCCGGTCCTGACAACAGGCTCAAACACCACTGACCTCTTTTACCACCTACGCAAGAATCATGTGAAACAGTACGAAGAGAGTCTACGGATGAGACCCAAAAAAAGTACAGTCGAGTGCTCAAAACAAACCCACGACTCAGACGTTTCAAGAGGCTTTTTCCCGCGGCACAACATACGGCAAAGCATCACGAAGATGGAAGGAGATAACAGCTGCCGTTACACCTTACATCTGCAAAGACATGGCCCCAATTTACACGGGCGAGCAACAGGGGTTTCGTGAGTTGGTGCTAACACTCGACCCAAGGTGGCAAATGCAAATTGATATGTGACACATATTAATGCCAAAATAACATGCAAAACAGGCAAGCCCCTAAAAAAAGATATGATTTATTTTAGGCCAATGTTTATTTATAGTTGAAGTGTTTTCTATTTACCTTTTTAGATTTTATACATTCATATTTTATATTTTGTTACATGCTTAATTGAACGTTTGCACAAAGGTTCTAAGTGAAAGGAGACATAATCAAGTGTGAGTAAGTGTAAGTTTGTTGAGTAGAATTCAAAATGTATTAAGAAATAGGCCTTTACATGTGGTAATTTTATATAAACTATTTATTAATTGAATTTACAGAAAATGTGCTTTATTGTGTGTATGTATCGTTATCGGGATATGAAATTACCTATATCGGAATATGAGATTTTGGCCATATCACCCAGCCCTAATTCAGTGTGTTAGTAGAACAGGTCTGTGAACCAGCTGGATGAGGGGACTCTTTTCTTTGCTCTCTCTCTTTCGGTCTGCCTCTCGCTCTCTCTCTTTCGGTCGTTCTCGCTCTCTCTCAATATAATTCAGTCTGCCCATATCTCTTTCAGTCTGCCCATCCCTCTTTCGGTCTGCTCATCTCACTCACTTTCGGTCTTCCCATCTCACTCCTTTCAGTCTGCCCATCTCACTCGCTTTCAGTCTGCCCATCTTTCTCTCTCTCTCTCTCTCTCTCTCTCTCTCTCTCTCTCTCAATATCTTTCAGTCTGCCCATTTCTCTCTCTCGGTCTGCCTCTCTTTCAGTCTGGTTCTCTCTGTCTGGCACGCTCTCTTTCGGTCTGCCTCTAGCTCTCTCTCTCCTTCTCTCTCTGTTTTTGTCTGCCTATCTATCCATCTCTCTCAATCTCTTTCAGTCTGCCCATCTCTCTCCCTCTTTCTCACTCTCTTTCGGCCTGCCCATCTCTCTCTCTCTTTCGGTGTCTCTCTATCTTTCTGTCTGCCTCTCTCAATTTCTATTCGATTTAAGTTATTTTTTGGCATGGGCATATGTTAACATTGCCAAAGCAAGTGAAGTAGATAATAAGCAAAAGTGAAATATACAATTAAAAATTAACAGTAAACATTACACTCACAAAATTTTAAAAAGAATAAAGACATTTCAAATGTTATGTGCAAATAGTTAAGGTACAAAAGGGAAGATAAATAAACATAAAAATATTCTTCACTGGTTGCCCTTTCCTTGTTGCAACAGGTCACAAATCTTGCTGCTGTGATGTCACGCTGTGGTATTTCACCCAATAGATATGGGAGTTTATCGAAATTGGGTTTGTTTTCAAACTTTGGGTCGGTCTGTGTAATCTGAGGGAAATATGTGTCTCTAATATGGTCATACATGCTCTGTGGGGTCTGGTTGTGTTTGTGAACAGAGCCCTAGGACCAGCTTGCTTAGGGGACTCTTCTCTAGGTTCATCTCTCTGTAGATGATGGGCTTTGTTATGGAAGGTTTGAAAATCACTTCTTTTTAGGTGGTTGTAGAATTTAACAGCTCTTTTCTGGATTTGGATAATTAGCGGGTATTGGCCTAATTCTGCTCTGCATGCATTATTTTGTGTTTTACGTTGTACACGGGATATTTTTGCAGAATACTGCATGCTGAGTCTCAATTTGGTGTTTGTCCCATTTCGTGAATTCTTGGTTGGTGAGCGGAACCCAGACCTCACAACCATAAAGGGCAATGGGTTCTATAACTGATTCAAGTATTTTTTGCCAGATCCTAATTGGTATGTCAAATTTTATGTTCCTTTTGGTGGCAAATAAGGCCCTTCTTGCCTTGTCTCTTAGATTGTTCACAGCTTTGTGGAAGTTACCTGTGGCGCTGATGTTTGGGCTAGAGGTCGACCGATTATGATTTTTCAATGCCGATACCGATTATTCAAGGACCAAAAAGAGCCGATACCGATTATTATTATTTTAATTTGTAATGATGACAATTACAACAATACTGAATGAACACTTATTTTAACTTAATATAATACATCAATAAAAACAATTTAGCCTCAAATAAATAATGAAACATGTTCAATTTGGTTTAAATAATGCAAAAACAAAGTGATGGAGAAGAAAGTAAAAGTGCATTATGTGCCATGTAAGAAAGCTAACGTTTCAGTTCCTTGCTCAGAACATGAGAACATATGAAAGCTGGTGGTTCCTTTTAACATGAGTCTTCAATATTCCCAGGTAAGAGGTTTTAGGTTGTAATTATTATAGGAATTATCGGACTATTTCTCTCTATACCATTTGTATTTCATTAACCTTTGACTATTGGGTGTTCTTATAGGCACTTTAGTATTGCCAGTGTAACAGTATAGCTTCCGTTCCTCTCCTTGCCCCTACCTGGGCTCGACCTAGGAACACATCGACAACAGTCACCCTCGAATCAGCGTTACCCATGCAGAGCAAGGGGAACAACCACTCCAAGTCTCAGAGCGAGTGACGTTTGAAACGCTGTTAGCGTGCACCCCGCTAACTAGCTAGCCATTTCACATCGGTTACACAAGCCTAATCTCGGGAGTTGATAGGCATGAAGTCATAAACAGCGCAATGCTTGAAGCACAACGAAGAGCTGCTGGCAAAACACACGAAAGTGCTGTTTGAATGAATACTTACGAGCCTGCTGCTGCCTACCACCGCTCAGTCAGACTGCTCTATAAAATCATAGACTTAGTTATAACATAATAACACACAGAACTATGAACCTTAGGTCATTAGTTTCCCGATTCAACCACATTATCATCTCGAAAACAAGAATTTTATTTTTTTAGTGAAATATGGAACCTTTCCGTATTTTATCTAAGGGGTGGCATCCATTAGTCTAAATATTCCTGTTACATTGCACAACCTTCAATGTTATGTCATAATTACGTAAAATTCTGGCAAATTAGGCGGCCCAAACTGTTGCATATACACTGACTCTGCGTGCAATGAATGCAAGACAAGTGACACAATTTCACCTGGTTAATATTGCCTGCTAACCCGGATTTATTTTAGCTAAATATGCAGGTTTAAAAATAAATACTTCTGTGTATTGATTTTAAGAAAGGCATTGATGTTTATAGTTAGGTACACATTGGAGCAACGATACGCACCGCATCGATTATATGCAAGGCAGGACAGTTAACTATTGATTATGATTGATTGTTTTTTACAAGATAAGTTTAATGCTAGCTAGCAACTTACCTTGGCTTACTGCATTCACATAACAGGCAGGCTCCTGGTGGAGTGCAATGTAGTCAGGTGGTTAGAGCGTTGGACTAGGTAACTGTAAGGTTGCAAGATTGAATCCCCCGAGCTGACAAGGTAAAAATCTGTCGTTCTGCCCCTGAACGAAACAGTTAACCCACCGTTCCTAGGCCGTCATTGAAAATAAGAATGTGTTCTTAACTGACTTACCTAGTTAAATAAAGATTAAATAAAGGTGTAAAAAAATATAAAAAAACAGACAAATCGGTGTCCAAAAATAACGATTTCCGAAAAATCGGCCCTAATTAATTCCAAATAATCGGTCGACCTCTAGTTTAGGCCGAGGTATGTATAGTTGTTTGTGTGCTCTAGGGGACTATGGTGTCTAGATGGAATTTATATTTGTGGTCCTGGCAACTGGACCTTTTTTGGAACACCATTATTTTAGTCTTACTGAGATTTACTGTAAGGGCCCAGGTTTGACAGAATCTGTGCAGAAGATTTAGGTTCTGCTTTTGGCCCTCCTTGGTTGGGACAGAAGCCCCAGAGCATCAGAAAACTGTAGAAATTTGACTTCAGATTCTAGTAGGGTGAGGCCGGGTGCCTCTCTCTATTGTGGTCTGCCTGGATCTCTCTCTCTTTCAGTCTGCCTCACGCTCTCTCTCTTTCAGTCTGCCTCACACTCTCTCTCTCTCTTTCAGTCTGCCTCACTCTCTTTCGATCTGCCTTGCGCTCTCTCTCTCTCTCTCTCTCTCTTGGTCTGCCTCGAGCTCTCTCTCTCTCTTTCGGTCTGCATCGCTCTCTCTCTTTCGGTCTTCATCACTCTCTCTCTCTTCGGTCTGCCTCACGTTCTCTTTCGGTCTGCCTCACTCTCTCGCTCTCTGTCATCTGCCTTGCTCTCTCTCTCTTTCGGTCTGCATCTCTCTCTCTCTCTTTCGGTCTGCATGACGCTCTCTCTCTTTCGGGCTGCCTCGCTCTCTCTCTTTCGGTCTGCATCGCTCTCTCTCTCCCTCTTTTGGTCTGCCTCCACTCTCTTTCGGTCTGCCTCGCTCTCTCTCGCTCTCTGTCGCTCTCTGTCGATCTGCCTCGCTCTCTCTCTCTCTCTCTTTCGGTCTGCCTCGTTCTCTCTCTCTTTTGGTCTACCTCGCTTTCTTTCGGTCTGCCTTGCTCGCTCTCTTTCTGTCTGCCTCGCTCTCTCTCGCTCTCTTTCGATATGCCTCGGTCTCTCTCTCTCTCTTTCGGTCCGCCTCGCTCTCTCTCTCTTTTGGTCTGCCTCTCTCTCTCTCTCTCTCTCGCTCTATCGGTCACTCTCACTCTCTCAATATAAAATCAGTCTGCCCATCTCTCTCTCTTTTGGTCTGCCTTGCTCGCTCTCTCTCTTTCGGTCTGCCTCGCTCTCTCTCTCTCTCTTTCGGTCGCTCTCGCTCTCTCAATTTAAAATCAGTCTGCCCATCTTTCTTTCGGTCTGCCTCACGCTCTCTCTCTCTCTCTCTCTCTCTATTTCGGTTTGCCTCGTGCTCTCTCTCACTCTTTTGGTCTGCCTCGCACTCTCTCCCTTTCAGTCTGCCTCACGCTCTCTCTCTCTCTTTCAGTCTGCCTCACACTCTCTCTCTCTCTCTTTCAGTCTGCCTCGCACTCTCTCTCACTCTTTCGGTCTGCCTCACTCTCTTTCGATCTGCCTTGCGCTCTCTCTCTCTCTCTCTTTTGGTCTGCCTCGCGCTCTCTCTCTCTCTTTCGGTCTGCATCGCTCTATCTCTAGGTCTGCCTCGCACTCTCTCTCTCTTTCGGTCTGCATCTCTCTCTCTCTCTTTCGGTCTGCATCACTCTCTCTCTCTTCGGTCTGCCTCACGCTCTCTTTCGGTCTGCCTCACTCTCTCGCTCTCTGTCATCTGCCTTGCTCTCTCTCTTTCGGTCTGCATTTCTCTCTCTCTTTCGGTCTGCATGACGCTCTCTCTCTTTCGGGCTGCCTCGCTCTCTCTCTTTCGGTCTGCATCGCTCTCTCTATCCCTCTTTCGGTCTGCCTCCACTCTCTTTCGGTCTGCCTCGCTCTCTCTCGCTCTCTGTCGATCTGCCTCGCTCTCTCTCTCTCTCTCTTTCGGTCTGCCTCGTTCTCTCTCTCTTTTGGTCTACCTCGCTCTCTTTCGGTCTGCCTTGCTCGCTCTCTTTCTGTCTGCCTCGCTCTCTCTCGCTCTCTTTCGATATGCCTCGGTCTCTGTCTCTCTGTTGGTCCGCCTCGCTCTCTCTCTCTTTTGGTCTGCCTCTCTCTCTCTCTTTCTCTCTCTCTCTCTCTCTATCGGTCACTCTCACTCTCTCAATATAAAATCAGTCTGCCCATCTCTCTCTCTTTTGGTCTGCCTTGCTCGCTCTCTCTCTCTTTCGGTCTGCCTCGCCCTCTGCCTCGCACTCTCTCTCTCTCACTCTTTTGGTCTGCCTCGTTCTCTCTCTCTTTCGGTCTGCCTTGCTCTCTCTCTCTCGTTCGGTCTGCCTCGCTCTCTCTCTATCTCTTGGTCTGCCTCGCTCGCTCTCTCTCTCTTTCGGTCGCTCTCGCTCTCTCAATTTAAAATCAGTCTGCCCATCTTTCTTTCGGTCTGCCTCACGCTCTCTCTCTCTCTCTCTTTTGGTCTGCCTCGCACTCTCTCCCTTTCGGTCTGCCTCTCGCTCTCTGCCTCTCGCTCTCTGCCTCTCGCTCTCTCTCTGCCTCTCGCTCTCTCTCTGCCTCTCTCTCTCTCTCTCTCTCAATATAATTCATTCTCTCTATCGGCCTGCCTCTCGCTTTCGGTCTGCCTCTCGCTCTCGTTCTCTCGCTCTCTCTCCCTCTTTTGGTTTGCCGATAGATGTCTCTGTCTCTGCCTCTCTCTCTCTCTGCCTCTCTCTCTGCCTCTCTCTCTGCCTCGCTCTCTCGGTCTGCCTCTCTCTTTCAGTCTGCCCATCTCTCTCTCAATATATTTGTCTGCCATCTCTCTTTCTCTCTCTCTCTATCGCTCTCATTCTTACTTTCTTTCAGTCTGCCCATCTCTCTCTTTCTCAAATTCAGATTGCTTTATTGGCATGAAATACAATTTGTAGATATTGCCAAAACAGTATAGTGGTACAGCACTTTGGTAAATACAGTACAATGCAAAGAGGATAATGAAATACAGTTAATTTCAGAAGGAATATTAATTAATATTAAGTACATAAAGTACAAGTCTTTCTTTCTTTTTTACTTTTTTCTACATTGTAGAATAATAGTGAATACATCAAAACTATGAAATAACACACATGGAATAATGTAGTAACCAAAGACATGTTAAACAAATCCAAATATATTTCATATTTGAGATTCTTCAAAGTAGCCACCCTTTGCCTTGATAAAAGCTTTGCACACGCTTGGCATTCTCTCAACCAGCTTCATGATGTAGTCACCTGGAATGCTTTTCAATTAACATGAGTGCCATGTTAAAAATGTATTTGTGGAATTTATTTCCTTCTTAATGAGTTTGAGCCAATCAGTTGTGTTGTGACAAGGTAGGGGTGGTATACAGAAGATAGCCCTATTTGGTAAAAGACCAAGTCCATATTATGGGAAGAACAGCTCAAATAAGCAAAGAGAAACAACAATCCATCATTACTTTAAGACATGAAGGTCAGTCAATCCGGTAAATTTCAAGAACTTTGAACGTTTCTTCAAGTGCGGTCGCAAAAACAATTAAGCCCTATGATGAAACTGTTTTTCATGATGACCGCCACAGGAAAGGAAGACCCAGAGTTTCCTCTGCTTCAGAAGATAAGTTCATTAGAGTTACCAGCCCAAATTGCAGCCCAAATAAATGCTTCACAGATTTCAAGTAACAGACACAACTCAACTATTCAGAGGAGACTGCGTGATTCAGGCCTTCATGGTTGAATTGCTGCAAAGAAACCACTACTAAAAGACAACAATAAGAAGAAAAGACTTGCTTGGGCCAAGAAACACGAGCAATGGACCTTAGACCAGTGGAAATCTGTCCTTTTTTCTGATGAGTCCAAATTGGAGATTCTTGGTTCCAACAACTGTGTCTTTGTGAGATGCAGAGTAGCTGAACGGATGATCTCTGCATGTGTGGTTCCCACCATGAAGCATAGAGGAGGAGGTGTGATGGTGTGGGGGTGCTTTGCTGGTGACACTGTCTGTGATTTATTTAGAATTCAAGGCACAGTTAACAAGCATGGCTACCACAGCATTCTGCAGCGATATGCCATCCCACCTGGTTTGCGCTTAGTGGGACTATCATTTGTTTTTCAACAGGACAATGACCCAACACACCTTCAGTGATGGAGTGCTGCATGAGATGACCTGGCCTCCACAATCACCCGACCTCAACCCAATTGAAATGGTTTGGGATGAGTTGGACTGCAGAATGAAGGACAAGCAGCCAACAAGGGCTCAGCATATGTGGGAACTCCTTCAAGACTGTTGGAAAAGCATTCCAGGTGAAGCTGGTTGAGTGCAAACGGTGGCTACTTTGAAGAATCTAAAATCAATCTCAAATATATATGATTTGTTTAACACTTTTTGTTGGTCACTACATGATTCTATATGTGTTATTTCATAGTTTTAATGTCTTCACAATTATTCTACAATGTCAAAAATAGTAAAACATACAGAAAAACCCTTGAATGAGTAGGTGTGTTCAATCGTTTGACTGGTACTGTACATGAGGAAGCATGTTTGCTTTTATAACGGTATTATCATGTATACAGGCACATCACTACTGCTGTTCTGTTATGTAATCTTCGGTCAATACATTTAACTAAATAAGATTGTAAAAAAGAATGTAAGAATGGCTAATAAATAAACAACTAAATGTACATGGATGATGGTTACAGCTTTGTATTACTTGTAAGTTATATACTATGTACTAATACTTTAAGGAGTTAATGGTCATGGGATGTCCCTCAGGCTATGGCAATAATACTTCATACATGTCTGTCGGTAGTATTTGCGGTGAGTAAATGCACAGAAGTTGGGAATCAATTGAGATATTTTCTTGAAAAAATAAGATTTTATTTGGGAGTATTTCTCACAGTAAAATGAAAATGACTCTACTTCCTGTGTCGTGTGGTGTCTACACAGAAGCATCTCTTTGGGTAGCCATGTCTTTTTGTGTCTCCCTTTTTCTAAAGCCAATCGGTGGTCGCTAGAGCCTGTATTTGATCAGGATCTGTATCTGTCTCTGTTTTGTATTTCTGAAAGAGTAGAGATATTCTGCCAATTTGTATTCTCTTTTGAGGGCCAAATAGCAATTTATCTTATTCTGTGTTTTTGTTTCATTTTCCCAATTTGTCAAATATGTGGTTTGCATTTCATGAACAATTTGATTGATTTCTCTGTGTGTTTTGGACAATAGGGTTGTTTAGTGTTTTAAACAGGTCTCTCGCTCTCTCGTATTTTCTAGTTTTCGTACCCTCACTCTCATTCTCGGTCTGCCCATCTCTCTTGCTCGCACTCTTTCAATCTGCCCATCTCTCTCACGCTCTCTCGCTCTCGCTCTCTTTCGGTCTGCCCATCGCTCTTAATTGAATTCAGTAGACATTATTGACATGGCAAGTTAAATTACTTACAGTTGAAATCGGAAGTTTGCATACACTCAGGTTGGAGTCATTAAAACTTGTTTTTAACCACTCCACAAACTATCGTTTTTGCAAGTCGGTTAGGACATCTACTTTGTGCATAACATAAGTAATTTTTCCAACAATTGTTTACAGACAGATTATTTCACTGTATCATAATTCCAGTGGGTCAGAAGATGACATCACTAAGTTGACTGTGCCTTTAAACAGCTTGTAAAATTAAATGATGTCATGGCTTTAGAAGCTTCTGATAGGCTAATAGACATCTTTTGAGTCAATTGGGGGTGTACCTGTGGATGTATTTCAAGGCCAACCTTCAAACTAAGTGCCTCTTTGCTTTGCATCATGGGAAAATCAAAAGAAATCAGCCAAGACCTCAGAAAAAAAATTGTAGACCTCCACAAGTTTGGTTCATCCTTGGGAGCAATTGCCAAATGCCTAACGGTACCACGTTCATCTGTACAAACAATAGTGCGCAAGTATAAACACCATGGGACCATGCAGCCGTCATACCGCTCAGGAAGGAGATGCGTTCTGTTTCTTAGAGATGAACCTACTTTGGTCCAAAAAGTGCATATCAATCCCAGAACAACAGCAAATGACCATGTGAAGATGCTGGAGAAAACAGGTACAAAAGTATCTATATCCACAGTAAAATATGAGTCCTATATCGACATAACCTGAAAGGCTGCTCAGCAAGGAAGAAGCCATTGCTCCAAAACCGCCATAAAAAGCCAGACTACAGTTTGCAACTGCACATGGGGACAGAGATCGTACTTTTTGAGAAAATGTCCTCTGGTCTGATGAAACTAAAATAGAACTGTTTGGCCATAATGACCATCGTGATGTTTGGAGGAAGTAGGGGGATGTTTGCAAGCTGAAGAACACCAACCCAACCGTGAAGCACAGGGGTGGCAGCATCATGTTGTGGGGGTGCTTTGCTGCAGAAGGGACTGGTGCACTTCACAAAATGGATGGCATCATGAGGAGGAAAAATATGTGGATGTATTGAAGCAACATCTCAAGACATCAGTCAGGAAGTTAAAGCTTGGTCGCAAATGGGTCTTCTAAATGGACAATGACCCCAAGCATACTTCCAAAGTTGTGGTAAAATGGCTTAAGGACAACAAAGTTGAGGTATTGGAGTGGCCATCACAAAGCCCTGACCTCAATCCTATAGCAAATTTGTGGGCAGAACTGAGAAAGTGTGTGTGAGCAAGTTAAACAAATTAAAGGCAATGCTACCAAATACTAATTGAGTATATGTAAACTTCTGACCCACTGGGAATGTGATGAAAGAAATAAAAGCTTAAATAAATCATTCTCTCTACAATTATTCTGACATTTCACATTCTTAAAATAAAGTGGTGATCCTGACTGACCTAAAACAGGGAGTTTTTACTGGGATTAAATGTCAGGAATTGTGAAAAACTTAGTTTAAATGTATTTGGCTAAGGTGTATGTAAAATTCCGACTTCAACTGTACATTGTCAAAGTATACATATAACAGCAATGGTGGGACCAACAGCAATGAGGCACAATAATAATAGTAGTAGTGGAAATGGTATTACCATTAACAGCAACTACAACAATTATTATTGAGAATAATAATACATTAAAGCAATACTAGGCCAGTCTTAACATGACTGAAATGCCGCCTGGTATGAAAGCCAAATCAAAATGGGGAATATTATTGACATTACATTGCACTTTTCATTGGCCGTCCCTCAGATTGTGGCAGGAGGACACACTTGACTGCCAAAACGGCACATTTTGGCTTTTCACCCAATAAATATTAGATTTTTTTCTTCATATTTTATAGTTTCAAATTCTTTGGACTGAATTAACATTTTGGGAAAGAAAGATTGTCTTAGATCTGAGTATTTGTCACAGTGTAATCGGAAATGTAGCTCTGTCTCTACCTCTCCCCGTACCTAATCAGTGTTTTTCTCAGTTTTCTGTCAGTCACAGTGGTCAGATATTCTGCCACCATGTACTGTCTGTTTCGAGCCTAATAGCATTGACGTTTACTTACATTTTTTGTGGTGTCTTTCCAATAGTTGATATATTTTTTATTTTTGCTTTGTAATGATTTGGTTGTGCCAGAATGTCTGAGTGCTGTCCTGAGGCTCTATGGGGATGGTTTGGGTTAATGAACTGAGCCTCAGAACCAGCTAGCTGAGGGGACTCCTTCTTCTCTTGTTTCATCTCTTGACATCGTAGGGCTGTGTGATGAAATGTTTCGGGAACGCTTGTTTTTAGATGCTTGCAACATTTGATGGCTCTTTTTTCTATTCGAATAAGGAGGGGATATTGGCCCAATTCTGCTCTACATGTGTTATTTGGAGTTTTTCTTTGCACTTGCAATACAGTCTTGCAAAACTCTGCATGCAGTACTTCGATTGGCTGTTTGTCTCATTTGGTAAATTCATTATTAGAGAATGGACCCCATTCTTCACTGCCATATAGACCAATTGGTTCTATAACTGATTGGAAAATCTAGCCAGATTCTAATTGGAATTTTCATTTTAATGTTCCTTTTAATGGCATAGAATGCTCTTCTTGCTTTGTCTCTCAGCTCGTACACGGCCATGTGAAACCTGTGCTGCTATTTAGTCCTAGATACGCATGTGTAGTTTTTACCATGTTCTAATAGAACTTTGTCCAAATATGATTTATATTAGTGATCCTGATTTCCGGACATCTTTTAGAATATCATTATATTAGTTATTTTTTAGGTTAACGGTCAGAGCCCAGGTCTGACAGAACCTGTGCACATGATCTAGATGCTGCTTTAATACCTCCTTAGTGGGAAACGGCAGCACCAGGTCATCTGCGTACAGCAGACACTTGATTTCAGTGTTGTCAGTTGAGACCAGGTGCTGCAGATTCTTCAAATGTTTTTGCCAATTCATTAATGTAGATGTTAAATAGTGTTGGACTTATTGAGCAGCCCTGTATCACTCCACGTCTCTGAGAGAAGAACTATGTTTGCTAGTTGCCAATTTTAACTGCACATTTGTTTATAGTGTACATTGATTTAATAATGTACGTTTTCCCTCCAATACCACTTTTTTATTAGTTTTTATTTAAAAAAGACCTTTGTGCCAAATTGAATCAAATGCTTTCTTAAAGTCTACAAAACATGAGTAGATTTTGCCTTTGTTTTGGTTTAGTGTGTTTGTCAATTATAGTGTGTTTGGGTATATATGTGGTCTGTTGTCTGGTAATTTGTTATAAATCTAATTTGGCTTCTGCTCAGGATGTTGTGTTCATCAAGGAAATGACATAGTCTGCTATTTATGATACTGCAGAGAATTTTCCCCAAGTTACCGTTATTGCAAATTCCTCATTAATTATTTTGGTCAAATTTGTCTCGATTTTTATAGATTAGTGTGATCAATCCTTGGTTCCAAATATCGGGGACAATACCTGCAGGATCATGTTGAAAAGTTTGATTGTAGCCAATTTGAATTTGTGGTCTGTAAATGTAATAATTTCATTTGAAGAACCATCTGCACCACAGGCCTTTTGGGGTTGTGGAGTGTATCGTTTTTCTAATAATTCTTATTCTGATTCAAGGATTTGTCATTTTTCTTGTATATCTTGTTGTTTTGGGCTCTTTGTTATATTGCTGTAGAGGTTTGCAAAGTGATTTCTCCACATATCACCATTATGGATAGCCAATATCTCATGTGGTTTGTTTAATTTATTCCAATTCCCAGAAGTGGTTTGATTCTATGGATTCCTCAATTCCTCAATTCCATCCAGCTAATTTCTAATGTGCTGTTCCTTTTTTGTTCTTAGGGTGTGTTTGTATTGTTTCCCCATATTGAAGGTGTGTATTTTTGTTGTCTGGTTCTGTGTTTTTGATTAGATGTGTTTCTCAATGACTTCCTTAGATTTTTGCAATCATTATCAGACCATTTTTCATGATCTATTATTTTCTATTTCTGTACTGTTTGCACTCCATCTGTAGGCCTGTTTAGTGGCATATCATTTATTGGTCCATGATGCTTCATGGTTAGGTTCCGCTCTTGTCAGATAAACTGTGATTTTACTGTGGTCTGAGAGAGGTGTTAGTGGGCTGAATGTGAAGGCTCTGAGAGACTCTGGGTTGAGGTCGGTGAGTCTGCCTGTCGCTCTCTCTTTTGGTCTGCCTAGCTCTCTCTCTTCATCTCTTTCGATCTGCCCATCTCATGCTCTCTCCCACTCTTTGTCTGCCTATCTCTCTCTCTCTCTCTCTCTCTCTCTCTCTCTCTCTCTTCAGTCTGCCACTCAATCTCTCTTCTCTCTCTCTCTCTCTCTCTCTCTCTCATTCTTTCAGTCTGCATATCTCTCACTCTCTCAAATGGCTTTATTGGCATGGGAAACATGTGTTTACATTGCCAAAGCAAGTGAAATAGATCGTGAACAAAAGTGAAATAAACAATAAAAAATGTACAGTTAACATTACACTCACAATAGTTCCAAAAGAATAAAGACATTTCAAATGTCATATTACGGCTATGTACAGTTTTGTAACGATGTACAAATAATTAAAGTACAAAGGGAAAATAAATATGGGTTGTATTTACAATGGTGTTTGTATTTCACTGATTGCCCCTTTATACATTTTGGATGAGGTTAGGAAGTGCAGCTCATTTTGTGGGCAGTGTGCACATAGCCTGTCTTCTCTTGAGAGCCAGGTCTGCCTACGACAGACTCTCTCAATAGTAAGACTATACTCACTGAGTCTGTACATAGGCAAAGCTTTCCTTAAGTTTAGGTCAGTCACAGTGGTCAGGTATTCTGCCACTGTGTACTCTCTGTTTAAGGCCAAATTGCATTCTAGTCTGATCTGTTTTTTTGTTACTTGACACAATGGAAAGAATTATCTTTTTGTTTTCTCATGATTTGGTTGGCTCTAATTGTGTTGCTCATTCCCCTCCCTCTCTTGCTGTCTCTCACATAAAGCCTACTCTCATTTGTTTTCTCTCTCTGTTGTTCTACTCCTCCATTTCTTTCCCTTTTCCTCCCCCCTTCTCTCTCCCTTTTGCCCTCTCTCTTTCTGTTCCACTTCTCTCTCTCTCTCTCTCTCTCTCTCTCTCTCTCTCTCTCTCTCTCTCTCTCTCTCTCTCTCTCTCTCTCTTTCTGTTCCACTTCTCTCTCTCTCTCTCTCCATCCTTCTCTCTCCCACTTGGGATCAGATGGCCTTTCGGCTCTGAGAGAGCAAGTCAAGAGCCAGTCGCCTACATCTGGCCTGGCTGTGCTGGATAGGCCTTGTCGGCCAGTGGCCCCTAAGTGCTTATTGATTACAGCCACTGAAGGGGATGGAGCTCACTTAAATGGATGGAGCCCTTTTAAAGGGACAGTGCGCCAAGCCAGTGCCTGGTCCCCTGGAATTTGATCCCAACAGAGTCCAGACCTCTCACTGCAGCAAAACTCCCACATAAGTTTTGTTCAGACAGAAACATGAGAAGAGGCTGGAGATGAGGAGCCTCAGAAAGAGAGCTGAAGAACAATGAGAGTTTAACTGGGCTAGCTATTTTTAACCCGCACTCTTCGCTATGCTGTGCTGTGCAGTGGACTGAAGCGAAGGATCAGAGCTAGTCTGTGTGAACAGTGGTGCTGAGGGAACTCCATGAACACACACACACACACACACACACACACACACACACACACACACACACACACACACACACACACACACACACACACACACACACACACACGGTGCCACTGGGGTGTCTTCATCTCTTCACCATCCCCAATTAGAGCATGTGTGTTCTATGTGATGAGATATGAGGCAGAGACAGCTGAGTTCTCCAAACACACATACACGCACTCACTCACTATAGTGGAGAAGCCATGCTCATTAGTTTAGTAAAGCCCGTGTGTGGATGTGGAGAAAGCTCTTTTGATTGGGGTGAAGCTTGAATGAACCTCCACTTTTATCTTGGTGACGTGGTTATACCTCATTATTAGCTGGGTGTGGTCAGACCGGGCAAGAGCTAATCGGATAGGGTGACTTCATTCGAATTAGGCATAATGGTATTTCATTGGTTCCCGTCGTTTGATCAGGCAAAGCTTATTGGGCCATGGCCTTTGTGTATGCGTGCGTGCGGGCCCAATTAGATGACAAACGCACAGACGAGCTAGCTTGTTTAGCATAGTGTCCCTAATTTTCATGCAGCCTGCAAAAAGTTAGTTGGGCGTGATGCTACATCGGTCTCGAAAAATATGTTTTTGTTTAAATTTGGCCGTCAACTGAAAGTTCGTCTCCCTTTTTTTCCCCCTTCAGGGCCGGGGATTCGGTCGTTAATAAAATCGGCTTTATCACTGCGGCACTCAGAGCGGCGTGGAGGTGGGACTTAACAGATTGCATATCTTGTTAAAAGGCGCTTCAACGTGGGGAGTCATTTCGGAACAGTTTTATATGCAATTCATTATTCATCAACTGGCAACCAGCCACAGAGCAGTGACTTTAATATGTAGTTTACGGGCACGGGGAGAACGAATTCCTCAAAAAAGGGAAACGATCGCCGTTGTTCAGTCCTGCAAGTGTGTGCAGTGTGAAGCAGACCTGAAGACCTGTTAACTGGTGTGTGTGTGTGTGCTTGTGTGTTTGTTCTAAGGACTCTACTGGGCCATTGTCCACAAAAACAGGTGTGTTCAGTTATGCTGCAGTTCTAATGGCCTTAGGCCTCCGCTATCTCCCAAAAACAAACAACACTCTCCATTTTCAGACGAGACCCATTGCATTACTTTTCCTCTCAGAGGAGAGCTTCTCTCCGCGCGTGTGTACTCTGGACACGGAACCACCGCCAGCCAGGTCAGCGTCCCAAATGGCACTCTATTCACTTTTTTTTTAGTGTACAACTTTTTGTCGTAGTGCACTATATAGAGAATAGGTGCCATTTGTGATGCAGCCCAAGTCTTGTAGCTGGAGGCTCTCCTGAAAATAGCCTTGATTCAGTAAATAGCCGGGATGCGTTATACGGAACGTTAGGAAGGAGGTAATGCAGGGGGACCCAGGTATTGAATTGTACAGGAGTGCCCGAGGCTGCTGTGATATGGGCACCACCATAACAAATCAGGGCAAGCTCTCTCCCTTCCTCTTCCTCCTTCTTCCTCACTCTCCTTCCTCCGTTATCAGACCTAAAACAGATATTGTTAGCCATCAGAAAACCAAGCCATGAAGACATCAGAATCACTAACCCACGTTCTCAGCCTCGCACACATGCACACACACACACCCACGCACTGAACATCGACACACCATCAACAACGATGAGTAAAACTAGTGGCAGGCCCGTGGCCATGAAAAACACATCATTAAACTATAATGAATGCCACCGCTGCAGAGAAATGAGAGGTGTGTGTGTGCGTGTATGTGTGTGTGTGTGGAGAGGGAGATTGGAGAGGGGTGTGACCGTCAGAAAACCACTGCACACTCCGCTTTTTACTGTACATTTGTAAAAGCAGAGAACTGTAATCGCACGCCGGCGCAAACTCGGTAAAGGAGCTGGACGCAAAAAAAAAAAGAGCATTGACAAGAAAGTCAATGTACGGTAGTTTTTCCCTCCTCCCAAAAGGTCAGTGATAGTAGTCTTACATTCTGACTGACTTGGTCTTTTGTACGTGTACTAACCTATATGAATGAATTTGTTTGTTGTTATCCATCAAGAGGGAAATCTTTCCACAGCTCACCACATGGACAAGGAGAAATAAGAAGATAAAAAGAAGTACTCCTCCCCCTTGACCGGGGGAGCCATGACACTGACGCGTAGTGTCATTCATTTGAGTTACGCACATTCCCATTCGCACACATGCTAACCTATCTTGTCTGTCTTTTCATACTTCTGGCCGAGAAGATACCGTAACTAATATAGGGGAGTGGATGGCAGCCATTTTGTGTGCAGTGGAGCCGCAGCGCGCTAGTGTAACCCTATGAGGGGCAGAGTTAGCTGGGGGACAATGGGGGCATCGCTCTCCCCTGGTTTCAAAGGCTTGTCTCCACAGTCAATGGTGCCTAAGGCAACTGTAGATGAAAACTGGAATCAAAGAGGTCCCAGAACCCCACTCCTGGGACACAGGAGCTGGATGAAGGAGGGTCGGGTGGAGGGGGATAGATGTCCAAAAAGGCCAACCGCTGTGTGTGATGATGTTACACCCTTCTACTCTTTCGTGGCTCCTGTCGCTCTGCACTCCATCAAGGCGCTCTGGGAGGGTCTCGTTGCATTCGCTCCTATAGAGAGGCGCTGTGCTGCAGAGTAGTGAGAAGTCTTTGCGGTGTGTGCGTGCATTTGTGTGTTTATATGTGTGTCAGTGTGTGACTTAGAGAAAGTGTGTGTTTTGAGAGAGAGAGTGAGAGAGCGATAACAAAAGTAAAAATTGAAACGAGATTGAGAAGCTGTTGAGAACATAACCAGCCCCAGCTCGTGTTTATTATTTATATTTTAAAAAACACAGACATACGCTCAAGTTGAGTTGCTTTAAAAAATATATATATAAAAATCTGTTCATGTTCTGTGGCTGTGTTACCCGCAGCTTACCGCCTGCTGAAAAGCTAGCTTGAGGATGGGCAAAAACTCTGTGAGAGAGAGATCTGACAAGCGACATCTGACACGCTATACTCAGTTTTCTTCAGGGCCTGTTTATTCCACAAAAATTGTCAGTAGGAGGCAAAACGCTCTTTTTAATTTGACTGAAGTCTGGGGTTTCTCTCTCTTTCTATGTTCCCATCTCCAACTATCTTTCTCCCACTCTCTTTTCACCCGTGGACTCCATCTTGTCTGTCGCCCCTCTTGTACGTTTTCGTCACCTGGGTTGTAATCAATAGACAAGCACACAACAGAAACATTATAAAACATTTCACAACCGAAAATTAAAATAAAAGTTTCTAATTGGACAAGTCCAGGTAGTACCTTCCCGATTCACTTGGTTTTCTTCCATTTAAGTGCCTAATGAACGCAACCCTACTCTAGCTGGAATCTTGTGTTAGTGATTGAAGGAGCGCTTACTATTAATATTTAAAATTGCGTAACACGGTCCTTGGACTCCGCTGTGCTGCAGTCAACCCCAGTGATAAAGAGATCCTCTTATTGCACATTGTTAAATGTGAAGTGGTCGGATTAAAAATAGCGTTTACCTTGAGACATGACTTTAAGAAACATGATTCTACTATGAATGCTGCATGTTAGGTTTGTAAATGATGACTGCTCTCCCATTCAGCTTTGTACCTTTTTATAGTCCCTACTTGAAACCATAATGTTTTTTTGATGACCTTCTGAAGATGACTAGAGATTCATACTATATCAGTTACCACTTACCAGCTCTATATTGAAATCCCCCTGGTAAAAGTACAATGTATTGTCAAGAATCGGCCTTGTCGGGTATATCAGTACAATACCATTCCAAGATGGACAGACAGATGGATACAGAGCCCTCCATAAGTGTGTGGACAGTGAAGCTCTATACTCCATCAATTTGGATTGGAGGTAAAATGGTGAACACGAGGCAACCGTACGGAATGGCACTTTTTATTCGAAGTGAGGATAATGAGGAGGACAGGGAACGTGTATTATAGAGGGTGGTGAGGCGTACCTAGTCCAACATAGCTGACCTCATTACTCTAGTTAGGAGCTTCCCTTAGAAGAGGGGAATCCCTAATCCCTCCCTGACCTTCTGTTCTGTCTCCTCCATCCACCCCCCCACGCACACACACACCACCCATGCCTGACACCCGATACCGGTATCTCCCAATATCTATCGGTGTCTTCTCCACTTATAATATAATGTGCCTCTTCTATTTGCCGAGAGACCACACAGTCTTATTTTAAGATTACACTGAATGCTGTGAATAATAAATAACCTGTGTGTGTGTGTGTGTGTGTGTGTGTGTGTGTGTGTGTGTGTGTGTGTGTGTGTGTGTGTGTGTGTGTGTGTGTGTGTGTGTGTGTGAGATGATCTCCGGGCTTGGTACAGAAGCAGTCACGACTTGTGTGAAAGAGAGGGAATCCAACATTAACCTTCAACTCTGGAAGCTGCGTTGTTTGTCTTTCTGTTTGCCTTTCTGTTGATTGAGTCGTGATTCCCCCTTTCTCCCAGCCAACCGAGAGAGGAATGTGTGTGTGTGTGCATGCGAGCGTGTGACTACAGAGAGAACGGTGTTTGTATGTACTGAACATGGTTCTGTTTCTTCTTGTACCTTTCTCTGTCTGTGCACTGGTGGGGTTTTCATGATCATACGTGATCATGGCATGATGCGTGGCATGGCGTGTGTGGTTCTCCTGTACAATCACATCACAGTGCCATGTTTGAAAGGTTTGTATCTTCAGTTTGCTTGTCTTTGCACAGTGTGTGTGGACGTGCGTGCACGTGTTGGGAATCCGCGGTGTGACATCCTTGCCAATCAGCCGCCTGCTTTCTACAGCGGCAACCAGTCACGCCTTCCCTCCCCCTCCACTTCACAGCCACACATCGGAGGATTTTAAAGAACCGTTTGTGTGTGTTATTTTTGGAGGCTCGGGATGCATCTCACGTACCGGGATACACCCACAAGCGAAATGTGTGTGTGTGTGTGTGTGTGTGTGTGTGTGTGTGTGTGTGTGTGTGTGTGTGTGTGTGTGTGTGTGTGTGTGTGTGTGTGTGTGTGTGTGTGTGTGTGCGTCAGAGAATAAGAGGGAGACGGAAAGAATGTGAATGACAGAATGAAGTAGTAGGAGACTTACACAGATTGAGTAGGTAACTGCTGCCTTCTTGTGGTACTGCTGAAACATGACCACACAACAGCATCACCCATTCAGGGAGGCCTACAATTCCAAGCAAAGGCCAGACTAACCCTCCTATATAAATCACATATGAACTTCTTGATGCATCTTTTATTTAACCAAGACGAGTCCCGTTTGAGATATACATCATTTTTTTTCAATGGAGCCACTGGATACATCAAACATGTCTGTTTGAAAAGCCACTGGCTACAACAAGGCATTTGTGTGGGCTGTCTGAGTCTAGCAAGCATGTTTCTTGGCTTGACTGACTGTCTTGCATGTCTTGCTCGCGCAACCGTCTCCCCTGAGTTATACTGCCTTTTTGCTGTTTGTTGTTACTCGTTTGCGTGCCAGACATTGGGCCTAGAAAATTTGTTGATTTAAAAAAAATATATGTACAGGGGGGCAAAAAAGTATTCAGTCAGCCACCAATTGTGCAGGTTCTCCCACTTAAAATGATGAGAGAGGCCTGTAATATTCATCATAGGTACACGTCAACTATGCCAGACAAAATGAGAAGAAAAAAATCTATAAAATCACATTGTAGGATTTTTTATGAATTTATTTGCAAATTATGGTGGAAAATAAGTATTTGGTCAATAACAAATGTTTATCAAAATACTTTGTTATATACCCTTTGTTGGCAATGACAGTGGTCAAATGTTTTCTGTAAGTCTTCACAAGGTTTTCACACACTGTTGCTGGTATTTTGGCCCATTCCTCCGTGCAGATCTCCTCTAGAGCAATGATGTTTTGGGGCTGTTGCTGGGCAACATGGACTTTCAACTCCCTCCAAAGATTTTCTATGGAGTTGAGATCTGGAGACTGGCCAGGCCACTCCAGGACCTTGAAATGCTTCTTACGAAGCCACTCCTTCGTTTTCCGGGCGGTGTGTTTGGGATCATTGTCATGCTGAAAGACCCAGCCACGTTTCATCTTCAATGCCCTTGCTGATGGAAGGAGGTTTTCACTCAAAATCTCATGATACATGGCCCCATACATTCTTTCCTTTACACGGATCAGTCGTCCTGGTCCCTTTGCAGAAAAACAGCCCCAAAGCATGATGTTTCCACCCCCATGCTTCACAGTAGGTATGGTGTTCTTTGGATTCAACTCAGCATTCTTTGTCCTCTAAACGCGACGAGTTGAGTTTTTACCAAAAAGTTATATTTTGGTTTCATCTGACCATATGACATTCTCCCAATCTTCTTCTGGATCATCCAAATGCTCTCTAGCAAACTTCAGGCAAGCCTGAACATGTACTGGCTTAAGCAGGGGGACACGTCTGGCACTGCAGGATTTGAGTCGCTGGCGGCGTAGTGTGTTACTGATGGTAGGCTTTGTTACTTTGGTCCCAGCTCTCTGCAGGTCATTCACTAGGTCCCCCGTGTGGTTCTGGGATTTTTGCTCACCGTTTTTGTGATCATTTTGACCCCACGGGGTGAGATCTTGCGTGGAGCCACAGATTGATGGAGATTATCAGTGGTCTTGTATGTCTTCCATTTCCTAATAATTGCTCCCACAGTTGATTTCTTCAAACCAAGCTACTGACCTATTGCAGATTGTCTTCCCAGCGTGGTGCAGGTCTACAATTTTGTTTCTGGTGTCCTTTGACAGCTCTTTGGTCTTGGCCATAGTGGAGTTTGGAGTGTGACTGCTTGAGGTTGTGGACAGGTGTCTTTTATACTGATAACAAGTTCAAACAGGTGCCATTAATACAGGTAACGAGTGGAGGACAGAGGAGCCTCTTAAAGAAGAAGGTACAGGTCTGTGAGGACCAGAAATCTTGCTTGTGTGTAGTTGACCAAATACTTATTTTCCACCATAATTTGCAAATAATTTCATTAAAAATCCTACAATGTGATTTACTGGATTTTTTTTCTCATTTTGTCTGTCATAGTTGAAGTGTACCTATGATGAAAATTACAGGCCTCTCATCTTTTTAAGTGGGAGAACTTGCACAATTGGTGGCTGACTAAATACATTTTTGCCCCACTGTATATTTTTTGTCCAACGGGGGATAACTTTTTCCACGTAGGCTTTGTCTTGGAATGGGGTCGCTTTGTTGACATTCAATGGGTAGAAGAAGATTGCTTTATCCTCTATTGTCACAGGACAGAGATTTGTCAGCACACACACACGCACTTCACTCTTTGCCACTTTAAGAACCTGCTTTACGACATAGTGTGTGCTTTAGCTTGTAAAATAAGCAAATGTGACACTAAGTCAACATAAGGTGTTTCCCCCCCCCCCCATAACATTAGGACTAATTTCCTCAAGAAATGAAGTCAGTTTCCTTGCCAGCTGACTATCGTGACAACCCTACTTCAGATGGCTTTCCCAACCGTATAGTCTGCCATGTAAATTGGGGCGGATTCTAATGGCACCACAGAGGACAGGCATACACACGTATTTATTCACCTAATTGAGGTGTGTATTGACAGCACTGGCTCGTTAGAGGGGGAGTGTCAGAATGTAGAGATACTACTAGTTGTGGCAACCCTGGACAGGTTGAGAGGAGGGGACAATCAGCCAGGCTGAAGGATGGGCCCCGTTCCAATACGACCAAGGGCATCCTTCCATTCCTTCCTTCCTTCTTTCCCTGATGAGTTTGCTGATGTTGATCGGTGAGAGCAATATGGTACAAACTATGGTACAAACTTTGTCAGATAAGGAATTGGTATTCTAGCGGGGGAGGGAACGATGCATTTCAACTCTCTCGCTCTCTCTCCTTCTCCCTTACCCGCCTCTTTCTCTTCTCCCCCACCTTCTCTCTCTTTCGCCCTTCAAAAGTCTTCCCTGTATGACACACAACCAGCTGTTCACACGTCTTTGAAAGTCGCTGGAAACATCTGGCCTCGCACCAGCCGCGAGGAGATTAAATATAGAAAAGGCACTAGGAGGTCGGGAAATGCGTGTGAGTTTAACGAGATAACGGTTCCCCACACCGTATTCCCCACACCGTAGCATGTTCTTCACCTCGAGAAATAGCACTGCTAAATAAAAACCTATAAAGAGCGTCCTCTGTCTGTCTCGGGAACATGTCTTTAAATCGCAATGGTATCACATGTAAATATAGTTTTAAGCACAGTACACAAATGATCTGCGGTGGTTGTTGTGGTATTTACCAGAAGATTCGTTTTGTGTCACCCGAATAGTGAAATCTACATAAAGGCTGTAGACAAACGCACGTACACCCAAATGACTATACTGTTGAAGCAGCAACGGGTACTATTGTAATGGAACTAGTGTGTGGTGGGTTGGTTTGTACAAGTCAAACGCAGTTGCCCCTAGACTGATCCGCAATTGTTAGGATTGGAGGAGGGCAAAGTGATCCTAGATCTGTGATTAATGGTTCAGGATTGGATTGGGGCAGGACAATGATCCTAGATCTGTGCATGCTAATAGCGAAGGTTGTGATTGGGGGAGGGAAAACGGATTCTAGATCTGTGCCTAATACTAAAGGTTACGATTGATCCTAAATGTGCCTAAGGATTAAGGTTGAGATCGGGAGAGGGCAAGCTGATTCTAGATCTATACCCAGTGCTTACTGGCAATTTGTATCCAGACAGAGCAGGTTTAACCCTGAGGTATGGGCAAAGGAGAAGAATATCTGCTGCCACTGATGTAGGAGCTGAAGGGCGAGGGCATGCCCGCCCGACTACCTGTCTGCCTGACTGCAGTTTATCTGTGGGAACACAGGTGCCCCCCTGGGGTGCCTGCCATCCCCATGCCCTGCTGATGTCAAGGAAAAAGAGATCTGCATTGCCACTCCACATTGGCCCCAGGGCAAGTAGCACTGCAGGACTGGCACATTGTTAAAGGGCATGAGGTTGAAACACTGTAGGGATGGCACAGGGCAAGGGTCAGAGCATAGAGGGTAGACTTGGCAAGTCTGAGTCTGAAATCTCACACTATTCCCTATGAAAGGTCCTGGTCAAAAGTATATAAGGAATAGGTTGGTGATTGCCCCTTCTCTAGTATGATGAATCCGTTATGCCATGAACCAATTGTACTCTGTCCATTAAGAAAGTGTAACAGTGGTCCGCTTTTGGGTGTGCTCTCACTATTCAATGCCCACGTCGGAGAGAAGCCCAGCAAACGACGGTGGTGAGAAACAGGCGTGTGTAGACTTGTGCGAAATAATGCGCGTGTGATAGAGTGCAATAGAGAGAGAGATGCAGAGTGTTGGGCGAATGGAAAAAAAGACACGTTTTTTTTTTTTCCTTGTCACCCGCCCGAGCAGTCAGTCATAAATAATACACTGAGCAGCACAGCACATACCAGATGAACGTATGGTTTTATCGCACACAGCAAAGCCTGTGCTGTCTTGGTTAAAACATGATATTGAACTGGCGTTCAATATGCAATCAAGAGTGGGTTCTTATACAGGTCCCATACTACAAAATGGCAAAAATGGAGCACAGAACACAATCCTAACCAGGACCCAGGCCTTTATACAGTTGAACAGATATTTTAATGTCCAGGGAAAGACCTCCTAAAATAACACCAAGGCCCTTTGGCATCAAAATTGTGAACAAGCCACTGGTGGGGGAGGGGAACACTGCAGTACTCCCTGCTCTTTTAAAGCCGGGGGGGGGTCCTGTTGCAAAGGCTTGGTAGGTTTATAAACAGGCACAGTACTGAAGCTCTACTCTTTTTAAAACCGTCCATATAAGCAGGTGCAAACTGTGATATACAGTTACAAGGCTGGTTGGTGTATATGTCCACATACAGTAGATGGCTGTGCTCCCTGTTCTGGCTGTGACTCTTTTTAAAGGCAGCCGTAGGGGGTTCTGACGGATGGCCCATGTCAACAGGACGCGGGACATATTTACACAGGGGCGGGGGCTCGGCGAAATGGATCTTAATGCTCCTCTTTGCTGAGCCATCTCTTTGAGAAATGAACGGGCGCAGCCTTAGCTGACCTTGCATCTTTTGACCGTCGCTCTCCCCTCTCTCTCTCACTTCTGTTTTTCCCTTTTCCCGCGGGGGCAACAATTTGCCGCACTTTACAAGCCAGGCTTTTAACCAATGGCTTCCTTGACTCACTTTGAGGTGTCTTTAATGCCAAAGCCATATGTTAGGTTTAGCCCCGGTGTCAGTCAAGAAAGTGTTTGCAAGGGGGGAGAGATGGATGGGCTGCTTTGGTTCTGTCGATACAGCAATTTTTTTTGTGTGTGTGTGTGTTTGTGTGTGTGTGTGTGTGTGTGTGTGTGTGTGTGTGTGTGTGTGTGTGTGTGTGTGTGTGTGTGTGTGTGTGTGTGTGTGTGTGCCGTATGTGTACTGAGTGCTGATAAGAGTTCAAAGCTGTGAACAACTTAACACTTAACAGCAAAGGCTGTGTGTGTAGGATAGACCATGATAGTTGAATCTTGATATTTGCAATAGCTGGTCATGAACTGTCATGAATCCGTGCATTATATGCAAGTGCAAGAAATGCATTTGAATCTGAACTGTTGAACTGGCAGCACATTTAAACAGATTAAACATTTATCTAATGTGCACTCATGAGGAGTCCGGACTGTCTATTCCAATATCACAGCGGACTGTCAGAACAGGTCACCAGATATTGATACTGTCGGTCACTGTTGTAACTTGTAGTATGGGTGAGCTGAGCTTTGCTCCCAGGGTTACAGTTCAATATTGATTTGTTACACATAGTCTTCCCCACAGTATTTATCTGAATCACTGAAATGTTGTGGGGAAATGAAGTCTTAGTTGTCTGACATCCTCACCAACCAAGTATTTACAGTATTTTTTGGCACACAAATGCTCCCTATAAAGTGACGTGAATTTACAAAATGAACCAGTTTTACAACCCATTTGTTTAGATTTCCAACACAACTTACCGTAACACATCTCTATATGAAGAACAACATATCAAATTGTGGACTTTTTGTTTCTCTCCACAGGTGACCATAGGTAAGCTGTACCTGACCCAGAAGACTATCGTTGAGGGGTAGGGGTCAAAGAGGAGCCTCTGATGGGCATTGGGGCAGTAATGGACTGCCTTAAAACGATTGGAAACGATGTCTAAGAGACCATGGCAGACGGAGCACTGAACCTCAACCTAACTTCACCTTCCACACGGAAGCTTAATTTCCCGCAACCTTTGGATGGATATGGGGGAAAGCATTGTGGGAGGCAACTAGATTCAAAGAATAATACAGATCTACGAGGTGGGAATAGGGAAGAGGTGAGGGGTTGGTTGATTTCGGACTGGGCAACTGTCCTGCGTCGATTACATAACTATTGTTCTTGGTCACTATATACCCTCTCTTCACCATAGTATATTTCGCTATTCACGTTTCTTTTGTGAGCCGTAACAGTGCAACAGAGAGCGTACAGACAGCCTTGATTTCTTTGTTATATTTTTGCCAGTCTTTTAATTGTGTATTGTATGTATGATTTGTCGTCATGTAAGATGGTGTATAAATGGATTAAAGATATGCATATCTGAATTCAATTACTGTCTCTCTATCCTTCAGTCATGACTCAGTCAGTAGAGCATGGCACTTGCAACACCAGGGGTCGTTGGTTCGATTCCTGCTGGGGCCACTCATACGTAACATGTATGCAGGCATGACTAAGTTGCTTTACATAAAAGCAACTGTTAAATGGCATATATTATTATTCTACCATAAGTGTTATAATGCATTAAATCTGCATCACAACACATTATACCAGCAGAATAATAATATGCAATGGCCAATAATAATGGAAATGGATCATATTGTCTATTTGAAATCCGGGTTGGGTAAGAGGTTGAATGTATCCCACAAGGCCACCTATTCTAAAAAAAAATGCCCCTTTTGTTTGTTTTGAATGAGCAGTGGCCTAGTACTCGATCGAGATGGGTGTAAAGATCATATTACTCAACAAATAAGAGTCAAAGTTGAAAGCTCCCCCAGAGGTCCCTCTCTAAATATATTTTCTGCTTCTGATCAGCGTTTTAGGGTGATCAACAAAGGCCGATTTGAAATACAGGAACATCAAGGGGAGGAGATCTGAGTTCAAATACTGTTTGAAATACTTTATACTTTATCCAATAGAACAGTCCCAAATGGCAAGCCTCAAACATCTAGTACTCCAGGCAGGCTAGCGAGAACACTCAAAAGTATTTGAAAGATTTGAAATAGTATTTAAACTCAGGAGGCATCACTGTAAAACAACTGGGACTGATGGCATTTGAATAATATGAAAGGATACTTGATAAGGACAGTTTATAATCATTTTCAATATGTCATGTACTGTTGGAAGAAAAAAAAGAGGATTCTGCATTTGAAAATGTAGTGTATTTTATTGGTTGATATTCAATAGCCCAGTTGATGGCATGTACAGTGCATGAATCCCAAGGTTAATGTCACCATATCATGTTACTGTTACATCAACATACATGCATGTACCATTTAAGATTGGGGTTAACTTTGCATTTTCACATTGTCTATAGTCTATTTTTACATTCAGTTCAGTAGCCCCAAGATTCTGAGACCGACTGAACAGTTACATGAACGAGTACACGCTCCATCAGCATGGATGTTGTCCGGACGCCAGACCTGGGTGCTAAAACGATTCTGAATGATAAATAGTATTTCAAATAGTATTTGAACCCAGGCCTGTGTGTATCTTGCCCGGTGAGATCACTGCAGAGCTGAAGCCTAGAAACTAGGCATTCTCTGTTGACAGAGTAAACAGCTCCACGTGATTTGCTGATTTGCCTCTTGAACTTTGGTCAGGGGACAGGTATGGGACAACAACCTGACAGCCACCATGTAGTCTTTTTTTAAAGGGTACATGACAGGCTAACATCACTGGCATCAGTCGTGTGCTGCTCACATACCCATCAACAGTATTACAAACGCCCTCTGAATGTTCTGATTGTAGAGAAAGCAGTGGAGGAGTTTTGACAAGGTGATATACAGATCCTATATAATTGTATGGATGTCATAATGTCAACAGATATGTTTTACATTAAACAACTGTATTGCAGAATATTGTAATGGGCCTATTGTATGACTTTATAGCTACGTAGATGTGTAATGTATGTTTTGTAATATACAGTTGTTGATAACTATTAGGACCCACAAACATAACATGTAGAATATATATAATGCAGTCATAGCTGTAATTGGGACAGAAATGCTGTTAACAACACTGGGAAACCAATGCTCTACAGAGCAGTAAAACCCATTTTTTTGCATCATGTTCCATGGACTTGCTGCATCAGACCATTTGATCAAGTTGTTCACTGAGTAGCCACGCACACTAATATGACAGACAGATTGCTCGTTAATCATTCCTCAGTGCCCAGGGGAGTATAAACAAGAAATCATATATTTCATGGCAGAGAACTCTTTGACAGATGTTGCTTCCCATGATGGCATTATGACTTGGATAAATCACACATGTTCATACTCTGCATTATTCTGGGCTCTGAATCAAAGGCAATGTCTGAAATGGTACACTATTCCCTTTTAAAGTATATTACTTGTGACCAGCCCTACCCTTTAGTCAAAAGTAGTGCTATCTATAGGAAATAGGGTGCCACAAGTTTTAGCAGAATCGTGAAAATGAATAACACAACACAATTCCTATAAATGACCGAACTGAATCCACAACTCAGCACAGTAAGGTAGCTCTCCTGATTTGATGACATTATAGGCAAATGTGATGTAGAACAGGTGAAGTCCTCTTGGATATGAGATGTACTGTGTATCATGTATCCTAAGATGCCTAATTTAAAGTATTCCAGTATGGTCCCGTGTCTGTGTAGTCTCGGGTCTGTGTAGACCCCATTGGCAGTGTAGCTGAGAAATGTTAATCAGTCCATCCATGGGTCCTGATTTGTTGACTTCCCCATTTCAGAAAATGAGATCTAACTGCAAATGAGTCCAACGACTATTATTGTAAATTCTCGTGTCGTTAAATGTCATTCTAGAACAGAAGACACAATTGGACAGAGGCAAATTTGGCAACTCCATGTTTTACTTTAAAGAAGTTGAGTTTAGTTGAGTTTATTTTTATTTTTACAGGAACAGTGCACATTAATCAACGTTTCAGTAAAAGTGCCGGTTTTAGCCAGCCGGCTAATTTTCAACCGCAGTCCCTGGGAAGGATGGTACAGTCGGCCTAACATCATAACAATCATGATGAACTCATGAACACCTTGATAACAAAACGGTGTGCTCGGAGAGCAAGAAGAAAATACATTCACTTCACTGAAAAGTATATATCAATACACATGATGGAGAACAACTTCATAAGAGACCTGGTTGAGCGACACCATCTTTACGCACGTGCGTAACGGCGAATTTCAGGTGGCATGGAATGCTGCGCTCTCGTAGGTCGGCATACCTGCACAGCGATACTTCAAGGTATAGTTTTGTCCATGGTTGTTATCCCAAAACTCGCCCTGGTCATTCCTGGTGTACACGGCGAAGTGCACAGAGGAAGATGGGTCTAGGAATGGAGGTGTGTACATGGTAAATGTGTAGCGCTCACCGACTGTATTCTCATCGAAAGGCATGGGTATCGCCTGCGCGTTCACGAAAGAGAGCCACTCGTTGAATGTGTACCTCACACCAACTTCCCTCTTGCAACAGTTTTGAGTATTCGTCCGAATCTGCCCACGGATGTCAAACTGAGTGATGGTTACCTTCTCCAGGTGGACGTGCCGCTGCAATACCTTGGTTTCAAAATCATCAGCCTCAACTGGCATCTTGAAAGTTGGGATGAGACGGTTCATGGTCAAGGTAGATTTAAAGTTTACGCACAGGTCCCCGATTGTATACTCTCGGTCCCGTGGTTGAGGGAGAAAGCTCTGCAATCTCGACAAAACCTTGGAAGGGATTTTCGGGTCTTCTGCTGTGCTGAAGTGCTTCACGCTTGCTAAATCAAGGCCCATGGAGTCTGCGAACTTCACCCGTTTTCGGCCGTTATTGGCTATTTCTTCAAAAAGCATAGCCTGCTCCGGATATGCGGGCAGAGATTTCGCCCTTCGCCTGTCTTTCTTATACATTTCTGGTGGTTCGATTAAGCCATCTTCCAAGTCCTCGTCACCATTCTCCGTTGGCTCATCTTCACTCCCTGATAGCATGGTTCCCCCTGAATTTGGAGAACACTGCTTGGAATCACGCAGGACGGCTGAATCGGACATATTGGCAATGCGTGCGTTATGGACATTCACCGGAACAGTTCCGGGAGTTTAGATTCTCGATGGAACTTTTCACTTAAGAGTGATACGCCCACTTGAAAGCTCATCATACAACTAACTGCCTATTGCTGTATTCAGCGTCATTGTAACACGTCATTGCAACGTAGGCCTAATTCAAGTTTACAAACAACAGCTCACCTGCCCAGCGCGCAGGAGCGCGTTATTAGGCTACAAGGTCATCGAGTTATTCATTATCAATAAGTCATTTTCAATATTCACTATAAACAAATGACTGTTTTATGCCAACATCTAGGATACATATAATTTGGTGAATAAAATCCATATAAATTGGCGACACTCAAACTCTTTCAAATAACCTTGCATACCTTTTTGTTAACATTTCATTTTAGGGGGTCCTTATTACAGTGTAAAAAAACACAATTAATTACACTAGCAAGTATTGTAATTAACTAAAATAATGCATAGTTACACTGCATTAACAATATGTAACTGGTAGTAATTGTAGTCTGTAAGTACAATGATTGCTTATTACAGTGCTTGTTACAAATGTAAACATTTTATCCGATAGCATCCAGATGCACCATATTTCAGCCTGCACAAACCAAGTGATACGTGTAAATCAGTTGAAAACCGACCACCTCATTGACACACCTATGCAATAGGCACCATGGCAAAAACGGGTTCACAACGAATTCCGGTTTCATCTGTACCAGGCAGATGGAAGACAGCTGTATGGCATCGTGTGGTAGTGCGGTTTGCTGATGTCAATGTTTTGAACAGAGTGCCCCATGGTGGCAGCGGGGTCATGGTATGGTCAGTCTTAAGGTACGGACAATGAACACAATTACTTTTTATCGATGGCAATTTGAATGCACAGAGATACCATGACGAGATCCTGAGGCCCATTGTCAGGCCATTAATCCGCCGCCATCACCTCATGTTTCAACATGATAATGCATGTCGCAAGGATCTGTACACAATTCCTGGAAGCTGAAAATGTCTGAGTTCTTCCATGGCCTGTGTACTCAACTATTGAGCATGTTTGTGATGCTCTGGAACGACGTGTATGACAGAGTTTTCCAGTTCCTGCCTATATCCAGCAACTTTGCACAGCCATTGAAGAGGAGAGGGACCACATTCCACAGCCTGATCAACTGTATGTGAAGAAGGTGTGTCACGCTGCATGAGGCAAAAGTGTGGTCGCACCAGATACTGACTGGTTTTCTGACACACACCTCTTCCTTTTTTAAATGGATCTGTGACCAACAGGCATATTTGTATTCCCAGTCATGTGAAATAATGAATTTATTTCAATTGACTGATTTCGTTATTTCAGCTGTAGCTTAGTAAAATCTTTGAAATTGTTGCGTTTATATTTTTGATCAGTGTAGCTAGCTACCTGAAGCTGGCAAATAGGCTATGGTTTCTACTCGCTAGCGTTAGCTGGGCTATATGGTCTTATCTTCCCTGAACCTATTTCTCAGGGTATTACATGAGACACTCAGCATGTTAACTAGCTAGCAGGCTACTTGTTTCAACACAAGCATTATTAGTGGTAGATGGATAACACAACAACTACTTAGGCATAGCTAGCTTTATATATATTTTTTATTATTATTTTTTTAACCTTTATTTAACCAGGCAAGTCAGTTAAGAACAAATTCTTATTTTCAATAACGGCCTAGGAACAGTGGGTTAACTGCCTGTTCAGGGGCAGAACGACAGATTTGTACCTTGTCAGCTCGGGGGTTTGAATTTGCAACCTTCCGGTTACTAGTCACACGCTCTAACCACTAGGCTACCCTTACCCATTATTTTACTCTACCACAGATTCCCACAAGTTCTCAGAGTCCAGGAAGGGAAAATACTTACAAGAAACATTTGAAGACAGAGACACAGTTGTCGATTTCCATTGTTACTTGTATTGTTAAAAAGGGAAGAAAAATACAATCCCATTTAGCCAGCTATCTAGGCTACTCACCATGCTATAGGCTACACTCATGCTGCCAAACATACCCTTGTAAAACTGACTATCCTGCCGATCCTTGACTTCGGCGATGTCATTTACAAAATTGCCCCCAACACTCTACTCAGCAAATTGGATGAAGTCTATCACAGTGCAATCCGTTTTGTCACCAAAGCCCCATATACTACCCACCATTGTGATGTGTATGCTCGTTGGCTGGTCCTCGCTACATATTCATCGCCAAACCCACTGGCTCCAGGTAATCTATAAGTCTTTGCTAGGTAAAGCTCCGCCTTATCTCAGCTCACTGGTCACCATAGCAACACCCGCCTGTAGCACGCGCTCCAGCAGGTATATTTCACTGGTCATCCCCAAAGCCAACAGCTCCTTTGGCCTTTCCTTCCAGTTCTCTGCTGCCAATGACTGGAACAAATTGCAAAAATCTCCGAAGTTGGAGACTTTTATCTCCCTCACTAACTTCAAGCATCAGCTGTCAGAGCAGCTTACCGATCGCTGCAGCTGTACACAGCCCATCTGTAAATAGCCCATCCAACCAACTACCTACCTCATCCCCATATATATTTTTGTTGTAATTTTTTCCTGCTCTTTTGCACACCAGTATTTATACCTGTATTTATACTTACACATCTGCACATCTATCACTCCAGTGTTAATTGCTAAATTGTAATTACTTCGCCACTATGGCCTATTTATTGCCTTACCTCCTTACTTAATTTACACACACTGTATACAGATTTTCTATTGTGTTATTGACTGTATGTTTGTTTATCTTATGTGTAACTCTGTGTTGTTGTTTTAGTCACACAGCTTTGCTTTATCTTAGCCAGGTCACAGTTGTAAATGAGAACTTGTTCTCAACTGGCCTACCTGGTTAATTAAATGTGAAATTAAAAAAAATAAAACAAGTATTCAGACCCCTTGACTTTTTCCACTTTGTTATGTTACAGCCTTATTCTAAAACGGATTAAATAGATTTTTCGACACATCAATCTACACACAATACCCCATAATGACAAAGAAAAAACGGTTGTATATATAACTGAAATATGACATTTACATAAATATTCAGACCCTTTACTCAGTACTTTGTTGAAGCGCCTTTTGCAGCGATTACAGCCTCGAGTCTTCTGGGGTATGACGCTACAAGCTTGGCACACCTGTATTTTGGAAGTTTCTCCCATTCTCTCTGCAGATCCTCTCAAGCTGTCAGGTTGGAAGAGGAGCATCGCTGCACAGCTATTTCCAGGTCTCTCCAGAGATGTTCGATCGGTTTCAAGTCTGGGCTCTGGCTGGGCCACTCAAGGACATTCAGAGACTTGTCCCAGAGTCACTCCTACGGTGTCTAGGCTGTGTACTTAGGATCGTTGTCCAGTTGAAAGGTGAACCTTCACCCCAGTCTGAGGTCCTGAGCAATGTGGAGCAGATTTTCATCAAGGATCTCTCTGTACAATGCTCCGTTAATTTTTCCCTCTATTCTGACTAGTCTTCCAGTCCCTGCCGCTGAAAAAGATCCCCACAGCATGATACTGCCTCCACCATGCTTCACTGTATAGATGGTGCCAGGTTTCCTCCAGATGTGTCACTTGGCATTCAGGCCAAATAGTTCCATCTTGGTTTCATCAGACCAGCGAATCTTGTTTCTCATGGTCTGAGAGTCTTTAGGTGCCTTTTGGCAAACTGCACGTGGGCTGTCATGTGCTTTTTACTAAGGAGTGGCTTCCGTCTGGCCACTCTACTGTAAAGGCCTGATTGGTGGAGTGCTGCAGAGATGGTTGTCCTTTTTGAAGATTCTCCCATCTCCACAGAGGAACTCTGGAGCCATGTCACAGTGACCAGTGGGTTCTTGGGCACCTCCCTGACCAAGGCCCTTCTCCCCCAATTGCTCAGCCAACTCTAGGAAGGGTGGTTCCAAACTTCTCCCATTTAAGAATAATGGAAACCACTGTGTTCTTGGGGACCTTCAATACTGCAGAAATGTTTTGCTACCCTTCCCCAGATCTGTGCCTCGACACAATCCTGTATCGTAGATCTACGGACAATTCCCTTCACCTCACGACTTGGTTTTTGCTCTGACATGTACTGTCTGTCAAATGTGGGACTTTATACAGACGGGTGTGTGCCTTTCCAAATCATGTTCAATCAATTGAATTTACCACAGGTGGACTCCAATCAAGTTGTAGAAACATCTCAAGGATGATAAATGCAAACATGATGCACCTGAGCTCAATTTCGAGTCTCATGGCAAAGGGTCTGAATATTTATGTGAATAAGATATCTGTTTTTATTTTGAATAAATTAGCAAAAATGTCTTCATCACCTTCATCATTATGGGGTATTGTGCACAGATTGATGAGGAAACACAATTATTTAACCCATTTCAGAACGCTGTAATGTAACAAAGTGTGGAAAAAGTCAAAGGGTCTGAATAGTTTCCGAATGCACTGTATCTTTGCTTAATCTAATTAATCAAATTATGAATCGAACAATAAAAATCCTTATTCTGTAAGAAATGTAAGGTCTGTTTACATGTGGCAATAAAGTTGACTTAAAGTAGAAGCTTGTCTTTTGTTTGAAGGTATTTTCACTTGGTAATGAGTAATTATATATAGAAATTGCTCAGGTTACACTTCATTCTAAATAGCTAAATCCTGTTTAAGAACCAGTGACAACCTTGTACTTATGTAGATATTACAGATATGTACTCTGTGGTGTATTAGTGTGTTTTTCCCCACTTGAATGGCGCTTTCAGAAGCTGACGATGAGATTGTCAGAATGGGTAAAGTACTTTGTAGGTACACAATAATCACAAGTAAGTACACCTCAAGCAGTGGAGGCTCCTCAGAAAAGGACCATCCTCAGTGAATTTCATAAAAACAAAAATAGTAAAACATTTCAAAAGTTATTCTTTTGAGGTAAAAATAGATTAAATATTGGCGACACTCATGTCACCAAATAATTGATTAAAACACTTTTTCTTTGCAATGAAGGTCGACAGTAGCCTCAGTAGCACTCTGTAGGGTAGCACCATGGTGTAGCCGAAGGAAAGCTACTTTCTGTCCTCCTCTGGGTACATTAACTTCAATACAAACCTAGGAGGCTCATGGTTCTCACCCCCGTCCATAGACTTACACAGTAATTAATACAACTTCCGGAGGATGTCCTCCAACCTATCAGAGTTTTTGCAGCATGAACTGACATGTTGTCCAACCAATGAAAAGATCAGAGAATAAAGCTACAGCTAGCTAACACTGCAGTGCATAAAATGTGGTGAGTAGTTGTCTCAGAGAAACACAATAGTTGAACAGTTTTGAAACAATACATTTCTTCCAAAATTAAGGAGAAGCAAAAGAGAGAGAGTTAGCTATATTTGGTTGTATTTTTTTTAATAAACTTTCACTTAGCTATTGAATGCAGCTATAGTTAGCTAGTTTAGCCTAAACAGCTGATGTGACAGCTGATGTGTTGTGCACTGAAGTCCACAAGCGAAGGGAAAAGCTGAGAGGAGGAGAGCACATATAGTTGCGAGAAGGAATTACAATCGAGCAAAAAGGATTTAGTCAGCCACCAATTGTGCAAGTTCTCCTACTTAAAAAGATGAGAGAGGCCTGTAATTTTCATCATAGGTACACTTCAACTATGACAGACAAAATTAATAAAAAAATTAAGAGGCTCCTCTGTCCTCCACTCGTTACCTGTATTAATAGTACCTGTTTGAACTTGTTATCCGTATAAAAGACACCTGTCCACATACTCAAACAGTCACACTCCAAACTCCCCTATGGCCAAGACCAAAGAGCTGTCAAAGGACACCAGAAAGAAAATTGGAGACCTGCACCAGGCTCGCACCAGGCTGGGAAGACTGAATCTGCAATAGGTCAGCAGCTTGGTTTGAAGAAATCAACTGTGGGAGCAGTTATTAGGAAATGGAAGACATACAAGACCACTGATAATCTCCCTCGATCTGGGGCTCCACGCAAGATCTCAAAATGATCACAAGAACGGTGAGCAAAAATCCCAGAACCACACGGGGGGACCTAGTGAATGACCTGCAGAGAGCTGGGACCAAAGTAACAAAGCCTACCATCAGTAACACACTACGCCGCCAGGGACTCAAATCCTGCAGTGCCAGACGTGTCCCCCTGCTTAAGCTAATACATGTCCAGGCCTGTCTGAAGTTTGCTGGGGAGCATTTGGATGATCCAGAATAAGATTGGGAGAATGTCATATGGTCAGATGAAACCAAAATATAACTTTTTGGTAAAAACTCACCTTGTCGTGTTTGGAGGACAAAGAATGCTGAGTTGTATCCAATGAACACCATACCTACTGTGAAGCATGGGGGTGGAAACATCATGCTTTGGGGCTGTTTCTCTGCAAAGGGACCAGGACGACTGATCCGTGTAAAGGAATGCATGAATGGGGCCATGTATTGTGAGATTTTGAGTGAAAACCTCCTTCCATCAGCAAGGGCATTGAAGATGAAACGTGGCTGGGTCTTTCAATATGACAATGATCCCAAACACACCGCCCGGGCAACGAAGGATTGGCTTTGTAAGAAGCATTTCAAGGTCCTGGAGTGGCCTGGCCAGTCTCCAGATCTCAACCCCATAGAAAATCTTTGGAGGGAGTTGAAAGTCCGTGTTGCCCAGCAACAGCCCCAAAACATCACTGCTCTAGAGGAGATCTGCATGGATGAATGGGCCAAAATACCAGCAACAGTGTGTGAAAACCTTGTGAAGACTTATAGAAAACGTTTGACCTCTGTCATTGCCAACAAAGGGTATATAACAAAGTATTGAGATAAACTTTTGTTATTGACCAAATACTTATTTTCCACCATAATTTGCAAATAAATTCATTAAAAATCCTACAATGTGATTTTCTGGATTTTTTTTCTCATTTTGTCTGTCATAGTTGAAGTGTACCTATGATGAAAATTACAGGCCTCTCTCATCTTTTTAAGTGGGAGAACTTGCACAATTGGTGGCTGACTAAATACTTTTTTGCCCCACTGTATATATATACAACGAGCAAAGTGATCACACTGTTTTTATGTGGCTGCTATGAAAGTGACCTGTTTGCTTGTGATCAGGGGTGTATTAATTCCAACAATTCTGTTGAAAAATGTTTCTTAAACAGAAGCAAATGGAACTAAACAGGGATAATCTTACATGAATCTGTCTGGGGATCCAATTAGAGCTTATTGAGCCTCCAATCTTTGCAATCTCGGATACCCAGCCCATCTGTCCACAAGAGTGAATCAGATGCAGCTTAGAATAAACTAAAATTGGTGAATTTAGTGGAAATGTGCCCATTTGTAACAAGAACACCTCTGTAATTACAGACTGCAATTACAACCGTCATTGAAAATAAGAATTTGTTCTTAACTGACCTGCCTGGTTAAATAAAGGTAAAATAAAAAAATAAACAACCAGTTACCTGTTGTTATTACAGTGTGAATATGAGTTTACAGTTAACTACAATACTTGTTAGTGTAATTACATATCTAATAAGTGCCCCTTAAAATTAAGTGTTACCAATTGTTTTTATTCTGATAAACGATCATGGCTGTTATTTAAGCCAACAAAACAACACAATTGCATAAGTTATAGCCTACTTTAGTTCCAGTTGCGTCACAGTAGACAAAACCGCTAACAAAATCAATAGAGGTCAGCTGCATGCACATCATACCTACGACATTTGGTTAACTTTTTGTTAGATTTCTCACCATATTTGTTCAAGCAAGTGGGGATATCTGTTAACATCAACGGCATCTAGTACGTACTGTTATTTTCATATCTGCTGACTCGCATGTCATCAAATGGCCTATTGTGTGTCTCTGTGTAGATTATATCAAGTGCTTCAATGTTTGTCAGTACTTCTTAGGTTAATGTTTCATCCAGACTATGAAAGTGAAAAGTTGTACCTCTCTCTCTCGGTCTCCCCTTATTCAAATCTAGGCCTATCACTATCTCCATAAAGCAAAAATATATATAAAACACATTCAAAAAAGCTGCATTAGCTTTTACAACTACTGACACAACTGAGATTGCGTGAACAACCAAAGATTTCCTGATGACAAGCAAAATCCTAAGTGTTGGCTCTATAATAACACTTTTCTCATCACAGCAACTTTTTATCCAGTAGATGGTGCTCTATCACAATCTACAAGTACAAACTAAACAGTATAATGAGCCTGCACAGAGGTTGGTTTTGCAAAAATAATATTTAATCAGTGTGATAAAGTTAGGCATGTGACAAATTAGCATACCTTGATGGTTTAATACCCACTGTGTACCACTGCACGATTGTTTATGGTAAAATTAGACAACTGTAACACTTTTATTAATCATTTTATTGAAAAAACTAAAATGGCCGCTGTACAATTACATTTGATTGGACTGTCGATTAAAAAATTCAGTGGTGAGCTTCTTACACACATTAGCAGCAAGTAGGGACAACCTGGATATTTTCCATTTAAAAAAAACATTGTATGGTTCAAGGGAAGTCACATGGGGTCAACTTAATCCCCACTTAGTTGTTGCACAATGCAAGTTTTTGGCCTACTTGGTCTATGGAATGTTGATACCAATGGCACCAGAAATGTGGGACCATTGGGTCTACAGTTTTGCATATTGATGTTAAATGAACTCATTCACTCTTTATAGCATATATTATGCACACAGTACTCTACTGACATACATTGTGCAATTTAAAACATGTCTCTTGCTATATGTATATTGATTAAAACAAGACAGCTAATGCAAAACATTATGTAACCTGAGCCTTTGAATTTGAATGGCAGTGGGTTGAGCTGCAGCCTCATTAGTTCCGTTCCAAAATGAAGGTAAATTCAGTCTAGCTATGCACAGGTAAGATGTAGCCTGCTCTTTTAAGCTAAACTGCAATTTTCAGATTCAATCGCAGGGTTACAATACGTTTGAGTAATAGTGAATCGTAAGATATTACAATAACATAACAATTTTACATTCTGAATACATTCATGTTAATCTGTCTAAAATATCAATATGTAAATCAGGAGAGGAAAAGTAAGATTAACACAATAACAAAAGTATATGCCTTCATTATCATGATGCCAAGTGATTGGATGAAAAACATTAAATGAAATCATGGATATTGCAATGCTGCATATGAGCTGTGCAAATCCCCCAAAAACTAGCAGTGGTTTCTCAGGGGTCAAATGCAGACTCTGTAGCGGTAATTTTGTAGCCAGTGATTGTGATTTACATTTGATTGGCAAAGGTGATGGACCGATGGCACGGTCACTGCTCCACAGACGTGTACATGCGGTACATAACTGTGATAACTGCCGCGGCCAAACAGGGGATCAACCAGTTTGTCCACCAACTGTTGAGGGTAGAGGAAGAACAAGAACTCAGATACAGTACATCAGTAAAACGGACAGCTGAAACTGTACAAAAATGATGAACATTAATGTCATAGAATAGCAAACAATAGTTCTGCCAACCTGCACTTGAAAAATCATCCCATAAAATTTCTGAATCAGTCAAAAGTTTGGCCACACTCAATGTATTCTACGTTGTAGAATAATAGTGAAGACATCAAAACTATGAAATGACACATATGGAATCAAGTAGGGACCAAAAAAAAAAGTATGTTTTGAATTTTAGATTCTTCAAAGTAGCATTCTCTCAACCAGCTTCATAAGAAATGCTTTTCCAACAGTCTTGAAGTTCTCACATTTGGACTCATCAGACCAAAGGATAAATTTCCACCGGTCTAATGTCCATTGCTCATGTTTCTTGACCTAAGCAAGTCTCTTCTTCTTATTGGTGCCCTTTTGTAGTGGTTTCTTTGCAGAAATTTGACCATGAAGGCCTGATTCACGCAGTCTCCTCTGAACCGTTGATGTTGACATGTGCCTGTTACTTGAAATCTGTGAAGCATTTATTTGGGCTGCAATTTCTGAGGCTGGTAACTCTAATGAACTTATCCTCTGCAGCAAAGGTAACTATGGGTCTTCCTATCCTGTGGCGGTCCTCATCAGTTTCATCATAGCACTTGATGGTTTTTACGACTGCACTGGAAAAAACTTTCAAAGTTCTTTTAATTTTCCCGGATTGACTGACCTTCATGTCTTCTTAAATGGACTGTTGTTTCTCTTTGCTTATTTGAGCTGTTCTTGCCATAATATGGACTAGGTATTTTACCAAATTGGGTTATCTTTTGTATACCCCTCCTACCTTGTCACAACACAACTGATTGGCTCAAACGCATCAAACCCACAAATTAACAAGGCACACCTGTTAATTGAAATGCATTCCAGGTGACTACCTCATGAAGCTGGTTGAGAGAATGCCAAGAGTGTGCAAAGCAGTCGTCAAGGCAAAGGGTGGCTACTCTGAAGAATCTAAAATCTTGTTTAACACGTTTTTGGTTACTACATGATTCCATGTGTTATTTTATAGTTTTGAGGTCTTCACTTTAATTCTACAATGTAGAAAATACCCATAGCTCATGCAGATGCAAACTTGCTAAAATAAATTCTGATTTTAATCAGTTTTGTTTCAACCTGATTCAAAACCAAGAATAGGAAAATGGCATCAGGGGTGCCTACATACCTTGAGGTTTCCTCGATTGTGGTGGCAAGTGACACCTGTTAGAAAAGGAAAGTCTGTAAGACCTCACAAATCTTTACATGGATATCTCTATCTTTGAGTACACCTATCATTATATTGTTTTATATGTACTGTACATGTGAACTACAGTTTTCAAAATAAACCTGGATGAAGGCAGCTTGCCATCGAAATGTCAGTGACTTATCATCGGATCAAAAACATATGGTCACGCCTTACTATGTGTGCTTAAATTTGAGTAGTGTAACTTTTCACATTTGAGATCGTTGTTTAACTTACTGAAGGTTTGGCCATCTTTGGCCGATCATCCTACACAAGAGAGAGGAAGGAAGAGAGGGAGAGGTTGTTTATTATGCTATGAGTTGGCAGGCATAAAAGAAATAAGACCAGGCCATCCTTCCCCTTTAGATTACACTAGATGTGGATGAAGGCTAGGGTTGCACATTTTGGGAAATTTTCTGTGGGAATTAATGGGAATACCATTTAAAATGTAGATTGTTTTGCATGGGATATATTTACCAAATCATATGGAGACAGAAACATAAACCTTTTACCTTATCATAAGTCAACATAATTGCAAATAATTAAATCCTTCCAATAGAAATAAAAAACAAAACAATTTAGTTAGGAATTTAACTTTAATTAAATGAGTTGACTCTTCACATGGAATGACTTCACTGAACAACAAAAGAAAGGAAATATTGAATGATCCCCAATCATCCATCGCATCTACCAAAAACATTTTCAACATACATCTGTAAAATGATAGTCTAGAAACTAAAGCTTTGGTTGTCTTCCTCTCAGGTTTCCATGTCTTCTCCCTGGACCTCCTCAATGTCCACCTCTTGAACATCAGACTGAGGCCTCATCTTCACTGTCACTTTCCAACCTTGTTGAGGATGGCTCATTGTCAGGCTCAAAAAGCCTCAAGTTTGCCCAGATGGCCACCAATTTTTCAACCCTTGGTATTGCTCAGTCTGTTGCGTGCTTTGGTGTGTGTGTGTTCCAAAACAAGGACCAGTTGCGTTCTGAGGCGGCTGATGTTAGTGGGATTTGGAGGATGATGGAGGCAACAGGGGAAAGAACCTCAGATCCACAAAGTCCCTTCCACCAGGTGGCTGATGAGATATGTTGGCACGACAGCCATATTGCATCTCCATCCCAAAGACTGCCAAGAACCTTGCCCTCATTCAGGCCAAGGTGGCCAGACACGGTAGTGATGATCTCCGCACCAGACAGGATGCTCTTGCCAGCATACTTGAGGTCCAAACATGTACGCTGCGGTGTGTATGGGCTTCAGGCAGAGGTCTTCATGCTTTTTGATGTATTTCAGAAATGCAGTTTCCTCTGCTTGGAGAAACAGTGAAGTGGGTAGGGCAGTATGGATTTATTATCTTACATCTGCAAGCAGAGTCTGAACATCAGACAGGATGGCATTGTCTCCCTCAATCTGTGCAATGGCTACTGCTATAGGTTTCAAGCTGCTTACCACTCTCTCCCAAAATACATCATCCATGAGGATCCTCTTGATGGGGCTGTCTATATCGGCAGACTGTCATATGGCCATTTCTTGGAGAGACTCCTTCCCCTCCAGGAGACTGTCAAACATGATGACAACATGTTGTTGGGCAGCTTCAATGTGGTACTCTTATTATTTTCACTTTGCTTGGTGAGGTAGATTGCTGCTATAACTTGATGACTCTTCACATACCTAACCATTTCCTTGGCTCTCTTGTAGAGTGTATCCATTGTTTTCAGTGCCATGATGCCTTTGAGGAGCAGATTCAATGCATGAGCAGCACAGCCAATGGGTGTGATGTGAGGGTAGGACTCCTCCACTTTAGACCAAGTAGCCTTCATGTTCGTAGCAGTCTGTCACCAGTGCAAATCCTTCTGTGTTCCAAGGTCATTGACTGCCTTCAGCTCATCTGCAAAGTAGAGAATGGTGTGTCTGTTGTCCCTTGTGTTTGTGCTCTTGTAGAATACTGGTTGATAGGTGGAGATGATGTAGTTAATTATTCCTTACCCACGAACCTTCAACCACCCATCAGAAATTACTGCAATACATTCTGCTTTCTCTATGATTTGCTTAACCTTCACTTGAACTCTGTTGAATTCTGCATCCAGCAAATTAGTAGATAAAGCATGTCTGGTTGGAGGGGTGTACGCTGGGCGAAGAACATTCAGAAATCTCTTCTAATGCACATTGACTATGAGCATCAGAGGTGAACCAGACATTAATCAGCATTTTTCTGACTACGTTCCTTCCTCTGATTCCAGGAGGACCATGAGCTGTTGCTATCGATAAGGTGTCTGATTCATCATTTTCACCTCGAATAGAAGTTGAGGTTGCTTGTTGTGAGCGCTGAGGGAACTTTATGCAATTGGCCAGATGATTCGGCATCTTTGTTGAATACTTCACATATGATTTGGTAAAGTATTTGCAAATGTACACAGCTTTTCCTTCTACATTAGCTGCAGTGAAATGTCTCCACACATCAGATAGTGCTTGTGGCATTTTCCTGTAAAGATTAGAAGAAGAAGTCAAAAAAAGATATATAGAATTCCATGTACAGATAATTAAGCAGTTAGATTAAACAACTCCTTCGTAAGATAAAATGTTTTAAAATTAAACATGTATGGAAACAGGTGAATTAACACTCATCAGTTAGCAGGCTCAAGCAAGCTAAAACCCACATGGTAGCGAAAACTAACGAGCAGAAATTGTTAACAAGCTAGAAATTATTTAAACACACTTTACTATAGTCCACTATTTACTAGTTAACAAAAAATCATGTATGTAATATATAAAATATTTCCACCCCACCTAGTATTGTAATCAAAACTTACCAGAAAACATGTAGTCCTTGGCTCACACAGTGTGTAGTGTGGGCTCAATAGCATCTCATTAGTGTGCAAGATCTTGAGAATCAGCTGTACACGTGATGGAAGAATGCACTGTGCATGCAGAGGTTTGCAATTCCATTGAATTGGTGATTGTTTAACCAAAATATGCCACAAGACATAGAATTGCCTTATGTAAATCCCATAAAAAAGGTTCACGGTTATAAGCTAACTTTTTTGATGAATTTAAGCAAAATTCCCGGGTCTTAACTTATCAAGGAAAATTTCCGGAGAAATTCAGGAAATGTACAGAAAAGTTCAGACCCTTTGCAACCCTGATGAAGGTTGAGAACTAAATTATTTATATACACTGCAGCAAAGCAGTTCACAAAAACAGACAAAATGTAGAGCTATTGAGTGTCATATCAGCCAACTGAAACCAGAATGATTCATTATTCAACAAATTTACCAAATGAAAATTAAGAGGTCTCTTCCATATCATTGCCATAGCAGGACAATGGAACCACTGAAACGTCCTACACAACATCTTGGTCATATGCCTTCAATCAAGATGACAAATAGAGAATGGAAGGATAGCCAATGTCAGTATGCTTATATTCAATGAACACAACAGGGCGGACAACACTACCACAATATCATATTGTACTCTAACAATCCAGTCTCATGCCTCAAAAGAGAGAAGAATTGGCCTGCTAACTCTGAAACCTATACAACTTAATTTTACGGTAAAGAAGATGACGGGTACTTACTTAGAAACAATAACAACCTATGAATTACTTTTGGAATTCATTAAGACAAACACTACCAGTTGAATAATAGTGCAACCAGTACCGCAAGTGCTAAAAAGAGTTTTGTATACAGGTTGTTAGTATACTGTAGTAATGTCAAATTAGAGCATTTACACTGTAGTACCCTAAACATACCTCTCTTCCCCATGACCAAATAACACCATATTATGGTGTTTTGGGATACTACAATAACACCCGGTAGAACCCCGTTTCTGATTGCCAGAGACAAAAGTTAGGTAAAGCTTTTAAAAAGGCATATTTGAAACATGAAGAGTGCTTACTGGATGCAGTTCTCCAATGACCATGTTGGCAGCCATCTCCTTGGCATCCGATGAGTGCCCGACGTCTTCAAAGCTCTCTGTGGCATCGCCGCCCGCCTGTTCCCTCAAGACCTCCTCTCCACCTGGGTGCTGTAATATACTGTACATGTCAGAGTAGTTCTTTTCAAGCAATTTAGGCTTATTGAGGGCATATCACAGTTTAATTCTCAACCATGCTAATGTTAAACTGTAGCTAAATGGACAATTGGGAAAGGAGAGGACTGGAAGCAATAATGTAAACATAGTATTTTTTGCATAATACAGAAACATAGAACACTCACCTACATTTGGAGACTGTATAACAGGTTCAAATATTTAATAATGGAACAGTAAGATTTGTCATGCTTGACTTATTGACTGCGTGTTATTGGGCTAAATAAGGATTCCCCACATTCCACTATAAACTACCTTCTTAAAACCCTACAGCTGACTTAGACCAATCATATTTGTGTACTTTTAATTGATTATGGCAATGTGCTATGAACCAATTTATAACAGTCCATTTGGAAACCCTATACTCCTAGACATTTCATCTGTGAAATACTTAAAATGTTATACACAGAGAAGATTGAAATACTGTTAGTTTTCCTGGAAATACCTTTTTGTCCTCATGCTAGTGTAACAGTATTATTTTAAACCGTCCCCTCGCCCATACCCGGGCGCGAACCAGGGACCTTCTGCACACATCAACAACATTCACCCACGAAGCTTTGTTACCCATCGCGCCACAAAAGCAATGGCCCTTGCAGAGCAAGGGAAACTCCTACTTCAAGGTCTCAGAGCAAGTGACGTCACCGATTGAAACGCTATTTAGCGCACACCGCTAACTAAGCTAGCCATTACACTAGCTAGAAGTAGCCATTTAGGAAAGGCAGTGTCAGCAAATCAGCTCCTTTGTTGTTCAACGCAAGTGCCATTCCATGTGGCTACTGCTAGTTTGCATGAGGACAAAAGGGCAGTTTTCTGGGACAACAAGCAGTATTTAAATCTTCTCGATGTATCAGTGTGGATAACGGTACAATTTGGAGTACAGTGGCACATCCCATCCCTGCATCGAGGTACGTTTTAAGACCCATCCAGCTGGCTCCACAGCTCTTAAAGTAACCGTGGTTGCATTCCGACCCCAGTGCAGCTCAGTGTAAACAAGCATAATGGTAGGGTCTCAATCTGCTGGCTACCGGGAACCAAAATGTTACAAACCCTCAGCAAGTTTGATTGTTAAAGAATGGTCCGATAGTTATTCATGCTACAATGTGACGTTACTATCCTCACATTAAAAAATGAATATGTGATGTTCACACAATCGTAGGCCTATATGAAATTAAGCCTTTGATGATTGCTGAGAAAAACTGGCCAGTGTTTCTCAATCCTGGTCCTAGGCTTGAGAAACACTGGTTTAGTTGACTGTTGCCATATGGACATTAGCCTAAATCAAGTAACATTTGATTGGCTATAATATGAACCATTCGTGTAGCCTAACTTTCTCACCTCTTCCAGAAATTTGGTGACATCGTAGACTTTAAAGTTGATTATAATCCATGTACTCTTAAACGTATTCTGTTCCTCGATTTCTGACAGTCGGTAGTATTTTACAGCTTGTCCGTTCTCCCCTTTATCCTCCATTTATACTTTCAATAAATACACCTAATGTGAATCCAGGAAAGAATTATGTTCCAATCTTACAAATAATTCGATGCAGTGACTATGCACAAGTACACAGGTAACGACATTTAGCCTAGATGACAAAGTGAGTTTAGAGATTTCTATGTAATTCCTGGCACGCACCAGGAAACTCCCTCAGACTTGCCCATGAATGCGGTGATTGGTTATTTTAATATTTCCTTTTCATTCTGAGGCGCTCTTATTGGTGTACTCCATGTCAGTCTGTCCCTGACAAAATAGCACGCAGGGTGACTCGGCTAAAGTTGACAAAAGTTCATCCGGATAAACCTATCTCTCACGCAATAACATGGGTATGCATTTCTTCCTGTGCGTTGTGTATGTAAATTGCTTCAAACCAGGAATGTTGCAACAAAAAAATGCAACAAAATAACAATGTGAAGTGCAAAACGGCATTGTCCTTTCCTACTGTGTGTAAGCCTGTTAAACGAAATGCTATTTAAGCGACTCTTTCGCTTAGTCTAATGTAAATCAATAAATACAGAAACATCAAAAAGAAAAACGTATATGCGTTATGTATGGGCTACAGTGAATGCTATTGATTATACATCGGCTAGATAACCTAGGGAACTATGCACTGATAACAATTTTGACTTTAAACATTGCAACCACACACTTGATGAAACATTGTGCAACAGAGTACTCTTTTGTGATGACTGAAGATAACATGATGCAGGCAGAGCATGGTTCGGGTTGCACGCGATGGTTTTCCCGCCAGAATGAGCAACATGAATGTGCCATGAAGATTTGGCTATTTCGAATTTCTGATGCTTTCTGATATTTTCGTTGGTAGCTTAGCTAGTTAGCGGTCATAGAATTGTAAAATATTGTTAGCCAGTCAAGCCAGATAGTGTTATTGCTTATAGACTTGTGTAGCCTACCCAGGTCAGTTATTTAGCTAGCTAGTTAAAGAAGAGGGCAAGGTTACTAAATAAAGGTGGCTAGCTAACGGTAGCTAGCTAGGTACAGAATCCAGTTCCACCCAATAACGTATCTGTGACACAACTGTTCTGCAGGTGAGTTGTCATTGTTGGGAGATACCTAGCTAAGTTGTATTGTTCAACTCTACAATGATGGTGAAAGGTTTCCAAAGCTCATGATTGTGTTCTCCACAACAGGACTTCTCAAAGTGGTCTGTGGAGGTACTGCAGTGCAGTGGGTCCATGCCCAGATCTCAAAGTATAACGTTATACGTAGCTAGCTATATTTACATGGAATTTTTGTTAATGAAATGAAAATACTTTTTTTGTGACATGCACCGAATACAGCTGGTGTAGACTTTACTGTGAAATCCTTGCTTTGAACCTTTTCCAAGGATGCAGAGTAAAACAAAATAGTAACACAACAGGAATGGAATTAATTACACAATAATGGAGCTATATATTATACAGGGAGTACCAGTACCAGATCAATGTGCAGAGAGAGGTACGAGGTAGTTTAGGTAAATACTGTGCCTTCAGAAAGTAAGTTATTTTTATTTATTTTTTATTTATTTTACTAGGCAAGTCAGTTAAGAACAAATTCTTATTTTCAATGACAGCCTAGGAACAGTGGGTTAACTGCCTGTTCAGGGGCAGAACGACAGATTTGTACCTTGTCAGCTTGGGGCTACCCTGCCACCCCTAGTACTGTACCTGTACTTTTTCTCCACATTTTGTTGTGTTACAGCCTGAATTTAAAATTGATTACATTACGATTGGTTTTGGCGCTGGGCTACACACAATAACTGATAATGTCAACGTGGAATACAGTTTTTCATTCTTTTTTAAAACAAATGAATTCAAAAATGAAAATGTTAAATGTCTTGAGTCAATAAGTATTTGTTATGTCAAGCCTAAATAAGTTAAGGAGTAAAAATCTGCTTAATGAGTTACATAATAAGTTGCATGGACTCACTGTATGGAATAATAGTGTTTAACCTCATTTTCGGTACCCCCAACTGTACAATATCTGTAATGTCCCTCAGTCAAAAAAAGCTTATCCCTTTAAAGCATGGTGAAGTTATTAATTACACTTTGGATGGTGTATTAATACTCCCAGTCACTACAAAAATACAGGTGTCCTTCCTAACTCAGTTGCCAGAGAGGACGGAAGCCGCTAAGGGATTTCACAATGAGGCCAATGGTGACTTTAAAACAGCTACAGAGTAGAGATTGGTGTGATAGGATAAAAATGAGGATGGATCAACAACATTGTAGTTACTCCACAATACTAACCTAATTGACAGAGTGAAAAGAAAGAAACCTGTACAAAATACAAATATTCCAAAACATGCATCCTGTTTGGAATAAGACACTAAAGTAATACTGTAAAAAATGTGTCAAAGCAATTAACTTTTTGTCTTGAATACAAAGTGTTATGTTTGGGGCAAATACAATACAACACTGAGGACAGTACCTTTCTTCATATTTTCAAGCATGGTGGTGGCTGCATCATGTTATGGGTATGCTTTTCATGGGTATGCTTTTAATTGTTTAGGACTGGGGAGTTTTTCAGGATAAAAAATAAATGCAATAGAGCTCAGCACAATCAAAATCCTAGAGGAAAACCTGGTTCAGACTGCTTTCCACCAGACCCTGGGAGATTAATTCACCCTTTAGCAGGACAATAACCTAAAACACAAGGCCAAATTTACACTGGAGTTTCTTACCAAGAAAACAGTGAATGTTCCTCAGTGTCCGAGTTACAGTTTTGATTTAAATCTACTTGAAAATCAATGGCAAGACCTGAAAATGGTTGTCTATCAATAATCAACAACCAATTTGACAGAGCTTGACGAATTTTGAAAAGCATAATGGGCAAATGTTGCACAATCCAGGTATGGAAAACTCTTAGAGACTTACCCAGAATAGTCACAGTTGTATTTGCTGGCAAAGGTGATTCTAAAATGTATTAACTCAGGGTTGAATACATATCTAATCAAGATATATTAGTGTTTTATTTTTCATATTTTTTTGACAAATCTTATCATTTTTGTTCCACTTTGCATTACAGATTATTTTGTGTAGATTGTTCACAAAAAATGGACAATTAAATCCAAAATGTAGAAAAAAATCAAGGGGTGTAAAAACTTTATGAAGGCACTATAAAAAAAAATATATAATTCTAAAAACCTGTTTTCGCTTAGTCATTATGGGGTATTGTGTGTAGATTGATGATGATCATTTTTATTTAATCCATTTTAGAATAAGGCTGTAACGTAACAAAATGTGGAAAAAGTCAAGGTTTCTGAATACTTACCGAATGCACTGTATGTACATTAAGGCAGGGTAAAGTGAATAGTCATCAGGATAGATAATAATAAGTGTAAAATAAAGAACAGAGTAGCAGCCGCAAATGATTAGTATAAAAGTGTGTGTATGTATGTGTTTGTGTTGTGTTGGGTTTTGTGTGGCAGTGTCAATGTATAGTGTGTGAGTGTGTATATAGTGTTTATACATTGTCTAGTGAGTGTTCGTCGGGTCAGTGCAAGATAGTAGACAGTAGAGATAGTTCTGGTAACCATTAATTGACCATTTAGCAGTCTTACAGCTATTTAGTGGTCTTATGGCTTGGGGGTAGAAGCTGACTCAGCTCAGATCCAGTTGCAGAGAGAGGTGGTCAGTCGAGAGGTCGACCGATTATGATTTTTCAACGCCGATACCGATTATTGGAGGACCAAAAAATGCCAATACAGATTAATCGGCCGATTTTTATTTATTTATTTGTAATAATGACAATTACAACAATACTGAGTGAAGACTTATTTTAACTTAATATAATACATCAATAAAAATCAATTTAGCCTCAAATAAATAATGAAACATGTTCAATTTGGTTTAAATAATGCAAAAACAAAGTGTTGGAGAAGTAATAGTGCAATATGTGCCATGTAAAAAAGCTAAAGTTTGAGTTCCTTGCTCAGAACATAAGAAAGTTGGTGGTTCCTTTTAACATGAGACTTCAATATTCCAAGGTAAGAGGTTTTTAGGTTGTAGTTAATATAGTATTTATAGGAATATTTCTCTCTATACCATTTGTATTTCATATACCTTTGACTATTGGATGTTCTTATAGGCACTATAGTATTGCCAGTGTAACAGTATAGGTTCCGTCCCTCTCCTCGCCCCTACCTGGGCTCGAACCAGGAACACATCGACAACAGCCACACTCAAAGTAGCATTACCCATGCAGAGCAAGGGGAACAACCACTCCAAGTCTCAGAGCGAGTGACGTTTGAAACGCTGTTAGCGCGCACCCCGCTTACTAGCTAGCCATTTCACATCGGTTACACCAGCCATTAGGCTGATAGGTTTGAAGTCATAAACAGCGCTGTGCTTGCAAAGAGCTGCTGGCAAAACGCACGAAAGTGCTGTTTGAATGAATGCTTACGAGCCTGCTGGTGCCTACCATCGCTCAGTCAGACTGCCCTATCAAATCATGTTATGTCATAATTATGTACAATTCTGGCAAATTAGTTCGCAATGAGCCCGGCTGCCCAAACTGTTGCATATACCCTGACTCTGCATTCAAGAGAAGTGACACAATTTCACCTGGTTAATATTGCCTCCTAACCTGGATTTCTTTTAGCTAAATATGCAGGTTAAAAAATATATACTTCTGTGTATTGATTTTAAGAAAGGCATTGGTGTTTATGGTTAGGTACAGTCGTCCAACGATTGTGCTTTTTTCGCAAATGCGCTTTTGTTAAATCATCCCTCAGCGTTGCATCGATTATATGCAACACAGGACATGCTAGATAAACTAGTAATATCATCAACCATGTGTAGTTATAACTAGTGATTATGATTGATTGGTTGTTTTTTATAAGATAAATTTAACGCTAGCTAGCAACTTAACTTGGCTTACTGCATTTGCGTAATAGGCAGTCTCCTCGTGGAGTGCAACAAGAGGCAGGTGGTAATATAGCTTTGGACTAGTTAACTGTTGGTGTTGCAAGATTGGATCCCCCGAGCTGACAAGGTGAAAATCTGTTGTTCTGCCCCTGAACAAGGCAGTTAACCCACCGTTCCTAGGCCGTCATTGAAAATAAGAATGTGTTCTTAACTGACTAGCCTAGTTAAATAAAGGTATATAAAAAATTGAGAAAAAACCCCGGCAAAATCGGCGCCCCAAAAATACCGATTTCTGATTGTTATGAAAACTTGAAATCGGCCCTAATTAAATCGGCTATTCCGATTAATCGGTCGACCTCTAGTTCAGTCCCAGGGTCCCTAGCTTGGTGGTGATCTTGGTAGGGACTATGGTGTCGAACATTGTGCTGTAGTCTATCAACACTGTTCTCACATAGTTATTTCCCCTCTTGTCCAGGTGAGACAGGGCAGTGGGAAGTGCAATTGAGTTTGTGGATCTGTTGGGGCGGTATTGCGAATTGGAGTGGGTCTAGGGTGTCTGGGATGATGGTGTTGATGTGTGTCATGTGCAGCCTTTCAAAGCATTTCATAATTACAGATGTGAGTGCCACAGGGCGATAGTCATTTAAGCAGGTTACATTTGGAGTTCTTGAGAACAGGGACAATGGTGGTCAGCTTGAAACATGTTGGGATTACAGACAGGGGCAATGAGAGATCAGTGAAGACATTTGCCAGCTAGTCTTTGCATGCTTTGAGAACGTGCCCTGAAGAATCCACTAAGTACTACGTGTCATCATCCTGCCACGTCCCTGTAAAACATAATATTGCCAGCCAGGTCAATCGTAATACAAGTCAGTATTCGATATCCATCCATGTCTGAGGACGTCAGGAGATGACGTGTAAACCGGCCACTAGTTACCTTCAAGTAGGTTTATGGTTTTGGGGATGGTAGATGGGCGTAAGCATCTGCCTCTGATCCCAAAGGTTGCAAGTTCAAATCAAGCGATAGAAAGTTTTTTGTGTTTTAAGACTATCCCAAACCTTATAACCATTAACTTGACAATTCGGAGTTCATAGCCTTAAGAATTTAGAGTTAATGCCTGAACTTAACGCTAAACTTAACCTCAAACACTTTGAGATTTGACGTTTGGAAGAACTTCAAAATTTGATGTTTGAGAAGCATGGATGAATGTCTAATTCTGACGTGAGACTGTGAGTGCTGGTATAATATTGCAGCTTTTCAAGTCTCTCTGATAGGAGACTCGAACGAAGTTCATCCAGCTTATTCTCGAGTGACTGGACATTTGCCAATAGAACGGAGGAGAGCGCCGTTAGATTTTCACCAGGACTCCAGCTCTTCTACTGCGTCTATGCTTGCGGCGCTTTGGTAGCCCATGGAACAAAGGAATAGATAGGGTCCGTATGAACAGGGAAACAGCTCAGTCAGAGTTGATGTCAAAATCGAGGTTAGTAACTGACAATCTCATGTCCAGAAGTGCTTGGCGGTCATATGTGATAATAGTATGACCTTTCTATACAAAAAAGTTAAGGTAAACACTAAATAGAAAAGTTGGGTTGGAACTCGTAAGATGTCGTTCTTCTCCTTCAGCGTTCGTCTTTTGAATCAATATTACTAAGGACAGATTAAACACATTTTGGCCAAGGGATCAGCAAAATAAGTTTAGAGGGTGTAATTCAATACAATATAATGTAATATTATTAATCTACAATTTATGTTCGAGGCTCACAGGGATATTGGTTTCAACAGTACTTGACCAGTTATCTATTTTTCAACTCAATACTTGTATTCCCCCAAAATTGTGTTTTTCTTTAACATAAATGCACTGCAATTTAAGATTTAAAACAGCAAAGTTCTCTCTGCCTCATGGCAAAATTTGTAGAATTGCAGGATATTAGCTTGAAAGTACCAGCGGGAAATTGAAAGACGATGCCCAGAGCTTACTCATGATGTTGCACACCAATTTAAGTAAACAAGTCATTGTTTTAGTCAAGGTATGATATATTTGGCTTGAAATGGGAAATCCGAAGTGGGAGATTTGTGGAAATACTTGGCAATGCTGTGTTTCCTTATTAGATGACTTTCAAATACTTTTCAGACAAAGTTTCGTTACCACCCACCAGCGTGGTATTGTTTATTAATCAGAAACAGCTGCAAAGTTCTTCATCTTCGCTACTGAGCTGAGCCAAACAGCCTTTCGTCCACTTGGCTGCCTGAGCCATGGAGCAAATTAAAATATGGGGAGCAAACTTGTTTTTGCAGCTCCACTTTTTCTTTTTTTTTACCAGAAATTATTAAAATCCATTGGATAATCTGTAAATTTTCACTTATTTTTGAGCTAGTCTGTATTTAATTTTAAAATTGTTTTTGTATAATTGTGTGATATGATTGAGTTCTCTCTCCCCCGTCACCCCAAGATGAATGATTTTGACCACAAAAGTTTTGCTTCACTACATGCTCCACTGTTTTGGTTGGTGCATCTAGAAACCACAAGTGTCTGTCCTATAATGAAAAGGCCCCGCAAAAGAAAATTCAAGGAACCTCTTTACTTATTTTGGTGTGCTGTTTTTACATTTGTATTAGTGCTTCGAGTCCGATTCACTCAGGGTGTTGTTAGGTGTCATTTGTGACGTGCATCATGAGCAAAGTCATTGTAACCTATCATTTCACATCCCTTGTGAGAACCATGAGCAGGGGAAGATTTGGTTTTGCTGTACCACACCCGAAGCCTGCCAGCAGCCTACCTACTGTTCCAAAGGTGGCACCTTGTCCATTCCAATATATAAGAACACATGTCTCTAAACCTTTCAATAGTTAACCATATTACCAGAGCATCTTATTACTATTTCTATGGCGGATTTGCGGCCGCAATTTTTGGAGATAATGCAACTAGATAAGGTTAGCTAGATAAGATTAACATAGTTAGCTACACTGACAGCTATCAGTGCCTTATTTGGTGATGTTTCTCTACTTCAATTGGAAATCACCTCTGCGTTCCTTCCCACCCCCAATTTGTAAATATTTTTTATAAGTATTGTGTATAAGTCATTCTTCAGAGGTGGAACCTAAACGAGCAAGTAAAACTAATAGGGTTAAACTCTCCTCCATGCCAGCTGCTAACAGCTTGCCCAATAAGCTAGTATTTCTGGTAGTTGTGTACATATTGCTGTATATATTGTTTTTGTGTATATTTATTGTTATGTGTTCATGTATTTTTACTATGCGCTGCAAAATTAGTTGCCCCCTGGCGATAATGAAGACTACTCTACATTTCCACTCTAGAACAGGAATTACGTTGAAATAGGGCTGGCATTGCCCTCTGGTGGCGTCCTTTAAAGCTGCAACAACAAAATGTGTAGAATTGCAGGAAATCACAATAGCTTGAAATGTGCAAAATGTTCTCTCCCATGCCAGGCCTTTTAAGTGTTCCTTCCCAGGGCCTGAGACTTGGTTTGTCCGGCCATACACTGTCGATGTCAGAGTAAAACTCCTTATATGCTATTTTTTCTCCCTCGAGTTGTGTTCCGATTGTGAGGGGTCCCTGATGAATTTGCGATCACAAAAGGGGTCCCTGACCCAAAAAAGTTTGAGAACACCTGCTCTACAATTTGCTTTAACACCTTATGATTCATAACAACAACAACAAAAAAGGACCTAGCTAGCTTCAACTCCATGTTTATGTTTTGGTTGTTCATAGGTAGGTTAATAAAAAAAAAAAAAATATAAAAAAAAAATATATATATATATATATATATATATATATATATATATATATATATATATATATATTCTATATATATCTATGTCTTGCTTCAGATAGGTTTGAGGTTACCCTCAAACCTATCTGCTCGGTAATGTTAGGCTATAACTAGCTACAATGTTAAACCAAATTGATCTAGCTACACATGATTGTCACCAGTACTGTGTGTACACTAGCTGTTACACTCTACACTGCAATATCACTTGTAAGTTAATGTTAGAGAGCGGTACACTAAAGATACTTGCAAAGGCATCAATTCCACAGTTATTGGAAGCCTTGAGAACAATGAAAAGAACATGCAGTGCCTTGCAAAAGTGTTCAGCCCCTTGGCATTTTTCCTATTTTGTTGCATTACAACCTTTAATTTACATGGATTTTTATTTGGTTTTCATGTAATGGACATACACAAAATAGTCCAAATTGGTGAAGTGAAATTTAAAGAATTACTTGTTTCAAAAATGTCTAAGAAATAAAAAACGGAAAAGTGGTGCGTGCATATGTATTCACCCCCTTTGCTATGAAGCCCCTAAATAAGATCTGGTGCAACCAATTACCTTCAGAAGTCACATAATTCATTAAATAAAGTCCACTTGTGTGCAATCTAAGTGTCACATGATCTATCACATGGCCCCAGAGTCTGCAACATCACTAAGAAAGGGGTACCACCAAGCAAGCAGCACCACGAAGACCAAGGAACTCTCCAAACAGGTCAGGGACAAAGTTGTGGAGAAGTAAAGATCAGGGTTGGGTTATAAAAAAATATCAGAAACTTTGAACATCTCACGGAGCACCATTAAATCCATTATTTAAAAAATTGAAAGAATATGGCACCACAACAAACCTGCCGAGAGAGGGCCGCCCACCAAATCTCACAGACCAGGCAAGGAGAGCATTAATCCGAGAGGCAACAAAGAGACAAAAGGTAACCCTGAATGAGCTGCAAAGCTCCGCAGCTGAGATTGGAGTATCTGTCCATAGGAACACTTTAAGCCGTACACTCTACAGAACTGGGCTTTACGGAAGAGTGGCCAGAAAAAAAGCCATTGCTTAAAGAAAAAATTAAGCAAACATGTTTGGTGTTCACTAAAAGACATGTGGGAGACTCCCCAAAAATATGGAAGAAGGTACTCTTGTCAGATGAGACTAAATTTGAGCTTTTTAGCCATCAAGGAAAATGCTATGTCTGGCGCAAACCCAACACCTCTCATCACCCCGAGAATACTATCCCCACAGTGAAGCATGGTGGTGGCAGCATCATGCTGTGGGGATGTTTTTCACCGGCAGGGACTGGGAAACTGGTCAGAATTGAAGGACTGATAGATGGCGCAAAATACAGGGAAATTCTTGAGGGAAACCTGTTTCAGTCTTCCAGAGATTTGAGACGGGGACGGAGGTTCACCTTTCAGCAGGACAATGACCCTAAGCATAGTGCTAAAGCAACACTCGAGTGGTTTAAAATAAATCCTCTTGGGGCTAGGGGGCAGAATTTTCACTTTTGGATAAATAGCGTGCCCAATTTCAACTTCCTGCTACTCATGCCAAGAATATAAGATATGCATATTATTCATAGATTTGGATAGGAAACACAACTAAAACTGTTTGAATCATGTCTGTGAGTATAACATAACTTATGTAGCAGGCAAAACCCAGAGGACTAACTGTTCAGAATTTCTTTTTTCTTCCTCTCTCTGTTCCCTTAGTTTTCATTGCCAAGGGATATTTCTTAGGAACCTGTTTTCAGTTCCTACCGCTTCCACTGGATGTCACCAGTCTTTGGAATTTGGTTGAGGTTATTCCTTTGTGCAATGAAGAAGTAGGCCAACTAGGAACTGAGTAACACTTTTTTGAGTTGCGCAAGACGTGAAAAGTAGCGCTGGTTTGTTTTCATTCCTGTATTGAACACAGATTGCCCCGTCTACAATTTGATCGATTATTAACTTTTAAAAATACCTAAAGTTGTATTACAGAAGTAGTTTGAAATATTTTGGCACAGTTTATAGGCAACTTTTGAAATATTTTGTATAAATATTTTGACGTTGCGTTTTTTGTAAGCTGTTTTTTTCTGGATCAAACGCGCTTTATAAATGGACATTTTGGATATATGTGGACAGAATTAATCGAACAAAAGGACCAATTGTGATGTGTATGGGACATATTGAAGTGCCAACAAAAGAAGCTCGTCAAAGGTAATGCATGTTTTATATTTTATATCAGCCTTTTGTGTAGCGCCTGCAGGGTTGAAATATGCTAACCTCTTTGTTTACTGCTGGTGCTATAATCAGATAATAGCGTCTTATGCTTTCGCCGAAAAGCATTTTTTAAATCTGACATGTTGGCTGGATTCACAACGAGTGTAGCTTTAATTAAATATCTTACATGTGCGATTTAATGAAAGTTTGAATTTTATAGTATTTTATTTGAATCTGGCGCTCTGCATTTTCCCTGGCAATTTGTCAGTTGGGACATTTGCGTCCCGCCTTTCCCAAAGAGGTTTTAAGGGGAAACATTTAAATGTCTTGGAATGGCCTAGTCAAAGCCCAAACCTCAATCCAATTCAGAATATGTGGTATGACTTAAAAATTGCTGTACACCATCAGGAACCCATCCAACTTGAAGGAGCTGGAACAGTTTTGCCTTGAAGAATGGGCAAAAATCCCAGTGGCTAGATGTGCCAAGCTTATAGAGACACATCCCAAGAGACATGCAGCTGTAATTGCTGCTAAAGGTGGCTCTACAAAGTATTGACTTTGGGGGGGGTGAATAGTTATGCACGCTCTTGTTTTCAGTTTTTTTGTCTTATTTCTTGTTTGTTTCACAATAAAAAATGTTTTGCATCTGGTGCGGCAGTGTAGCCTAGTGGTTAGAGCATTGGACTAGTAACCGCAAGGTTGAGAGTTCAAACCCCTGAGCTGACAAGGTACAAAATCTGTCGTTCTGCCCCTGAACAGGCAGTTAACCCACTGTTCCCAGGCCGTCATTGAAAATAAGAATTTGTTCTTAACTGACTTGCCTGGTTAAATAAAGGTAAAAAAATAAATAAAATAAAAAATCTTGAAAGTGGTAGGCATGTTGTGTAAATCAAAAGATATAAACCCCCAAAAATCTATTTTAATTCCAGGTTGTAAGGCAACAAAATAGGAAAAATGTCAAGGGGGTGAATACTTTCGCAAGGCACTGTATGACACTGTGCCAACAGAGCAATTGTTCATTGCTTGACACAGGCTAAGACCCTTTCAATTATATTTCTGTCTTTCAGCAGGATGAGTGGAACTGAAGGTGGAGAGCAGTCCCTGTTCTTTCTAATTCTCCCTGACCTGAGGAAGCTGTGCTGTGTCACCCTGTCCTTGCAGTCTGATGATGGAGAAGTGAGAAACAAGCAGGTGAAAACATGCAGGTGAGATAGCTGCTCAGAGTTTGCTTGGAGGTTGCTTATTTTTTGATTAATGAATTAAAGGAATGCAAACCTCAAAATGCCCAATCTCTTCTTAACCCAATGGTAATGTATTTAACTTTCTGTAAGAAACTCAGGTTGTTTTTTGAATGAAATATAAAAACTTTTGAGATGCAGAAAGGATGCACAAAAAGATTGCACAGTCATTCTCTAGTTTAAAATCAACTTTTTATATTGTATTAAAGTGCATTGTTGCTGTTCTCAGGTTAATAAGAGGACCATTTTAATTAACTTTCCTATATTCACTTTCAGGGAGCTGTTGTTATTGTATGCAGACATCATTGCCTCTCCGGTTTTGGGGTGCTTCTCAGAGATCACAATGGTGATGGCGGTAAGTGTGCACTCAAGTCTGTATTTAATAGTCCACGAAACAGACAGACTATTCTCCCGTGTGCAGATTCTGAGTGTAGACCGAGGGAATCTGCCAGGACTGAATGGGATGTGTGATATCCGACCAGTCCGAGCTCCAGTTTTCATGTTTGGTAATTTGGACATATCAGGATTGGGCGAAGGCGGTGCTTAAACCGCTTGCCCACGAGTGCTTTGTTCGTGTGCCCACACAGATCGGAAAGGGGGGGGGGGTGATTTGGCTGTGAGTTATCATTTGTGAAGGTGAAGACTTCATTTTTGCCGGAACACTCAATTTCTAACACATTTGAACACAGAAATGATTCAGGCAGCTGACCAAGTTACACAAGAATTTACTTTTGGTTCATGTTTGGCTAAATGTACTTGTGGCAACCAGCCAACACAATACATTTTCTCCTGCATATATTTGAGTAAGATGATGATAATGATACACTTTTTGAACCAATCAGTTGAAAATCATGCATTTATGAATTCTGTGAAATGTATTTTACTCAGTATTGTCAGTAGTTCCCCTGTATACTTTGTCTCATACACTTTCATTAGTATGGTTACCAATGACTGCACTAAAGCAGGTCATTGGAGCCTTTGATCTGGCTTGTTTACCAATTGTTGGAGGTTATGTAAGTGCACAGTGAGTAAAACACCACCTTCACATGCCATTTAACATGACACCAACCAGGTGTGCACGCAAGAGAGGCTTTGTCACGACTCTCCAGTCATAGGAAATTGTTTGTTTTCCTTAGAGGGAGATATATGGGTTAGGCACCAAATGGAAGACAATGGACTGAAATGGGAAAGGACTTTGTGGATTTATAACAAACACTCATTGTCGATTTCAGTTGCAAAAAGTTTGAAAGCAGTTTACGTTGCATGCCCTAATGAACACGACCCTGGATTTTCTTGGGATTTTGAGGAGGGATTAAGCCTGTTTCACATTGCACGATTACAGAATTGGCTTCTCTCTCTAATTTATCATTGTAACTAATTAAATAGTAGTGTTTACTAATCTTACATGGAATGGGTAGCATAATGCAACATAAAAGGGTACTCTTTCATTCATTCATTTATTCCTCCGCTGAAATATGTTCTCTGGTTTAAGTGGATGATGTAAGCAGGTTAATAGTGTGTGAGAAAATTAGAAATGTGTGAGTGAGTGTAACGTATGTGTGTGCGTGCCTAAACATATCGTGCAGAGGCATGTTGCATGCAACCCAAAACAGTTGGTCTGCATTCCAAACACTGTCATTTTTTTCACCCCTTCTGGATTGTAGCCAAAATAATAGAAAAACAAAAACAATATTAGATTTGTCCAAATGTAATATAATTTTAAGCTGCGTATAACGGTTTGAGCTGCTTTACAAAACAACAGGTTCTCCATATTTGAATCTTAATTTCAAACAAAAACAATCAATGGTTTTCTATTTGTGAAACACCAATAACTTCCTAACTGGAAAGTCCACATTATTAATTAACCCCTGCATGTAAACATGTAATCTACATTGTGCATCTGCTCCAGCACTCCCATTTGCTTTCACTAGGGGAGGCAGGGTAACCTAGTGGTTAGAGAATTGGACTAGTAACCAGAAGGTTGCAAGTTCAAATCCCTGAGCTGACAAGGTACAAATCTGTCATTCTGCCCCTGAACAGGCAGTTAACCCACTGTTCATTCCTAGGCCATCATTAAAAATAAGAACTTAACTGACTTGCCTAGTAAAATAAAAATACATAAACACAGTTCTGGTGAATCATTGACTATGTTGCAATTGTTTAACTATCTTCCCTTTAACCGAGTGTGTTATCAGAAGAGTCAATGATCCCTTATTTGACCAAATAATTGTTTGTTTCATATTGTTGAATTCAAACTTTTCCCCCAACAGATTCCCTTTTTTAAAAGAGGAATAGTACAAGCTTATGTACAACGACACAGTCTGCAGGTAAGCTTGGGCTGGCCTACTTGTCATTCACTTTCACTCATTACTTCTGCAATTTTTACCAAGTTTAGAAACCAATTCAGATACATTTTTACATGTATGCTAGTTTTACATTAATGATCCACATACACATTTTAAATAAATGTGAGATAAATGTGAGATATTATGTTCTTACTTCTGTTATTTACTACTTGAGAGATCTTTCCCTGCTTATCTTGTGACCCCTTGAAAACTCACGAGGCCCCACAGGGCTCAGTACTAGGTCTCCTGGTTGAGAATCACTGATATAGAATGCTGTATCATAGACGGGTGGATGCTGTCCCGTCTAGTCAGTTAAGTTACATGTAGTCTCTCTGTGTTGTGTTTGGGCAGATGGGCTCTCCTCAGAGGGTCTTCCCTGGTATTCTACAGACCTGTCTGTCCTACTCCTTGACCAGCAGGCTGGCGCCAAACTGGAACAAAGTCGGACAGTTCCTTATTGCTGGTTTGTACTAGTACTGTATAAAGGAATATGGAATTAATATAATGGTACTGTTTTAACTTAGTAATATTGTTATGGGCTAATTATTGTGATATACAGTAGTTAGCCTATCACCAGTCTGTTTTATCTAGGAGAGGAGAGCTTAAACAGCTTATGGGTGACAGAATTTCACATTTACACAGTAACAAACCCCAGAAACGGCCATGCTGTAGAAAGTTGACAGTGGTATCAATAGATGACTAGTAATCTGACAGTGGTGCAAACACAGTCCGTCCCATATCTCCAGCCTTTTTCACAACCATAACCCTAGTCTCACTTTTTAAAAACATTAACCCTTACCATAGCGCAGGCCCTAACTGCAGCCCCTTTTGAAAGCCCCTCCCTAATCCCTGGTATTATCCCTTGCTCTTTTTTATGGCTCATCATCCAATTAAAGCGTTTGTCATTTACAAAGTAAGAAAATGGGATAGTTAATAAGCTGGGCCTGATAACATTGAATTGTTTCCCTCTTTTGTGAAATGTTGCTTCTAGTTGGAAGTGATTTCGCTAGGCGGTTGCAAAGGTCACTGTTTAATCGCAGACCTGTTGAGAAGGCATGTATATAATCGCAGTGACTCTGCAAATATGTTACACTACCCTTCATTACCTTCACCTTGGGCCTATTTGATATGATAGTGTGTATTTGATTCTGAGTTCACACAGGGCGCTACACACACACACACAGAGAGACACTCTCACGTCTCACACATGCGCACGCACGCACACACACACAAACACACACAGAGAGAAACGCACACACTCATCAATAGATGACTAGTACAATTTTCATTTTTTTATTGAACCTTTTATTTAAATAGGCAAGTCAGTTAAGAACAAATGCTTATTTACAATGAAGGCCTACATACAGGCCGCTGTCTATTCCCAAATGTTTTCTTGCCCTTGACTGAAACGAGAAAAAAGTGAAAATGTACTTGCACTTAACCTGGATTGCCTTTTGTTGCCTTCCAAAATATTCCGCTATTTGAATGGATGGGATCCATGAACAGCCTTTTCTGGCACTTATTTAGATTACGACTATGAGAACAGCGCTGCTTAGACAACTACAGTAATGTTATCATTAATGCTGCATCATTACTGCCATTTCCTCTCTTGCAGACCCTCCAGCCCCCATAATCTATAAATAAATTAAGATGATTATTTTATGACTCCCATCTCAAGAGCCTGGCCAAGAAGAGAGAAAATTTATCTGAGGTCCTCCAAAACTTTAACGTTTTACATAAAGCGTGTCATAGTCTTATGATAACAGACCGGGGGAAGGCCAGACTGTCCTTCGACTTGGGAGTTTGTTCCGTGCTAAACGCGACCTTCCTTGCCAACTTTATTATTTTATATCTAGTCTTTCATGGCTGCCAGAATGACACACACGTAGACACGCACATATGCATGCGCGCGCACACACACAGACAGAGACACACACACAAGTCTCACACATGCGTATACACACACATAGAGAGAAACGCACATACTCATCAATAGATGACTAGTACTAATCCATCTACATTGTAGTGCAACAATGTAGTACTCTAGGTTTGATTACTTAACCATGTCTATTGATCTTGTTCACTTTCTAGGGAGGGATTTTCTGGCTGATTCGGGGAAGCTCAACGCCATTGGTAGGTGTTTGTGTGTGAATGTTCAGCTGTTACACTTTCAGTATCCTTTACAACATTGGTTTAGAAGTTATTTGAGCTGTTTAAGCTATTTCTCCAAGCCTTTAACCTTTAGCTCTCGAACCACAGTGGTATACGCAGAGCCATAAATAGAGATATAGAGGTCACCATACTATATATGGCTCTGGGTTGAAGGTTTCCTATAGTGGAAAGGCTATAATGACAATTCTAGTTGCTCTAGCTAAGTGCATTAGGCTTAACTCTTAAGTTATTATTAATTGCTCAGTAAATTACAAATCGTAGTCAATTCAAAAAGTAAATTCAAATAGTTCTCACGATGTATTTGGAAGCTAAATATTTTAAAAAGTGTCTCTGTACTCCAGCATTTTAAATTTGAGATCAAATTAGTTCATATGAGGCGACAGCACAGAATGTCACCTTTTAATTGAGAGTTGTGAAAATAGAAGATGGCTATAAATGCTCTTATATTCATTGGATACTGCCATGTTAATAAAAAACTCATGAGTGAGATAATGATGATGAGTGAGAAAGTTACAGAGGCACAAAGATGATACCCCCGAAAAAATGCTAACTTTTCAGTTTTTCGTCATGGTGAGTGGTTAGCATCTGTTGTTGTAGCCTCTGTAACTTTTATACTCATCATTATTCATGATCCATTCATGAATTATCTGAATTATGGCAACATCAGGATGAATTTAGAAGTGTTCAGAAACATCTCTGCTCATTTACAAAGAAAATTACTCCAGATACCATTCCCCACTCAGTTGCTATTTGAAAGAATAAACCCAAAACAAACTGCAAATGCACCCAACAAGTTTGTAGTCACAATCTTGATGTCATTGGGTTCACACGATATGGGACCAAATACTGCTAGACTACTTATTACACTGAACAAAAATATGAACACAACATGTTAAGTGTTGATCCCAAGTTTCATGAGCTGAAATAAAAGATCCCAGACATTTTACATTCGCATAAAAAGCGTATTTCTCTCAAATTCTGTGCACAGATTTGTTTACATCCCTGTTAGTGAGCATTCCTCCTTTGCCAAGATAATCTATCGACCTGACAGGTATGGCATATCAAGAAGCTGATTAAAGCATTATCATTACACAGGTGCACCTTGTGCTGGGGACAATAAAAGCACACTCTAAAATGTGTAGTTTAGTCACACAACACAATGCCACAGATGTCTCAAGTTTTGAGGGTGCGTGTAATTAGCATGCTGACTGCAGGAATGTCAACCAGAGCTATTGCTAGAGAATGTTCTGAAACAAAGTTCTTCCATGGCCTGCATACTCACCAGACATGTCACCCATTGAGCATGTTTGGGATGCTCTGGATTGACGTGTACGACAGCTTGATCCAGTTACCGGCAATATCCAGCAACTTTGCAGAGCCATTGAAGATGAGTGGGACAACGTGTCGCGCTGCATGAGGCAAATGGTAGTCACACCAGATACTGACCAAGCCATAAGACTGCTGAACAATCAATTAAATAGCCACCCGGACTATTTACATTGACACCCCGCCCCCCTTTGTTTTTACACGCTGCTGCTCGCTGTTTATTATCTATGCATAGTCACTTTACCGCTACCTACATGTACTAATAACCTTGACTAACCTGTACCCCCGCACGTTGACTCGGTACCGGTTCCCTCTATATATATAGCCTTGTTATTGTATTGTGTTACTTTTTATTACCTTTTTTTACTTTAGTTTATTTAGTAAATATTTTCATAACTCTATTTCTTGAACTGCATTGTTGGTTAAGGGCTTGAAGTTAAGCATTTCACAGTAAGGGCTACACCTGTTGTATTCGGCGCATGTGACAAATTCAATTTGATTTGATATCCAATTCAAATTGCTGGAGTATAGCTTTACTGTCGAAATACATATGGTGATGACTGTACTGTACATATAAACTTCCACCTGACATTGATATGGCATGACAAAGTGAAAAATCTACTTGAGTAGAAAGATGTTAGGATTCGCCCCTGTTCTGTACAGTCCTCATCATATGTATTTGATGGAATTATACTGAATTATATTTTGGGTTATTTAGGCCACTTTAAAATGAAGTGTTACTGGCCTCTAATCCAGCAGAATGACAAGGTTCTATATTTCCTTTGCCAGTGATCGAGCTGAGTGCCAATGAAAGCCAGCTGTGTGTCAGTGTGGAGGCCAACACTGTCCGACTCCCTCCAATCAGGGTGAGCCCAGCATCCAGTCAAAACAACCCTACATACTCACACAAACACAATCACACACACACACACACACACACACACACACACACACACACACACACACACACACACACACACACACACACACACACACACACACACACACACACACACACACACACACACACACACACACAGCCATCTGTCAAATATTGCAGTAAAAGAAAGCAATTGTCTCACTGCCTGATATTCCATAGAATACTACTAAAACAGAAGTAGGTTCACTAGCAATTGTTTCCCTCCAACACAATATCTTGTACCATGCATCACACTGCCAGACAGACATTAACAAACTACACACCTTAATCAAGTATTTCTACCTTAACCATTCATCAGGTTGTCATTATAATAATTTGTTCTCATTAGTTATCTCTAGTTGTACTCCGTAACATTTACTTTTTAAGGATTGTATGGTTGACTTTTAGTTGGCAGACTTTGACATCCCTCCCATGGTCCTGCGGAACTTCCATAGCCAGCCAGATGCTGTTATCCAGACCTCCATGTCCAGCAACTGGTGTTACATTCTGCCAAGGTCAGCACTTTGTTTTATAACACGTTTTATTTTCCTTTTAAAGGTAGACTCAGCAATTTCACAGCGGTCACGGGATCACGTTTTGGTAGACATTTTTATACACAGCGACTTACAGTAGTAGAGTGCTTATAGAGAGAATCTTCTAATATCTAAAAATATGCTGTAACTAGACAGTGCATTCGGAAATTATTCAGACACCTTTACTTTTTTTTTACATTTTTGTTAGGTTACAGCCTTATTCTAAAATTGATTAAAACAAATTCCCTCATCAATCTACACACAATAACCCATAATGACAAAGCAAAAACAGTTTTTTTATACATTTTTGAAATGTATGAAACATTTAAATCTGAAATATCACATTTACATAACTATTCAGACCCTTTACTCAGTACTTTGTTGAAGCGCCTTCGGTAGAGATTACAACCTCGAGTCTTCTTGGGTATGACGCTACAAGCTTGGCACGCCTGTATTTGGGGGGTTTCTCCAATTCTTCTCTGCAGATCCTCTCAAGCTCTGTCAGGTTAGATGGGGAGTGTTGCTGCAGAGCTATTTTCGGGTCTCTCCAGAGATGTTCGATCGTGTTCAAGTCCGGGCTCTGGCTGGGCCACTCAAGGACATTCAGAGACTTGTGCCGAAGCCACTCCTGCGTTGTCTTGCCTGTGTGCTTAGTGTCGTTGTCCTGTTGGAAGGTGAACCTTTGCCCCAGTCTGAGGTCCTGAGCGCTCTGGAGCAGGTTTTCATCAAGGATCTCTCTGTACTTTGCTCTGTTCATCTTTGCCTCAAACCTTCCTGACTAGTCTCCCAGGCCCTGCCACTGAAAAACATCCCCACAACATGATGCTGCCACCACCATGCTTCACCGTAGGGATGGTGCCAGGTTTCCTCCAGATGTGACGCTTGGCCTTCAGTCCAAAGAGTTCAATCTTGGTTTCATCGGTGGAGTGCTGCAGAGATGACTGTCTTTCTGGAATGTTCTCCCATCTCCACAGAGGAACAGCTCTGTCAGTGACCATCAGGTTCTTGGTCACCTCCCTGACCAAGGCCCTTCTCCCCCTATTGCTCAGTTTGGCCGGGCGGCAACTCTAGGAAGAGTCTTGGTGGTCCCAGACTTCTTCCATTTAAAAATGGTGAAGGCCACTGTGTTCTTGGGGACCTTCAACCATTGTGTTCTTGGAGACCTTCAATGCTGCAGAAATGTTTTGGTACCCTTCCCAAAATCTGTGCCTTGACACAATCCTGTCTCGGAGCTCTACGGACAATTCTTTCGACCTCATGGCTTGGTTCTTGCTCTGACATGCACTGTCAACTGTGCAGGGTTGCAAACTCGTCACCTTTCGGGGAAATTCGCTGTTTTGAATCCAAAATAGGTGACCTACGTGATTCGTGTAGATCAAATGGGGGCTTTGGATCACTACGGGCTGTAAGCGAACAAGTGATGCGCATTTGGAGCAATACTGATTGTATCCAAGGCTCAGCCAATCATTCACACAACAACAGAATGCAGCATGCTACTGAAGAGACAACCAATTTGCAGCATCAGTGCGCGCTCTGGAAAGACAGCAGAGATTGGAAAGGCAGTTTCCAAGTTACAGAAACGCATCCCCTGAACGATAACAAAGAGGTAGGTGAGAAGCCTGACCACGGAGACAGGGGTGAGAAGGTGATGAAGCGTACTTCATGAGCTGTAACTGAAAAACAACTGGCATTTAGAAAGTTTGAGGTGAGGGAGAAAGTGTGGTGGAACAAGAATTGTTAGCATTGTTAAGTATCTTGCTAGCTGGATCGAATTCTGCATTAGCTAGCCAGAGAAATGTTGAGCAACATTAACCAACTTAACTGATCAAATAGTTGAGCTTTTGGTGTGAAAATTAGCTGGCTAATAACAGCTAGCTAACGTTACAACATCAGATGAGCTAACGTTAGTAACCTAACCAATTGGCTATAATATTAACATGTATACGACTCCTTGCCGTTCCTCAAGTTATAACGCATTAGTTTTGTGTGAAATGTTAACTAGCAAATGAACTATCTACTATCAGTGAACTAATGTTTTCCCTCGACATTATGTGGTTAATTTTCAAAACGAGTGAATTAGGTGAAAATGAGGCCTGGCTTATGCTGGATGCAACTACAGAGGTGTTGTGTCTTTGGTATCATTAAAGTGAAGACGGTTATTTTATCAAATCAATTCTCTGTCATTATTATTACGTGATTAAACTAATCATGTAAATGTTTTAAGATGTTTTTTTCCCAAGTACAATATTTAGACGTGTGTGGTCACAAGCGTTCTATTATGAAGGCCGTCATGGCTAACTGCAATATTAGTGTATTGTTTTTTTCTCAAGACATGAGTGTCATTTGCAGTAAAGTCTAGGCAACAAATAAGATTGGATTGCTTTCTTTAAATGTTTTATTTTACACATAGAGACTGATCATGTAGCTCATATATTCTTTGCTATTTAATTAGTTAAAACCTGCATTTCCCACTAGCAGAGATTTTGTGCATGTTTCAGCCCAACAAAAAAAAGTGTCACCTTTTTGGGCCTTTACCAGTTTGCATCCCTGCAGCTGTTGGGACCGTATATAGACAGGAGTGTGTGGCTCTCCTTTATTTTCAAGTTTTCCACTCCGCTAGCCAGCACCTCGGCTAAATAGGCGTGCATTTATTTTTCTTCTAGATCAATCAATTGAGTTTACCACAGGTGGACTACAATCAAGTTGTAGAAACATCTCAAGGATGATCAATGGAAACAGGATGCACCTGAGCTCAATTTTGAGTCTCATAGCAAAGGGTCTGAATACGTATGCAAATAAGGTATTTCTGTTTTGTATTTTTAATACATTTGCAAAAATGTCTAAAAACCTGTTTTCACTTTGTCATTATGGGCTATTATTGTGTGTAGATTGTTGAGGATTCTTTCATAGGGTTGTAACGTAACAAAATGAGGAAAAAGTCAAGTGGTCTGAATACTTTCCGAACGCACTGTACATTTTCTTACTTTTTTCATTCTGGTCTCCTGTGGGAATCGAACCCACAACCCTAGGGTTGTAAGCACCATGCAGATTCTGTCTGTATTCATAATAACAAGTGTTACGAGCACATGGGCAGGGGTTTGTACACAGGTACTTGCATACAGGCAGGAGTTTGAAAATGAAGACACCGTGTAAACCAGTGGGGGGTGGTGGGAGGAGCTATAGGAGAACAGGCTCATTGTAGTGGTGTAGCGGGAATGGCATAAATTGAGAAAAAAAACATTGCAATGACATGTTGGATTGAACTGTTGATATGTCATGGAACTTGAATACTTATGTATGAGCAGAGAATAACATAAAATGTAAGAACATCAAAATCAGGGTTGGGCTCAATTCCATTTCAATTCAGTCAATTCAGGAAGTGAACATACATTTTGCAATTTCAATTTACCTCCTGGATTTACTGAATCTTATTGTGAGGTTTAAAAGGGCTTCTGAAGTTTGTAATTTTCACTTTGAAATTTCAGACTTGATTTTCCCTTACGATAAGTATATCAAACCCTATAAACATGTCCATTAATTATAATCAAATAATAATTAATGTTTCCTGTTGCTGCGGTATTATTTTCCTTTCTCAAAACTTTCTCAGATTTGACAAATTAAGATCCAAATTAAGGTCCGACATCTGTACAACCTGTCAATCTTGTATGTCTTTACTGATATGTTATAGGTACACTTGATACATAGCTTCCATCTGTGTTGTGCGTAGCATGAAAAGGGGTCAGATCGTCAGCATCAGTCACCGGATGCCCACCGAGAGCCCCTTCCAGTGCTACGCTGACATCCAAAATCACTGGAGCAGTTTGGTAGGTCACAGCCTGGTCCCACATCTGTTTGTGCTGTCTTGCCAACTACTATAATCACTGTCATGACAATGGCCATAGGAATTGGCAAGACAGCACAAACCGATCTGAGACCAGGCTAGGTAAGTTACACTTCACATTAACTACTCTTCATAAGGGCTGCATAAAGCTGCCATGAAAGAGACATCTCATATGTCATAACTTTGAGATTTTCCTGACCACGTTACCTGACTAGGAAAAGCTCTGGGCCCTAGTTAAAGGTTATGATTCCAGGTTGGGTCAAGCTCACTTTAGTGAACCATGTGTCACTGTCAATTCAGACTTATTCACTAATAGGTTACCTACTGTAATTGGCTAGGCATAACGCCTGCTTGCTAGCTTACCTAAATGATATGTAGTGTCACAACCATGTCAAGTTATTTGGCATCAACTGATTTCTGTCAACAATAATGCAAACTCACATTGGCATCACACACACACACACACACACACACACGTGGACTACTCCACTCACTGGCCTGTGTGGTTGGGCCAGTGGATAGAACAAATGGACGGGACAGCTGGCTGATAGTAATGCTCGACACGTTAGTGTTGGTGTTGGTCTGTCGTCACATCCGGGTGAGTGCTTCACATTCAGAGATGGGTCAAACAAATAATCTTCCTTGCTGTGTCGTCTACTCACCCCCTCTGTTTGACACTGCTAGCTTATACACACACACACAATACACACTCACACACAGTTCATGTATTTGTCCTTACTGCTTCTTCCTTGTTTATTTTTTATTTTTCAGTATGGCTACCAACTCCCCCAAATTGATGAGGAAGAAGTGATTTATTGCAATGTATACTTCAAACTGGTTGGAGAAAGGCTGTTCACGTATCCTTTTAAGCCTGTGGAATGGATTGGGGACCATCTGAGGCATCTGCCTTTGGCCCACCTGTTGACTGTTATGTTGTTACACTGATTCAAATCTGTCACGTTTATGTCTACTCATGCAACTGTTATTGTGATAAGGCACAGTTAGTGTTTTCTTGTAACTTGTAACTGCTTGTAACCAGCATTTGTCCCTTGATAGGTTGTAAAATGAAACATTAATTGAAATCTGGAGAGGGAAAATAACAAAACAAACAGTGTAAAATGGTTCACATATGGTGTTCTTCAAGCCAGTGTTCACTCTTTAAGTTCATTCAAATTTGGCAGACATTTCAATTCATCTTAAAGGGGCAATTACATTGTTTACAAGTAAAACAAGCTTATATTTTGGCTTCTGATGGGGTACAACAGTTGAACTAAACACGTGAGGAATTTCTAAGTTATATTTTTCAAACATCAATGGCTATACATCATTAATTTAAAAATCCAAAAATGGATGTACCAATCCCAGATGGGTCCTTTAAAGTGAGTTCCATCCAGACAGTGAACATATTACGTTTCTTTAAAGGCCCTGTTCAGGCAAACTAGATTTTCCTGTGTTTTAGAAACTCAGCAAAAAAAGAAACGTCCCTTTTTCAGAACCCTGTTTTTCAAAGATAATTTGTAAAAATCCAAATAACTTCAAAGATCTTCATTGTAAAGGGTTTAAACACTGTTTCCCATGCTTGTTCAATGAACTATAAACAATTAATGAACATGCCCATGTGGAACGGTCTTTTAGACACTAACAGCTTACAGACGGTAGGCAATTAAGGTCATAGTTATGAAAACTTAGGACACTAAAGAGGCCTTTCTACTGACTGAAAAACACCAAAAGAAAGATGCCCAGGGTCCCTGCTCATCTGTGTGAATGTGCTTTAGGCATGCTGCAAGGAGGCATGAGGACTGCAGAGGTCTGTGGCGGGGTGTCACAGCATCATCGGACTGAGCTTGTTGTCATTGCAGGAAATCTTAACGCTGTACGTTACAGAGAAGACATCCACCTCCCTCTTGTGGTACCCTTTTTGCAGACTCATCCTTACATGACCTTCCAGCATGACAATGCCACCAGCCATACGGCTCTTTCTGTCCGTGATTTCCTGCAAGACAGGAATGTCAGTGTTCTGCCATGGCCAGCGAAGAGCCCGGATCTCAATCCCATTGAGCATGTCTAGGACCTGTTGGATCGGAGGGTGAGGGCTAGGGCCATTCTCCCCAGAGATATCCGGGAACTTGCAGGTGCCTTGGTGGAAGAGTGGGGTAACATCTCACAGCAAGAACGGCCAAGTCTGGTGCAGTCCGCGAGGAGGAGATGCACTGCAGTACTTAATGCAGCTGGTGGCTATACCAGATACCGACTGTTACTTTTGATTTTGAACCACACCCCTCTTTGTTCAGCGACACATTATTCAATTTTTGTTAGTCACATGTCTGTGGAACTTGTTCAGTTTATGTCTCAGTTGTTGAATCTTGTTATGTTCATACAAGTATTTACACATGTTGAGTTTGCTGAAAATAAACGGAGTTGACAGTGAGAGGACGTTTCTTTTTTTGCTGAGTTTATATACTTCCACACTATGAGGTTGAATAATACTGTGAAATTGTGAAAATGTTGATAATGCCTTTTTAGTGGAAGAGCTGTTTTGAAAAGACTGCATGACGTTTCAGCCTGTAGGTGGGATGAAGTTTTGGCCTGCCTGGTGACATCACCAGTCAACAGTTAATAGACCAATAAGAAAGAGAGTTCCAAACCAGTAACAGCTCATTTTAAGTTTTCCCCTCCCTACTCAGACTACTCCCAGGCAATCCTAGCAAAAATCTTGCTTGAGAAATTGCTATTTTCTAAGAAGCTGTTTTTGCTTAATTTTTGACCATTTTAATTGAAAACATTCACAGTAGGGTACTTAATTATTATCCAGAAATGATTTGATACTGAGATAAAAACAAACAGATGCATTGGACCTTTAACTTGTCTTCTAAGATACCCTCTGAGCTGTATCCGGACTGACCCGGTGCAGCGCTGTCCCAGGGTGGACCTCCAGGGGGCACTCAGCTCCTTCCTATCCCACCTGAGAGAGAGCCTGCAGACTGTCTGTGGCTTCCCAGCCCGCATGACCAGCAAGCCCTGCTACCACACCACCAGCCTGCTCAGCATTGCCTCAGCACAGGTACAGGGTGCACACAAGTGGTGCGCGGGTCAGCTTTTCGTTCACCCGCACATGCCCATAATTGCTAATAATCCACAACTGCCCGACTATATGTGATGAAGTGAAAATCTGAGGCTCGCACCTGACCCTAACCTGCTGATATAGAAAATGCTCTATAGGCTACAGTCAAAGACTGCAGAAAGATTTTTGGACAGGGTGCAGGACAATTTGGTAGGCTATTTGTTCATCAACTAGATCCATGCAGCTTCTCTTCTGTCATTATATGTTGCCCTAGAAGACTAAATAAACCCTTGCTCACCAGTATAATGTCTTGAATCGATAGAATGAATGCTTAAATCTAGTTGACAAATTTCTCTGTCAAATTTTTTCATGGAGCAAAGACCTTTAGGGACCGGGAGAAAATGCAGTAACTCCCAAAAAATGACATCAGTTTGATCTGTTGTAAGTAAATAGAAAGCTGTGACAACAAACATGTTTCTGATAAGATTTCAGGTTGGCTTGGATGCATATTTTATGCGGTTGAAATACTAGCAGCTTTTATGATGCTGATAAATATAGTACCTCTACAGAGGGTATCTAACTGAGCATTAGCATTCTCTCAAGATGCTGAAAGACATAAATCATATTTCTCCACTCCTGTTCCCGAGTCAAAATGTTGCCTACATTTGGTGTAGGTTATTATTTTACTCCAAGAAGTGCTTAATTTTGCAGGAGTTAATATTAAGGCTATGTGAGAGGTCCAGATTTCACTTTCCATTTAACCCATTTGAACAGCAGGCTACAATTCCCTTGACGTGCCATAGGCCTATTTGAAGTCTACTGTCTTGTGACTGTGTATGCACATAACAAAGTGCATTGCTATCATCCTCTTTTAGCACTTCAACCAATCTTTCCCAAACATTACTTTTCTGGCCTTCCCTTCACTTTCACTCCCCTTTCACAGCTTTTCTCTTATTCAATTAAACTCCGACATTGCCCTTTTTGCCTTCGTGGATTGAACTTTTTCTGCCCATTCCCAAAAGCATTTGGCGATTGGTGTGTAGGCTATTTGGCACAGTTTAAGCTTGTGCACTAATGCCAGATAATGCTAGCCTAAAATAATGAGAGAGAAAAAAACTCTATTAGCCTATAGTTCAGGGATGGGTAACAGTGGTTCATGGGTCTCATGGGAACAGTGGCTCATGGGTCTGCAAATATAAATTGCACAAGAGTGATACATTTATGGATTTTGTAAGGTATTGTTTTCTCTCTATTCAACCCACCCGCCCTTTATCTGTTTATCTGTTGCCACCTGCGATAGACCACCCTCTGCCCCCAGCTGTGCTCTGGACACCATATGTGAACTGAATGCCCCCCATCTATCTTCAGAGCTCGTGCTGCTAGGCGACCTAAACTGGAACATGCTTCACACCCCAGCCATCCTACAATCTAAGCTTGATGCCCTCAATCTCACACAAATTATCAATGAACCTACCAGGTACCACCCCAAAGCCGTAAACACGGACACCCTCATAGATATCATCCTAACCAACTTACCCTCTAAATACACCTCTGCTGTTTTCAACCAAGATCTCAGCGATCACTGCCTCATTGCCTGCATCCGTAATGGGTCAGCGGTCAAACGACCTCCACTCATCACTGTCAAACGCTCCCTGAAACACTTCAGCGAGCAGGCCTTTCTAATCAACCTGGCCGGGGTATCCTGGAAGGATATTGACTTTATCCTGTCAGTAGAGGATGCCTGGTTATTTTTTTAAATGCCTTCCTCCCCATCTTAAATAAGCATGCCCCATTCAAGAAAATTAGAACAGCACTGCACAGTGCTGGTCAACAGCACTGCACCCCCCACAGCAACTTGCCCAAGCCTTCCCCATTTCTCCTTCTCCCAAATCTAGTCAGCTGATGTTCTGAAAGAGCTGCAAAATCTGGACCCCTACAAATCAGCCGGGCTAGACAATCTGGACCCTTTCTTTCTAAAATTATCTGCCAATTTTTTTTGCGACCCCTATTACTAGCCTGTTCAACCTCTCTTTCGTGTCGTCTGAGTTTCCCAGAAATTGGGAAGCAGCTGCGGTCATCCCACCTCTTCAAAGTGGGGGGGGCACTCTTGACCCATACTGCAACAGACCTATATCTATCCTACCCTGCCTTTCTAAGGTCTTCGAAAGCCAAGTCAACAAACAGATTACCGATCATTTCGAATCCCACCATACCTTCTCCGCTATGCAATCTTGTTTCAGAGCTGGTCATGGGTGCACCTCAGCCACGCTCAAGGTCCTAAACGATATCTTAACCGCCATCGATAAGGAACAATATTGTGCAGCCGTATTCATTGACCTGGCCAAGGCTTTCAACTCTGTCAATCACCTCATCCTCATCGGTAGACTCGATAGCCTTGGTTTCTCAATTGATTGCCTCGCCTGGTTCACCAACTACTTCTCTGATCGAGTTCAGTGTGTCAAATTCGGAGGGCCTGTTGTCCTGGCCTCTGGCAGTCTCTATGGGGGTGCCACAGGGTTCAATTCTTGGACCGACTCTCTTCTCTGTATACATCAATGATGTCGCTCTTGCTGCTGGTGAGTCTCTGATCCACCTCTACGCAGACGACACCATTCTGTATACTTCTGGCCCTTTGGACACTGTGTTAACAACCCTCCAGACGAGCTTCAATGCCATACAGCTCTCCTTCCGTGGCCTCCAATTGCTCTTAAATACAAGTAAAACTAAATGTATGCTCTTCAACCGATCGCTGCCTGCACCTGCGTGCCCGTCCAACATCACTACTCTGGACGTTTCTGACTTGGAATATGTGGACAACTACAAATACCTAGGTGTCTGGTTAGACTGTAAACTCTCCTTCCAGACTCACATCCAACATCTCCAATCCAAAGTTAAATCTAGAATTGGCTTCCTATTTTGCAACAAAGCATCCTTCACTCATGCTGCCAAACATACCCTTGTAAAACTGACCATCCTACCGATCCTCGACTTCGGCGATGTCATTTACAAAATAGCCTCCAATACCCTACTCAATAAATTGGATGCAGTCTATCACAGTGCCATCCGTTTTGTCACCAAAGCCCCATATAATACCGACCACTGCGACCTGTACGCTCTCGTTGGCTGGCCCTCGCTTCATACTCGTCTCCAAACCCACTGGCTCCAGGTTATCTACAAGACCCTGCTAGGTAAAGTCCCCCCTTATCTCAGCTCGCTGGTCACCGTAGCAGCACCCACCTGTAGCACGGGCTCCAGCAGGTATAGCTCTCTGGTAACCCCCAAAACCAAAACTCTCCTTCCAGTTCTCTGCTGCCACAAACTACAAAAATCTCTGAAACTGGAAACACTTGTCTCCCTCACTAGCTTTAAGCACCAGCTGTCAGAGCAGCTCACAGATTACTGCACCTGTACATAGCCCATCTATAATTTACCCCAAACAGCTACCTCTTCCCCTACTGTATTTATTTATTTATTTATTTTGCTTTGCTTTATCTTGGCCAGGTCGCAGTAAATGAGAACTTGTTCTCAACTTGCCTACCTGGTTAAATAAAGGTAAAATAAGAAAATCTACACTATATTGAATTACCCTAAACCCGTCCACACTCACAGGTACAGGACTACAGACTGTCGTTGATACAACGTATGTCATTTTGCACACATAGACGCACGTACTGGTACAATATACAATTGGTGCTGCTCATATTTCTCATGTATTTCAAATTACACATGCAAGATTTCTACGTTTTAGAAGTTTTACAAAAGTAACACTATTCATGATAAAGATTTTATTTTAATAGTAGATTTTTAATATTTCCCACATTAGTTTTATCTGTACAATTTATCTTCACAAAATAAGATTTACGCCTTACATTTCTCTGGATCCAAATGTATGTTTGACAGTTTTTTAAAATTCCAAACTGTCAGAAAGGCGGTGTGATGATAAATGTCTGGGTCCTCCCGATAGGATGTGAGAAACGAGCAGAAAGAGAGAGAGAAGGCTCAGGTTCACTCCTCCATCCACCCACCCTTTCTGGTGATTGATTAGTACAATCTGGGTAAATAATACAAGGCAGAGAAAATCCTTGAATTTTCAAGTTGAAACAATGGCAAGCGTTCTGCTAGCAGCTAGGTCATATCCTCTTCCCTGGGTCATATTCATTAGTATTCACCGTAGCAAAAGGTTTTGCAATGAAAACAAACGATTCATAATGGATAACTTCAGGTTAGTCCCTCCCTCTTTCAGTCCGTTTTGCGTCTGTTTGGTGCCTAGTGAATACGACCCTGGTTTGTTATTGCCCACAGATGTTGGTGGTGGAAGCTCTCGCTGTCAAAGAGAATAGAGGTTTATTTGTGCTGGACCTGGAAAGGGACGCTGTTATTAAAGTTTGACAAATTATGTGGGAGCTTGTTGAAACACCCTACCAACTGACCACAGACGTCAATTCAATGTCTTTTACATGTTGGTTCAATGTAATTTCATTGAAATAACATGGAAACAATGTTGATTCAACCAGTGTGTGCCAAGTGGGTATTTACAGTGTTTAATTAAGAAGTTAATGAAGTAGTACTTGAACTCACAGTAATCATCTGTTTTACAGGAGTAATAACTGTATATGTACCTAGATTTGGGGTAACGTGATATATGGTTCATAGGTATTGTTGAGTCATTATGGATTCATTTCATACATTTATAATATACAAAGCTGGTGAAACTCTGGCCATTATATCATATTTTTTCAAAATTACCTACTGCAGCATGAAGGTACATTGTTAATGTGACAAACATGCTGCCAAATACTAGTTAATTTGCAATACAACATGTAATTACGGTGCAGTTACAGTACATCCACTTTGAAGCAAAATGTTTTTTACTGAACTGCAGTACAGTTTCACTTTTTTAATTCCCAGAACTGTATGTTCCCATGTTCCAACATCACTGCACTGCATTCCTTTGTGGTCGCAGGTGGCTAGTGGCAAACCGGTGAACTTGACGACCAAGTCAGCTAGCAGGCCCGTGCTGAGTCAACTCCATGCCTCCTGCCCCCTCAAGCCCTCATTTGGGGGGGCACCAGGCGCCCAGACTTTCAGCCAGCCAGTGGGACAGAGTGGCAGCAGCAGCTTTCTCAGCACTGGGAGAACCCAGGGGGTCCATCCCACTCCCACTCAGAGCTATACCCCAGGGAGAGGCTTGCCCTCCTCCTCTCTCTATCGCAGTGCTGCCCCTCCCCAACCCACCACACACCCCCAACACAGCCAGGCCCCACCGACTGGACCCAAGATGGTACCCATCTTCAAGAACAAGGCCCTCCCGCGCCATGTCAATGTCACCCAGCTTCTGGCTGAGAAGCAGCAGAAGAGAGCCGAGGAGCAACGGCAGACACCTGTGTCGGGACAGAAGAGGGCCTGCCCAGCCTTCTCCTCTTCCTTTTCCTCCTCGTCTGTTCCCCTCTTTTTGCATTCCTCGTCTACCTCTTCCAAGTGGACAGAGGAAGCCCGCCGGCCCACTCCAGTGTCCATGCCTCACTTGACCCCCTTTCCGAGGCCTGAAGGGGTTTCCCCACATTCCTCCCAGGTGCACGCCAGTGAGAGAGCTTTCAGAGTGAGGGACGAGATCGCCTCAGGTCCCCATCATCTTCTTCCATCTGGTCTGCTAGGCAACAGAGGGGTGAGTCACCACCAAACACACTCCAGATGTATTTGTAATTTGAGATTTAGTCCAATCACATTTCAGTTGAACTTTTTACTCCAGTGGGCTAAATCAGGGTCACACCGAGTGTTTCTTGGTAGTCTTAAACAAATCTCCTTTGAAACAAAAGTATACACCTCACACACATGGTTATGAGCTTTAAAAAAGAACACCTGTACCATATCAGATATAGTTTTTTGTTTGCATCCCAACGTTACACTATATATACTATACATCACAGAAAACTGAAAACAAAACTATTTGACACAGAAACACTGTATTTGAAGCGTTAAAAAATAAATCATGTTTATTAATTTTGAAATTATGAAAAATAGGAATAACATTCCACCCATGAGGCCACTAGGTCATTTTACTGCAGGAAAGGGCTACGATGGGATTTCAATCTTAGGAATTAAGATTAGCTCACCTAATTTAAATATAAGGGCATATCTCCCATTGCATTCAGTGCTTGATTGTTTGCGTAAAGTCAATGCTTTTCCCAGGTGAGGATTTGTCCCTGTACTGTATGTTTGAGACAGTGCAGTAGTCAAATATGTTTTATGTATGTGTATTTTCTGAGGATTTGAATAGTTTTTTAAATTTATTTCTTTAAATATAAAGATATATTGTATTGTAATTAAAGTAATGGGTTCTCACCTCTCAGGGGGAATGGTTTGAGTCAAAACCAAAGAAGCCAAAGTCTGCAGTGCAGGATGTGGACGTGGAGAAACACGCGAGAAGTAACCAGGTATGTCCTTTAATATACTTTTACCTTGACCTTTACCATAGCTTTGATTTACAGTGAAAGTATGTATTTTGCAAATGTTCTGCGTGTTGAGAGAGGTGATAAATTCGAAAAATGGTTTGAGGGAGGCAAAACATCCCACCAAAGCAGGTTGATTAGGGGACGATACATCAGAGTAAATGTTTAGCAAGATCCATAAACCGAATAGATTTTCCTACTACACCCCTGATTGAATTCCATTACAAGCTTTTACTAAATGAGATCCGTCTTGTTCTCGAGCGAGATACCATTTTTTACAGATACTATTTCACAAAAGTTACGACTCGGTTGATCATTTTTACGAGGGAGCCAGGGGAAAGTTTATTAGAATGATTGCTGCCATTTTGACGGATTCGTTTTCAGACTGGGACAGACATGGGCACTGAATGGACATAGAAACCTTACCTAATATACTTCAGGGAGGGCTAGATGTAAACTATAGGGATGTTACTCTTCAAAATGACTTTACAGCGTCTGTATAGTTCATTATTACAACTGCAGTCATTTATCTTTTTTAGCTGCATTGGTTTTGGTTTTATTTGAATAAACACAGGTAAGGTAAACTATGGAAGTCCGAGTAGATTTGAGCTTTTAGGTCATTTATACTTTTTTCTGTAAGCAAACACCCAATGAAACCAGGAAATTTGCCAACATTACACCCAATCAACAGAAAGTACATTTCCCTGTACAATGAAGATTGAACAAAACTAAGGATCTCAACACATAATGTATGGAGGATTCACATAAGAAATGTCTTGATGTTTGATGTGCTCCCCCCTCAGAAGGTGAAGATGTCTCCACTGTGTCTGATGACATCACTTTCAAACCGCTAATTGTAAACTAAGCTGAAGGATTTAAAAAAATATATATATATTTCCTTATCAGTCCAATTTGAGAGTTATAATTCAGAGACTAAAGTAAGCAAAGTAAGTGTCCGAAAGATGACATTATACAAAGATTACAGTATACCTGTGAGGAAATTATCTATCACCTCAGATTTTTTTCTTGACCTACAGTAGGATAAGAAGGATGTAAGAAGGGTTTTATGAAATACATTTTATTGATTGATTTGCTTTATGATTGAACATGTCTTGTTTGCTATTTATTCAGCTGTCGAAGATCAATGTGACGACCCTGCAGGCCTGGCTGAAGAGCCGTGGAGTGGTGGTACGGTCCAAGGAAAGGAAAGAGGAGCTGGTGTCAAAGGTCATGCGTTGCCTGAGTGAATCTTGAGTAGTGAGGGTCACCTTCCAGACAGACACAGAGAGGGTCATTTTACACTATTCAACATCACAGAGAACGGGCTGGTTTTAAGGGTCATTGATAGTGAGCTTTGTATTGCTATCAGGGTCTGTGTTATCATTCTTGAATGATATGCACTGTACCTGTATGGTGTTCTTGTTATGAAGTTAATACCCACTGGGCACAGAAGTCAATTCAACTGAGGTAGTAAGATGTTTCTGGCCTTAAGTTTGAGGTAAGAACAGATAATTTATGTAATATATTTTTTGAATTTATTTGTTTAACATAAAAAGAGTAATATATCTCCTATTTATATAGTTTTGTTTTATATATTAGTAATTTTTATTAATCCCCATTTCTTGCTTTTCTTGTTCAAGATGTAATTTTCTGTAGTATGTATGAGCTTTATTTCAGAAAAGATCAAAGCAAATGTCTGTTAGTACTTATTCAATATTCAGATCCTTTGAAATTGTGCATACACATTGATTGCCATAATAAAACAAAGATGTTTTTAATATTAAATAGAAAAGATTCCCCATGTAAAATGAATATGGCCCCCTTACACGTTTTGCTCTCAGCAGAGTGAATGTTCTGTGACCAGACCTGGATTCCAATACTATTCGAAAATCTTCAAAAAAAAAGAAAGAAATTTTGTGGGAGTGTTTGCTTTAACCTACAGGAGTGCCAGGTGGCCGGCGTTTGCACTTTGGGGACTTTTCTATTAGTTCCACTGCAAAAGGCAAACAGATAAAGTATTTGAAATTATTTCAAATATAATTTGAACCCAGGTCTACCTCTGACCTTATTGATTGAAGTGTGCTATGTTTACTGAGCCAGCCAGTCAATATTTAAATGATGTGAGAAATGGTGGTGGAAGCGCCTTTATGCACAAATATTGATATAATAACTATATCAAAGTAAACTTGGAGTCACGCAATGATATGTTGTGTGGTCCTCCAACTATGACTCTGGAAAGCATGCAGTTTATTAGGCTACAGATGAAATAAGTTATGATGAACTTCACAGGGTGGTGAAAGTGCAAGGTAATGAGCTTGATACTCCTTTTCAATAAATATAGAGGGTTTTATTCTGGTGACTGATGCTTGGCTGCCATTTGACAAATAAAAATAATCTTGCTCTTTCGTCTATAATCATTTCATCATGTAGGCTATACCTGCACTGTATCTGCGAGCTGTTGTCTAGAGCGCACGTGCCAAGACCAGAGTGGGCACATTAGCTATATAATTTCTTGTGGCAAAACCATCAGTAGATTTGAAAATGCGATGGAAACCCATTTAACTTTATTCGGGCACATGGGAATCTAATCAAGAAAGTTATTTTCATGTGAACTATGTCATCACGCATCGCCTATTATCCGTAACAAGTCAATTTGATGGAAACACATCTCTGGTGGGAAAATACGCATTTTGTTTTCATGCAGATTTTAGAATATTCGCATGAAAATGTGTCGATAGTTGGATGGTACCCTAGCTAGAGACAGAATTCTAGAGTGTGATGGCTATTGCGACAGCACAAAAGTCTTGTATAACTAAGTATGCTGGAATGCGCTGCGGTGGTTGTTGGAGACATCTGTAATGATACCCTCAGTCTGGATCAACTGCAAAAGTGTAAAAAGCATTTGTGTGAAATTTGATCGCAAGCATATGAAGCCAAACTGCCTGTCTTTCAAAGAGGAGACTTAAAGCTCTTTCTTTATGGTTTATTCAGGCAAAAGCTTAATGATCCGTACAAATCTGACATCAATTGTCTGTTAGTACTTTGCATTGAGTTTCAACTTTTCTTTCAAGGTTTTTTAAAGCCATTATTTTGGAGGGGTGGTATATCATACATCACAGTTTTTAATGTGAAACAGACTGTGAATTTTTCCTCTTCCCTTTCTTGCCGTTTTTTTTACCTTCATTTTACTAGGCAAGTCAGTTAAGAACAAATTCTTATTTTCAATGACGGCCTAGGAACAGTGGGTTAACTGCCTGTTCAGGGGCAGAACAACAGATTTGTACCTTTTCAGCTCGGGGATTTGAACTTGCAACCATTTCGGTTACTAGTCCAACGCTCTAACCACTAGGCTACCCTGCTGCCCCCAGGACAACTGTTAGGCATTAGATTTAATGGCTCCAAGCATCATGGTCCTTTTATGGATGCATGTGCTCTTTGTGACAGTAATGTGATATTACTTTGATAATTAGTCATTACCTAATTTCACTCCCTACTCTACCTTCTCTTCCTCTGTATCCACTGCTAAAGCCACTTTCTATCACTCTTCATTTCAAGCTTCTGCCTCTAACCCTGGGAAACTATTTTCCACCTTCTCCTTAATCCTCCTCCCCCTTCCCTTCTCCCTCTCTGAGGACGACTTTGTAAACCACTTTGAAAATAAGGTAGACGACATCCACTCCTCATTCACTCAGCCTATTGAGTCCACTGGTCCTACTCACACAGAACTACCCTACGCCTTGACCTCTTTCTCCCCTCCCTCTCTAGATGAAATCCTGCGACTAGTGAGGAGGTCTGGCCGTCCAACAACCTGCCCGCTCAATCCCATCCCCTCCTCCCTTCTCCAGACCACCTATAGAGACCTTCTCCCATCCCTCACTTTCCTCACTTCCCTCATCAACTCATCCCTGACCACAAGCTGAGTCTCCTCTGACTTCAAAATGGCCCGAGTTGCTCCCCTCCTCAACAAACCAACTCTCGACCCCTCCTACATCAAAAACTACAGACCGGTATCCCTTCTTTTCTTTCAAAAACACTTGAGCGTACGTACTGTCTCTGACCAACCCTCTCGCTGTCTCTCTCAGAACGATCTTCTTGACCCTAATCAGTCAGGCTACAAGACAGGTCACTCAACCGAGACTGCTCTTCTCTGTGTCACGGAGGCTCTCTGTACTGCCAAAGCTGACACACTGTTCTCGTTCTCCTAGATCTATCAACTTCCTTTGACACCGTGAACCATCAGATCTTCCTCTCAGGGCTGGGCATCTTAGGCTCTGCACACTCTTGGTTTGCATCCTACCTGGCAGGCCGTTCCTACTATGTGACATGGAGAGGATCTGTGTCTAGCCCCCACTGCTCAGTTCTAGGCCCTCTCCTCTTTTCACTCAGCTCCATCATATCCTCACATGGTCTCTCCTATTATTGCTATGCGGATGACACTCAAATACTTTTTTCCCCTCCCCCTTCTGACACACAGGTGGCGACATGCATCTCTGCGTGCCTGGCAGATATCTCATCTTGGATGTTGGCCCACCACCTCAACAAGACAGAACTGCTCTTCCTCCCGGGGAAGGCCTGCCCATTCCAAGACCTCCATCACGGTTGACAACTCCACGGTGTCCCCCTCCCAGAGTGCAAAAGAACCTTGGCGTGGCCCCGGACAACACCCTGTTGTTCTCTGTAAACATCCTAAATCCTCCCATGTCACCCCGCTCCTACGCACACTCCAGACTGGGGGCGAAGGATCACCTTCCAACAGGACAACGACCCTAAGCACACTGCCAAGACAACTCAGGAGTGGCTTTGGGACAAGTCTGTGAATGTCCTTGAGTGGCCCAGCCAGAGCCCGGACTTGAATCTCTGGAGAGACCTGAAAATAGCTGTGCAGCGACGCTCCCCACCCAACCTGACAGAGCTTGAGAGGATCTGCAGAGAAGAATGGGAGAAAATACAGGTGCGCCAAGCTTGTAGCGTCATACCCAAGAATACTTGAGGCTGTAAACGCTGCCAAAGGTGCTTCAACAAAGACTTTCTAAAAACCTGTTTTTGCTTTGTCATTATGGGGTATTGTGTGTAGATTGACGGGGGGGGGGGGGGGGTTATTTAATCAATTATAGAATTAGGCTGTAACGTAACAAAATGTGGAAAAAGTCAATAGGTCTGATTACTTTCCGAATGTATGTTTGTCCCACCTTGCTATCTTAAGATACATGCACTAACTGTAAGTCGCTCTGGATAAGAGCGTCTGATAATGACAAAAATGTAACAATTCATTACCCATAGTACAGTAGTTGTGTTTCACTCGTCTTACAGAGAGACATCATCTATGCCATAGTCCAACATACCTTTTGTCGAATATGGGTTTCATATTTCATTTACAGTGCCTACGGATACTATCAATTACTATGGGGTGTGATTGCTTGGCAATAATGTGTTTGTGTGGCATGCTATGGAGAGAAATGGAGGCCAAAATCACATCAAAGCTATTGGCCTTAATCTCTTGTCAGTGTGGAGACTGACAGACAAACAGTCAGAGAGGTGTAGAGACGGATAGGTGCAGACAGTCAGTCGGTGAGGTGTAGAGACAGACAGGTGCAGACAGACAAACAGTTGAAGAGTTTGAGACACAGACAGAGAGGTGTAGAGACAGAGACTAGACAAAAAGAGAGGTGTACAGACAGGTGTGCAGCGTAGCTGGAGGAGACGGAGGTTGAGTTCCTCAGAAACACCCTATATTTAAATGCTGTCGCTCCAGGGTTGGAGTGCACATTCCGCGGGCTGAGGCATGCTGTGTCTCGCACCGGTGTGCAGTTTATTCACGGGCTGCTGCATGACAATTCTCTGTTTACCTGATCTACGTAACCTACATACTGTTAATGATCACCATCCACAGACTAATGAGACTAAGGTCTCTGCTCCCTTATTACAGCCTTGTCGTGTGTTCCTTAATGGTGATTTTGTTTTCCTTTCAAGGCAAATGTCAGGAGGCCTAAAAAATATGTATATTACACCCATGTTTAGCCTGTACTGTAGTCGCATGCTTCCAGCAGTTGCTCATTGACTCATTAACTAAACAGCATTAACTGACAGACTTATTCTTTTCAAATAGTCTTGGAAACAGAGGTATGTAAGAGTTGGAAAGGTTGGAAACTTTAGGGGGTGTCATTAAATCAGACAGTGGGCTGCAAATAGTCCCCAGGGTTCCTTTTTGCTGCATATTTAATGTTTACCCATACATGTTTAGAGAAAAACAAGGACAGTGGGATATAAAGGGAACTCAGGGAGACTGTTTAATGTTGGCGTCAATGTTTTTGCAACAAAGTCTGTCTCAAGACCAGTCTCAATGAAAAAGGCACTGGGGCCATACTAGTGAACATGAGAAAAAGTTTAGTTTAAGCATTAGCCAACTAAAATTGTTGACGTAGTTGCACCTGATCAAAGGCTTCACGTTAGCTGTTCCCATTACATAACCTGCCACATTTAGTCTTATGCTAACCTTACTAGGTGGCTGTGATTGATTCCTGTAACAAATTTGCATCAGCCTATCAAACATCTTAAACTTTTTGTCCACAATAAATTGAATTTTTTTAAATAGGTCAACTTGGCCACCAGAGGAATATATTTAAACCTCTAAATTCAAGGTATTGCATGATCATCGAGGTTACTTACTAATTTTATGTCAGAGAAAGCACGTTTTTTCATATATGACAAAATCACACATGTTTGCTTAGCTGTTTCACATATAGTACTAGTCAAAAGTTTGGCCACATCTATAAATTCCAGGGTTTTTCTTTATTTTTTACTATTTTCTACATTGTAGAATAATAGTGAATACATCAAAACTAAGAAATAACACATGGAATCATGTAGTAACCAAAAAAGTGTTAAACAAATAAAAATATATTTTATATTTGAGATTCTTCAAAGTAGCCACCCTTTGCCTTGATGACAGCTTTGCACTCCAGCTTCATGAGGTAGTCACTTGGAATGCATTTCAATTAACAGGTGTGCCTTGTTAAAAGTTCATTTGTGGAATTTCTTTCCTTCTTAATGCATGTGAGCCAATCAGTTGTGTTGTGACAAGGAAGGGGGGTACACAGAAGATAGGCCTATTTGGTAAAATACCAAGTCCATATTATGGCAAGAACAACTCAAATAAGCAAAGAGAAATGACAATCCATTCTTTGAGACATGAAGGTCAGAATCTAGAAAATGTCAAGAACTTTGAAAGTTTGTTCAAGTGTAGTCGCAAAAACAATCAAACCCCATGATGAAACTAGCTCTCATGAGGACTGCCACAGGAAAGGAAGACCCAGAGTTACCTCTGCTGCAGAGGATAAGTTCATTTGAGTTACCAGCGTCAGAAATTGCAGCCTAAATATTACTTAACAGAGTTCAAGTAACAGACTCATCTCAACATCAACTGTTCAGAGGAGACTGCGTGAATCAGGCCTTCGTGGTCGAATTTCTGCAAAGAAACCACTACTAAAGGGCACCAATAATAATAAGACTTACTTGGGCCAAGAAACACGAGCAATGGACATTAGACCGGTGGAAATCTGTCCTTTGGCCTGATGAGTCTAAACGTGAGCTTTTTGGTTCCAACCGCCATGTCTTTGTGAGATTAAAAAAAAAAAAAAAATCACATTTATTTAACCAGGTAGGCTAGTTGAGAACAAGTTCTCATTTGCAACTGCGACCTGGCCAAGATAAAGCGTAGCAATTCGAAACATACAACAACACAGAGTTACACATGGAATAAACAAAACATACAGTCAATAATACAGTAGAACAAAAGAAAACATGCAGAGTAGGTGAATGGATGATCTCCGCATGTGTGGTTCCCACCATGAAGCATGGAGGAGGTGGTGTGGGGGTACTTTGTTGGTGATTTATTTAGAATTTAAGGCACATTTAACCAGCATGGCTACCACAGCATTCTGCAGCGATACACCATCCCATCTGGTTTGCGCTTAGTGGGACTATTTTATCTCTCAACCGGACAATGACCCAACACACCTCCAGGCTGTGTAAGGGCTATTTGACCAAGAGGGAGAGTGATGGAGTGTTGCATCAGGTGAACTGACCTCCACAATCCTCCACCCAATTGAGATGGTTTGGGATGAGTTGGACTGCAGATTGAAGGAGAAGCAGCCAACAATTGCTAAGCATATGTGGGAACTCCTTCAAGCCTGTTGGAAAAACATTCCAGGTGGAGTTGGTTGAGAGTGCTAAGAGTGTGCAAAGCTGTCATCATGGCAAAGGGTGGCTACTTTGAAGAATCTAAAATATATTTTGGATTTGTTTAACACTTTTCTTTTTTTTTAAACTAGGCAAGTCAGTTAAGAACAAATTCTTACTTACAATGTCAGCTAACCCTGGCCAATCCCTAACAATCCTGGGAAAATTGTGCACTGGCTTATGGGACTCCCAATCACAGGCAGTTGTGATATAGCCTGCAATCAAACCAGGGTCTGTAGTGAAGCCTCTAGCACTAAGATGCAGTGCCTTAGACTGCTGCGCCACTCAGGAGCCCATAAATAACACATGATTCCATATGTGTTATTTCTTAGTTTTGATATCTTCACTATCATTCTACAATGGAGAAAATAGTCAAAATAAAGACAAACCCTTGAATGAGTAGGTGTGTCCAAACTTTTGACTGGTACTGTACATCCATTTGCTTTTACGAGCCCCCCTCCTGTCAAGCTTTTTTGTTAAGGAAAAAAACATCTACTACCGATCCTTGATGCTGTATTCAAATAACGCATATGTGACGAAGTGGATGATTATAATAATGCAAATAAAACATTGTGTATGTAAGTGTAGCCTACACAATTTAAGGAATGTTTTTGGTCTAACAGTACGTTTTACAATACTGTTGTATTCGCTATTTTAGAACCTATGTAAAATACTAATTCGTTATTAAATGATCTTGCGAGGCATTGATTCAGCTTTGATGCCAACTTTATTTGTTTTGTTTAGTTTATTTGGATCACCTTTAGCTACTGCACATGCAGCAGCTACTCTTCCTGAGGTCCACGTTAAACGAGCACCATTCTGAGATGTGGCGACACTGGCAGCACTGCAACACCTGTGTAGCGGTAGCCTATGTGTCGGTCAGCAAGAGGGATTCCAAGAAGTTCCTCATTAAATATATTTGTAATATTAATTTACAAGGTTTTGGCTGAACTTCCCTTCACAACACACTATCACAACAAATGCAATTCTACATTTCAAAGGGGAAAAAACAAAATCTCACCTGGGATTTGGACTTGCTGCGTATGGTGAAAAGTACTAGAAGTTAGTCTAGCTACACTTTGAGCTACTTATCCAGTAAACATTTCTTGTGTGTTGTAGTAATTTTGTGTATTGTAGTAATTCTGTTAAAGAGGCTTTTATGAACAAGCGTTGGATCATGTCCAACTACGTTGACGATTTTAATTGGCTGCTGATTAAACTAACATTTTTACTTTTTCTAATGCTTGCAAGTATGGCCCTGAAGTGAGAAAGGCCTTGTTGTTTTTCTTTACAGCCCCAGAGGATTTGCATCCACTGTGTAGCACTTACCTTTCTTATTTCTACCCATATGCTGTATGCTGCCATTTCAATCCAGCTATTGATTTGATTATAACCCACTCGGGCATCAAGAACTTTCTCTCATGGGTGCTTTTTTCCTGTGGTGAGAGTTGCTCATCAGCATACAAGCAGTCCAGCAGCTCTCTGCGAAGCTGACACAGTTAGCAGGATACGCTCTTCTTGGTTCCTTCATGTTCCTGCAATATGGATAACACTACCACTGGAACATCGCCATTACCACGCTTTAGTCTTGGTTGAAAATATACAGGTGCAAGACAACATAATAATTCAAGTAGCAACGCTGGTACCATTTTTGCAAAGAGTTATGGGATATTACAATCCCGTTGTCTTAACCTTTTCCATCTTCAACCAGAGTTTTAGTCGGGCTGTGTTAGCTCTGCAGCAGGTGGCAGCTGGCTTCATTTATCCACTCCGCTCCATTCAAATACATCTGTTTAACCCTTTCTCTGACCCCTGATTCTTGATGCAAGCTAGTAACAACGAGGTGCTCTTATGGGATACCTTTGATGTTACCCAGTCACCCCTGAGGGCAGTTCTTGAAAATGTGTCACCCAAAACATTCACCCCCCCCCCCACACACACATAGGTTGATCAATAACGTTGGGAGACTTGAACAGGTCTCGCTTGCAAAATAGATTTTATCTAAATGGGAATAATAAGGTTAAATGACAACTAAGTACTGACCAAACACTCACTGTATTCCTGTTTCTGTGGCTCTTAAACAAAAGACACTGTACTGTTTGGTGGTTTGAATCATGGCTGGAAAGGGTTGGATTTGAAACAATCACGAGGCTGTACTCAAAGGGCGGTAGAGGAGAAAAGAGTAGGTGGAGAAGGGCTAGCCTCACATAAAGGACTCGAGTGTAATAAGTATTGGTTCCTCTGTCAATTTAAAGGGCTGGGGACCCAGACTATTGCACTCCCATAGTTAATGAACATGAGAGATTCACAGGGACTTATTAATTTCTCATTTTTGAGAGAGAGCAGTTCATGTAATATACCAGTTATTGTTTTGTTAGCTGGAGAGTCCATTTCCACACTGCCATAAGAGGGTTGCTGGATTTTGATAGGGAGAGGCCAGCTGCATTGGCTGTGGAACCATTTTTATCCGGTGGGAAAATAAATCCCTCAAATGAAAAAACTCAAAATTGGCACAAATTATGTTTTCTTTGGCCTCAAATTATCAATGAGTAAAGATTTGTTACAGAATATTGATATCGCTTTGTGACCCATAAACTCTAATTTTCATAGACAAATGTGCTAATATTATAGTCCTGGTGGATTAATGTTGCTGTTCTTGGCTTTTCCCTTGGGAAGTCCATACATACACTATCCTAGCCTTTAGTTTCCATTTACAGTGCATTTGGAAAGTAGTCAGACCCCTTGACCTTTTCCACATTTTGTTACGTTACAGCCTTATTCTGAAATTTATGAAATCGATTTTATCACATCAATCTACACACAATACCCCATAATGACAAAGTGAAAACAGGTTTTTATACATTTTTACAAATGTATTAAAAATAATAAACTGAAATATCACTTTTGTATAAGTGTTCAGACCCTTTACTCGGGTCTTCTTGGGTATGACTCTACAAGCTTGGCACACCTGTATTTGGGGAGTTTCTCCCATTCTTTGCAGATCCTCTCAAGCTCTGCCAGGTTGGATGGGGAGCATCACTTCACAGCTATTTTCAGGTCTCTCCAGACCTCAACACCATCCTGTCTCGAGCTCTACGGACACTTCATTCGACCTCGTAGCTTGGTGTTTGCGCTGACATGCACTGGCAACTGTGGAACCTTATATAGACAGGTGTGTGCCTTTCCAAATCATCTCCAATCAATTGAATTTACCATAGGTGGACTCCAATCAAGTTGTAGAAACATCTCAAGGATGATCAATAAAAACAGGATGCACCTGAGCTCAATTTCGAGTCTCATAGCAAAGTCTGAATTGTTATGTAAATAGGGTATTTCAGTTATTTATTTTTTATTTATTTGCAAAAAAAAAATCTAAAAACCTTTTTTGCTTTGTGATTATGGGGTATTGTGTGTAGATTGATGAGGAAAAACATTTATTTAATCAGTTTTAGAATCAGGCTGTAACATAACAACGTGAAAAAAAGTTAAGGGGTCTGAATACTTTCCGAATGCACTGTACATCCAGTAATGCCGAGTTCAGTTGTTTGAATTTCTCAAACAAATAAATTAAAGAAAAAATGTTGCCAAATCTGATTTTAGCAAATTAGGTTTTCATTACCTAAGTTTCTAAGAGTCATCTATGGCCTTTAGAAATATCCCAGAATATTATTATAATGTCCCCTCTAAAGTAATGTGCCCAAATTCAAATAAAATTGTATTTGTCACATACACATGGTTAGCAGATGTTAATGCGAGTGTAGCGAAATGCTTGTGCTTCTAGTTCCGACAATGCAGTAATAACCAACAAGTAATCTAGCTAACAATTCCAAAACTACTGTCTTATACACACAAGTGTAAGGGGATAAAGAATATGTACATAAAGATATATGAATGAGTGATGGTACAGAGCAGCATAGGCAGGATACAGTAGATGGTATCGAGTGCAGTATGTACATATGAGATGAGTATGTAAACAAAGTGGCATAGTTAAAGTGGCTAGTCATACATGTATTACATAAAGATGCAGTAGATGATATAGAATACAGTATATACGTATACATATGAGATGAATAATGTAGGGTATGTAAACATTATATTAGGTAGCATTGTTTAAAGTGGCTAGTGATATATTTTACATAATTTCCCATCAATTCCCATTATTAAAGTGGCTGGAGTTGAGTCAGTGTGTTGGCAGCAGCCACTCAATGTTAGTGGTGGCTGTTTAACAGTCTGATGGCCTTGAGATAGAAGCTGTTTTTCAGTCTCTCGGTCCCAGCTTTGATGCACCTGTACTGACCTCGCCTTCTGGATAATAGCAGGGTGAACAGGCAGTGGCTCGGGTGGTTGTTGTCCTTGATGATCTTTATGGCCTTCCTGTAACATCGGGTGGTGTAGGTGTCCTGGAGGGCAGTTAGTTTGCCCCCGGTGATGCGTTGTGCAGACCTCACTACCCTCTGGAGAGCCTTACGGTTGTGGGTGGAGCAGTTGCCGTACCAGGCGGTGATACAGCCCGCCAGGATGCTCTCGATTGTGCATCTGTAGAAGTTTGTGAGTGCTTTTGGTGACAAGCCGAATTTCTTCAGCCTCCTGAGGTTGAAGAGGCGCTGCTGCGCCTTCTTCACGATGCTGTCTGTGTGGGTGGACCAATTCAGTTTGTCTGTGATGTGTATGCCGAGGAACTTAAAACTTGCTACCCTCTCCACTACTGTTCCATCGATGTGGATAGGGGTGTTCCCTCTGCTGTTTCCTGAAGTCCACAATCATCTCCTTAGTTTTGTTGACGTTGAGCGTGAGGTTATTTTCCTGACACCACACTCCGAGGGCCGTCACCTCCTCCATGTAGGCCTTCTCGCCGTTGTTGGTAATCAAGCCTACCACTGTTGTGTCGTCCGCAAACTTGATGATTGAGTTGGAGGCGTGTGTGGCCATGCAGTCGTGGGTGAACAGGGAGTACAGGAGAGGGCTCAGAACGCACCCTTGTGGGGCCCCAGTGTTGAGGATCAGCGGGGTGGAGATGTTGTTGCCTACCCTCACCAAACAGATTCATGTGGTGAATGTATTTCCATGATTTACCTTATGGGAATATTTTTGCATTGTTCATTCAAGAGTTGGATGTGCCAATTCAACTTTAAAGTATAGTCAAATTCCATACAGGTGAAATCATTGTACTCCTGTGCCCTCTCAGCATTAACATATCAGTGCTCCCCCATCCCTGCTTACATTTCACTACATCTGGTCCACTTGTCTCTTGAAGACCGCTCCCTCACTTAAACCATTCTCGCTGTACTTTTTATGGTGATGGCTCAGCTACATTTTGGGGAGTAGCCAAGAGATACTTTCCCCTAATCTTGTCATATCCGCCGCGTGACATTCCTTGCTTCCTGACCTGGCTTTCCTCACCGGGGATGAAGCCTCCCGTCCAGCCTCCTGAAATAAAATATTAGCCATCAGGGATGGGAATCTGTTCTTGCATGGACACATACCTTCACTTGGATACATCTGTACTGTAGAGGGACAACGTTTTTCAGAGAACCAGATATAGAACATATCTCGGAAGTGAGGCATCACAGGACAGTTCACACCCCTCCCCCTGTCTTACACCCTCTGAACTGTCTCAATGTCAGCTCACAGTTTATAGAGGCTTGGGATAGATCATCTGAAATTCAAATGCCTGAAGAAAAGGAATTGCAGCTCTATCGTTCTCCATGGACTTTGCAGTCCCATTCTGTCTCTCCACATTTGATCAAATATGTCACAGGTCATATTTTCAGGTGAGAAAATAGCTGAAAGATTTAGCTGCATTTTCCCTGTCAGTATAACCTCATGGGCCAGTTGTTCTACTCGCAGCCGATGAGGCTCTGTAGTAAATGTGACTGATTTAGGACCGGTGGGTTTAGGTGGCCCCTCTGGGCAAATTAACTAATTGCTGAAAAGATAGCAGAGAAAATATACTGATAGCTCAACCTCTGAACTTTTCACCTCTATCTAATCTGACATACTTGTCACCTGAAGGTATGGTCATTGAGTCTGCCTTGGACATAACCTGATATTCAGCATTTCTATATTTTCCTGAGGGTTCAAACTCCGATGATAAGGATGACAGACACAGTACCATTCAGAATACGTGTTGTGACTTATGTGGCCTTTTCATCAGAGTTTGTGCCCTCAGGAAAATGTTTCAGAAACATTGAATATTGTCTGTTATTTACTGTGCAGACTACTACTTGGTTTCACGTTCCAGGAATTCAAGACTTCAGAGACAAAACCAGGACTCTTGGCTGCACTGAAACTCTGACTCCCTTTAATTAAGCACTGGCCTCAGAGCAAGTGGAAACTTGTCATCCCAAAATTAATGGATTCCTGTATGAAAGCCTGCTCCTAAATTAAGAAGCATTATATTGAATGGCTGCTATTTGTTTTTATTTCCCAAGGAGCTGGCGTCAGCCAATGGGAGAGAGGCGCCAGACATCACAAAGCTGCTTTTGTTTTTGCGAGATGGTAGCTAGATTGTCGCAGGCCAAGGCCAATATTAATGGGAATATCCTTGTAAACCCTGATTGCCACCACAATGAAAAGGCTGTCTACAAGCTGGTAAACAGAAGGATTATCGGAAATCCTCTAATTGAGTAGAACTTCAGACTTGTGGAGATGGCAGGACAGGTGGAGACCGGCATGGAGCTTCTGCAGACTTAATCCAGCCCCTTAGGGAGCGATTAGCCAAGTGTGGAGAGAGACCTGCCTCAACACAGGTGCAAAATGCCAGGGAACTGAAAAATGTTACACCCTGCTGTTCTAAATGCAATCAACTTTGAAGGTAATTACAACATTGTTTATTTCAAGAGTGTGCAGTTGGAGATGACTGAGCTCACTCTTTCTTTAGCAAGTCACATTTAACACATTGGCCATCCTTCAAGCTCTGGGGAAACAATGTCCCTCCCTCCTTTTTTGCCAGTTCACTATCATTCAACATACAATACTCAGGGACTGCCCATGTGGGTGCACAGAAAGGTGTTACTTTTGATCTTTGTCTTCGATTTAGATAAATTAGGATAAATGAGGACAATACATTTAACAAATGTATCAAATAATCACAGGGGATTATTGTAAATGATGTCATCAATCTATCATCTATCAAGTTTTCCCTCTTCTTTTATTTGACTTGACAAAGGTTGGACAGAGGAAGGACTTATTCATTTGATGTGTGGCTGACCTGGAACATAAAAAGGTGCTGGCAACTGTCTGAACTCACTGAGCCAAACTCCTGCCTTTGTTGGGTGACATTTCTCAATTTTCACTCTAATGGGTTGTCCTGAAAACTTGTAGTTTTCAAAAGAATTCGGGGTGCAAGCTGTCCCTTTAAGTAATCAGTTCATCTTTTTGATTCTCCATCCTTTTCTCTGTGCAGTGATAGTCAATGCCCTTTATATTTGACAATGTATGGTGGTGGAAAAGGTGTGCATTACTAGAGCAGTTAAAATGTCATCTTCTCTATCTATATTGGAATGTCTGTCGAGATTGCCAGGATAGCCATCAAAGTTTTTTTTTTTTTGTTCTTTGCCGAAACCCCCATGATTTGATGGTGTTTGACTACACCGGTTTTGCGCCCCCTCTGGCTCGTGCGGTGGGAGAGATCTTCGTGGGCTATACTTAGCCTTGTCTCAGGGTAGGAAGTTGTCGTTGATATCTGTTGATATTCCTCTAGTGGTGGCGGGGCTGTGCTTTGGCAAAGTGGGTGTGGTTATATCCTGCCTGGTTGGTCCTGTCCGGGGGTATCGTCTGACGGGGCCACAATGTCTCCCGACCCACACCAGTCTCAGTATCCAGTATCTATGCTGCAATAGTCTGTGCCGGGGGGCTAGTCTGTTATATCTGGTGTAATTCTCCTGTCTTATCTGGTGTTCTGTGTGAATTCAGATATGCTCCCTCTAATTCTCCCTCCCCTCCCGGAGGACCTGAGCCCTAGGATCATGCCTCTAGACGACCTGGCCTGATGACTCCTGGCTGTACCCAGTCCACCCAGTCGTGCTGCTTATCCAGTTTCAACTGTTCTGCCTGTGTCTAGGGAACCCTGACCGGTTCACCGGATGTGCTATCTTGTCCCGGACCTGCTGTTTTCGGCCTTCTCTCTCTCTCTCTCTCTACCGAACCTGCTGTCTTGACCTCTGAATGCTCGGCTATGAAAAGTAAACTGATATTTACTCCTTAGATACTGACCTGTTGCACCCTCTACAACCACTGTGATTATTATTTGACCCTGCTGGTCAACTATGAACTTTTAAACATCTTGAAGAACAATCTGGCCTTAAATGGCCATGTACTCTTATAATTTCCACCCGGTACAGCCAGAAGAGGACTGGCCACCCCTTAGAGCCTGGTTCCTCTCTAGGTTTCATCCTAGGTTCCTCCTTTTCTAGGGAGTTTTTCCTAGCCACCGTGCTTCTACACCTGCATTGCTTGCTGTTTGGGGTTTTAGGCTGGGTTTCTGTATAGCACTGTGACATCTGCTGATGTAAAAAAAAAGGGCTTTATAAATACTAGTGATTGATTTGATTGACCTTCATTATATTCCATTACTTGACATTCATTGGGTGAATGTTTCATGTTCCCCTGCTTTTCCCATCCACACTACTTCAATGAGGTGATGTATAATTTGTGTACTCCTCATCTTCTGCACTGCACCACAGGAGGTTTTAGAAGTTTCCTTTATCACAAACAGACAAACAAAAACGGTTCAATATTTTAGGGCAATACTGTGTAGACTCTACTTGTGGTATGTACAGTAGTGTGATTGACTGGGTACAAAGCTGGGTCTGCAGCACACCACAGGGCTGTGTTATCCCACTGAGCTAAAGCCTAGGCATCCGCTCAAGGACCTGCCTAGGCATTAGCTCGGGGACGTAACATACGTATTCAGGTCTACTCATTACATTAGTGTGGTTCACCGTACCATCTACATTACAGTACGAATAATGCACTTGATAAGAGGTATCAACAGTGAAAGGTATTTTTCTATGAGAATGTTATGAAGTTGCTATTGCATCTGGGAAACCTACTGTAACAGCCACTGTTTGGAATCCTTGGATAAACATCTATAACTTATCACAGATGTCAACTGGAGATTCATGGAACCTCAATCTTTATGAAATGCTCATCACAATTGCCAACACTCTCCACTGTTGGCCAGGTGATTCCCATCATGGCAGAAGGCCAGTGATGTTTCCAAACCTAACCACACTGGGAAAATCAATGGAAGCCGGAAACCGGTGGCAACACACTGACAGTTCCAACGAAATTAGTTCAGTGGTTCCTCCTGTTTTCCATTGAAATTGCAACATGCTTTCACTTACCAGTATGCAGGTGGCAATTTCCCCCATTGAAAGGGTTTGGTGGTCAGTGATACAGGTCATTGGTTATTGTAGTATGGCTTTGTACTGCAATTCCTTGTTTTTTAAAGCCTCAAATTTGTAACACTTTCCAGGAACAGTTCATATACAGTTGAAGTCGGAAGTTTACATACACTTAGGTTGGAGTCATTAAAACTCGTTTTTCAACCACTCCACAAATTTCTTGTTAACAAACTATTGTTTTGGCAAGTCAGTTAGGACATCTACCTTGTGCATTACATTTACATTTACATTTAAGTCATTTAGCAGACGCTCTTATCCAGAGCGACTTACAAATTGGTGAATTCACCTTCTGACATCCAGTGGAACAGCCACTTTACAATAGTGCATCTAAATCATTAAGGGGGGGGGGGGGGTGAGAAGGATTACTTATCCTATCCTAGGTATTCCTTGAAGAGGTGGGGTTTCAGGTGTCTCCGGAAGGTGGTGATTGACTCCGCTGTCCTGGCGTCGTGAGGGAGTTTGTTCCACCATTGGGGGGCCAGAGCAGCGAACAGTTTTGACTGGGCTGAGCGGGAACTGTACTTCCTCAGTGGTAGGGAGGCGAGCAGGCCAGAGGTGGATGAACGCAGTCATTTTGGTGGATGAACACAAGTCATTTTTCCAACAATTGTTTACAGACAGATTATTTCACTTATAATTCACTGTATCACAATTCCAGTGGGTCAGAAGTTTACATATACTGAATTGACTGCCTTTAAACAGCTTGGAAAATTCCAGAAAATGTAATTTTTTATTTTTTTTCACCTTTATTTCGCCAGGTAGGCAAGTTAAGAACAAGTTCTCATTTACAATTACGACCTGGCTTTAGAAGCTTCTGATAGGCTAATTGACATTGTTTGAGTCAATTGGAGGTGCACCTGTGAATGTATTTCAAGGCCTACCTTCAAACTCAGTGCCTCTTTGCTTGACATCATGGGAAAATCAATAGAAATCAGCCAAGACCTCAGAAAAAATAGACCTCCACAAGTCTGGTTCATCCTTGGGAGCAATTTCCAAACACCTGAAGGCACCACATTCATCTGTACAAACAATAGTACGCAAGTATAAACACCATGGGACCACGCAGCCGCCATACTGCTCAGGAAGGAGATGCGTTCTGTCTCCTAGAGATGGACATACTTTGGTGCGAAAAGTGCAAATCAATCTCAGAACAACAGCAAAGGACCCTGTGAAGATGCTGGAGGAAACAGGTACAAAAGTATCTATATCCACAGTAAAAAATTACTCCTATATTAACATAACCTGAAAGGCCGCTCAACAAGGAAGAAGCCACTGCTCCAAAGCCGCCATAAAAAAAGCCTGACTACGGTTTGCAACTACACATAGTGACAAAGACCGTAATTTTTGGAGAAATGTCTTCTGGTCTGATGAAACAAAAATATAACTGTTTGGCCAAAATGACCATTGTTATGTTTGGAGGAAAAAGGGGAGGCTTGCAAGCTGAAGAACACCATCCCAACCGTGAAGCTGGGGGTGGCAGCATCATGTTGTGGGGGTGCTTTGCTGCAGGAGGGACTGGTGCACTTCACAAAATAGATGGCATCATGAGGAGGAAAATGATGTGGATATATTGAAGCAACATCTCAAGACATCAGTCAGGAAGTTAAAGCTTGGTCGCAATTTGGCCATCACAAAGCCCTAACCTCAATCCTACAGAAAATTTGTGGGCAGAACTGAAAAAGCGTATGCGAGCAAGGAGGCCTACAAACCTGACTGTTACACAAGCTCTGTCAGGAGGAATGGGCAAAAATTCACCCAACTTATTGTGGGAGGCTACCCGAAACCTGAGACCAAAGTTAAACAATTTAAAGGCAATTCTACCAATACTAACTGCGTGTATGTAAACTTCTGACACACTGGGTTTGTGATGAAAGAAATAAAAGCTTAAATAAATCATTCTCTCTACCATTATTCTGACATTTCACATTCTTATTAAAATAAAGTGGTGAACCGAACTGACCTATGACAGGGAATTTTTACTGGGATTAAATGTCAGGAATTGTGAAACACTGAGTTTACATGTATTTGGCTAAGGTGTATGTAAACTTCTGACTTCAACTGTAAATACATTTCAGCTCTGGACACTTGTTTAAATTGTACCACTGTTGTGCAATCACAAAATATTGTTTACCGAGATGCCGAATGAAGCGCTTTGAACCTTTGATGTGAGCGCAATCTCTTTTTTTCCATGACACATTGGAAATGTATAGCCTTACTTGGGAACATGACTAGAGTCTTTCCCTGATTCGTCACCATCATTCACTCAGCACCTTTAAAAAAAACATAAGTGCTTTAAATTATATGCATTTCCCCTCAAAGAATGCATTCCTACCGATCATTTTACTCTGGCAAGGTTACATGTAGTGAATGACACGGTCTTGACTGAGAAGTTTTCCGAATTTTAGATGCAGTTACTTTAGCCAATTCATCTCACTAAGGAATGCAAGGGTTTTGGCCGAGAATGCCATACATGAGCACTATGTGACTGCCAATATCCCTCCAATCAGGTATTATTGTGCACTTTCCACTTTCATTGTTGAAAACTTCATATGTATTTTAGGCCTGAATAAATGACAGACTGCATTCATCAAATATTTAGTGTATTTATGCAATTTGATTATCATTGCTATCGATACTTTTGTGCCTATGAGTTAACTTCAACCATATTCCATATCCTTCCATGACTACACTGTAAAATATTTCCTGTAAAATGTACAGGAACTTAATGGCAGCAATTGTCCAGTAAGTTACTGTAATTTATGTTACAGCACAGCTACTGTAATCCATTTTACGGTAATCCATTTACAGTACTGATAATGTTACTGAAATCTAATTTACGGTATATTATTGGAATTACCCATGCAGCGACGTATTACCCAGTGTTCTTTGCAAGTTTACATTTTACAGTTCGATTTTTTAGCGGGCACTCTTATCCTTGGTAATTTACAGGATGATAAAAAAAAACATCACAGTCATAGCAAGTAAAAAGTATCCATAACCGTTACTGAAAATTTTGTTGTAGTTAAGGATACATTGATCTTCATTGTGATTTTAATTACAACAAGATATCTTGTTGGATAGTTTTTTTTAAATATATATTTTTATAAACTTAATTTAACTAGGCAAGTAAGTTATGAACAAATTCTTATTTACAATGACGCCCTACCCCGGCCAAACCCTAACCCAGATGACACTGGGCCAATTGTGCGCAGCCCTATGGGACTCCCAATCATGGCAGGTTGTGATACAGCCTGGAATAGAACCAGGGTCTGTAGAGATGCCTCTAGCAGAGATGCAGTGCCTTAGACTGCTGTGCCACTCGGGAGCCCCAATACAATACTGAAATATTCACAATAACTTGATGCCAGAGCAATGAATCACAGTACAATACAGTAAAAGTGACTATTAACTGTAAGAAAATTATTTCTACAGTATTGTAATGTAATTACAAGGGATTAGCGCAAGCAGGTTGTCTTTAAATATGAAAGCATAATTATGAATACTGGGTGTTTTATATGGCTTGCACTTCTAGCCTCATAAATAAAGGCTTCTAAAATGGTCTTGATTACAGGGCAAAACAGATTAATTGGATATGAGTAAATATTCAACTATTAAAAGGTTTAATACCATTACCACTCTGATCTGTTAAATTATTAGGGAACTACTACCACATATCACTTAAATTGGTACAGGACTCACGAACGGGTCAAAACATATAGCCACTTACTGTACAAGGCATGACTTAAAATATGTTAATGAGCCAGAGATTCTCCTTCCGCAATAATACTACACAATGCACTATAATTTACAGTATGCTGTAAAAAAAAAATATATAGCAAAACAGCACTTTGTTGTTGAATTGTAGTGAACATAAAATCAACAATTGCTAATAGTGAATATTGTATTATACATTACAGCATACCAGCTGACATTTGGTGTTTAATATCACTTGCACTTCAGGCCTTAACATAGTCCTCTAAGCTGACAGTGACTACATAGCAAACCAGATCAAATGGACATGGCGAACCATTAAAGGTTTGAGAATTGCTGTCACTCGGCTCTGTCCCCTATATTTAATTGTTTGGGAACCACTACCACATAATGGGTACAACAAATATAGCCTCTTACAAGACTCTTCAAAATATGTTAACGAGTGAGAATGATTTTGTAGCTCCAATAAGGCGATATGGTACTGTATTCTGAATTACAGTACATTACTGGCAGCAATTGGCCAGTAATTTACTGTTGAGTTTGGAGAATCCATAAAATTGTCACGTATGTGCCATCTCCGGCCTCTAGGTCATCAGGCTGCTGATTATCCAGCACACCTGTCACCATCGCCTCGCGCACCTGTGCCTCATGACACTCACCTGGACTCTATCTCCTCCATGATGGTTCTTTCCTCAGGTGGTATTGTTTCTTGTTTTGTTCATTTGTTTATTAAATTATCCACTCCCTGAACTTGCTTCCCGACTCCCACGTTACAAAAATACAGTATATTACTATATTTTTGGGGGTACAGGATTCTCACTCACAGGTGCAACAAATATAGCCTCTTACAAGGCATGCCTTAAAATACGTTAATGAGCCAGGGACTATTTCCCCACCCACAACACTTTCTCACAATGTGCCATAACTAACACTGTTAAACACATTTACTGTATTTTACTATGCATTCTACAGTATTTTACTGTTGAAATTATAGATAAGTGTTAGTGTGCTGTCGTACAAATGTACAGTATTTTTCTGTGCATTCTACAGTAATCTACTGTATTCAGTTTATACAGAATCATACTGTTGATTAGTACAGTAAGTTACTGATAAAATTACAAAAACGTCTACCAGTGTACAGCTATGTTGTTCATAAGGATTTGTGAAGATACGATATGATTTATGGTCAACACGTTTACTTCAACTCGGCTGCTCTCTCAGAAACTGTATTAAGAACCATGAGGATTAATGAAGAGACTGGAGACTTCATCTCACTAAACATTTCATTTCATTCGCAGGGCCAGATTATGAATAAGATCAAACAAACAGCTTGTTTTGTGCATCAAAAGGATTTCTTCTCCCCATCCTCTTGATGAATTTTGTCTCGGTTACTTGATGAGGAACCATTTTCCTTTCCTGAATTTTGTTAGTTGGACATAGCAAATGTTTCCCAGCTATATACCACAAGGAAAGGGATACATTACTGTAGGCAGGGAGGGGCAAAAATGTAAAATAATTGCAAATTACAATTACAGAATACCATAAAGATCAATTTATCAAAATAAACTTCAAAATATTTGTATTTTGAGATGTCTTGAATTCAAATAAATGTACAGATGAAGTCGGAAGTTTACATACACTTAGGTTGGAGTCATTAAAACTTGTTTTAATACCCCAGAAAAAATTGTAGACCTCCACGATTCTGATTCATCCTTTCCAAACGCAATTTCCAAACGCCTGAAGGTACCACGTTCATCTGTGCAAACAATAGTACGCAAGTATAAACACCATAGGACCACGCAGCCGTCATACCACTCAGGAAGGAGACACGTTCTGTCTCCTAGAGATGAACGTACTTTGGTGTGAAAAGTGCAAATCAATCCCAAAACAACAGCAAAGGATCTGGTGAAGATGCTGCAGGAAACAGGTATAAAAGTATCTATATCCACAGTAAAACGAGTCCTATATCGATATAACCTGAAAGGTCACTCAGCAAGGAAGAAGCCACTGCTCCAAAACCATCATAGAAAAGCCAGACTACGGTTTGCAACTGCACATGGGGACAAAGTTCATACTTTTTGGAGAAATGTCCTCTGGTCTGATGAAACAAAAATAGAACTGTTTGGCGATAAAGACCATCGTTATGTTTGGAGGAAAAAGGGAGAGGCTTGCAAGCCTAAGAACACCATCCCAACAGGGAAGCACGGAGGTGGCAGCATCATGTTGTGGGGGTGCTTTGCTGCAGGAGGGACTGGTGCACTTCACAAAATAGATGGCATCATGAGGAGGAAGATTATGTGGATATGTTGAAGTAACATCTCAAGACATCAGTCAGGAAGTTAAAGCTTGGTCGCAAATGGGTCTTCCAAATGGACAATGAACCCAAGCATACTTCCAAAGTTGTGGCAAAATGACTTAAGGACAACAAAGTCAAGGTATTGGAGTGGCCATCACAAAGCCCTGACCTCAATCCTATAGAAAATTTGTTGGCAGAACTGAAAAAGTGTGTGCGAGCAAGGAGGCCTGACTCCGAGCAAGGCACCTGACTCAGTTACACCAGCTCTGTCAGGAGGAATGGGCCCAAATTCACCCAACTTATTGCGTGATTAATGTGGGAAGCTTGTGGAAGGCCACCCGAAACGTCTGACCCAAATTAAACTATTGAAAGGCAATGCTACCAAATACTAATTGAGTGGATGTAAACTTCTGACCCACTGGGATTGTGATGAAAGAAATAAAAGCTGAAATAAATCATTCTCTCTACTATTCTGACATTTCACATTCTTAAAATAAAGTGGTGAGCCTAACTGAACTAAGACAGGGAATCCTTACTAGGATTAAATGTCAGGAATTGTGAAAAACTGAGTTTAAATGTACATGTATTTGGCTAAGGTGTATGTAAACTTCCGACTTCAACAGTATTTAGTATTTTAAAAGTAGCTGGCCCAAACTGCAATAACATTCTCAGTAACAGGTCTAGAAAAGTTTTATTTGCTATGACTGTGATATGTTGTTGTTAATCGTCCTTAGTTGAACACACTGACTGTAAGTCACTCTGGATAAGAGTTTCTGCTAAATGACCAAAACGTATATGTTAAAATTAACATACCAAAATGAGTTGCAAAGCACACTGAGTGTTATTATTTTTGCCTTGTTTTGGGGAGGAGCTCATAAGAATAATTCTCAGCATGCTTTGCAATTGTTAATTTTTACATATACAGTGCCTTGCGAAAGTATTCGGCCCCCTTGAACTTTGCGACCTTTTGCCACATTTCAGGCTTCAAACATAAAAATATAAAACTGTATTTTTTGTGAAGAATCAACAACAAGTGGGACACAATCATGAAGTGGAACGACATTTATTGGATATTTCAAACTTTTTTAACAAATCAAAAACTGAAAAATTGGGCATGCAAAATTATTCAGCCCCTTTACTTTCAGTGCAGCAAACTCTCTCCAGAAGTTCAGTGAGGATCTCTGAATGATCCAATGTTGACCTAAATGACTAATGATGATAAATACAATCCACCTGTGTGTAATCAAAAATATAAATATAAATGCACCTGCACTGTGATAGTCTCAGAGGTCCGTTAAAAGCGCAGAGAGCATCATGAAGAACAAGGAACACACCAGGCAGGTCCGAGATACTGTTGTGAAGAAGTTTAAAGCCGGATTTGGATACAAAAAGATTTCCCAAGCTTTAAACATCCCAAGGAGCACTGTGCAAGCGATAATATTGAAATGGAAGGAGTATCAGACCACTGCAAATCTACCAAGACCTGGCCATCCCTCTAAACTTTCAGCTCATTCAAGGAGAAGACTGATCAGAGATGCAGCCAAGAGGCCCATGATCACTCTGGATGAACTGCAGAGATCTACAGCTGAGGTGGGAGACTCTGTCCATAGGACAACAATCAGTCGTATATTGCACAAATCTGGCCTTTATGTAAGAGTGGCAAGAAGAAAGCCATTTCTTAAAGATATCCATAAAAAGTGTTGTTTAAAGTTTGCCACAAGCCACCTGGGAGACACACCAAACATGTGGAAGAAGGTGCTCTGGTCAAATGAAACCAAAATTGAACTTTTTGGCAACAATGCAAAACGTTATGTTTGGCGTAAAAGCAACACAGCTCATCACCCTGAACACACCATATCCACTGTCAAACATGGTGGTGGCAGCATCATGGTTTGGGCCTGCTTTTCTTCAGCGGGGACAGGGAAGATGGTTAAAATTGATGGGAAGATGGATGGAGCCAAATACAGGACCATTCTGGAAGAAAATGTGATGGAGTCTGCAAAAGACCTGAGACTGCGACGGAGATTTGTCTTCCAACAAGACAATGATCCAAAACATAAAGCAAAATCTACAATGGAATGGTTCAAAAATAAACATATCCAGGTGTTAGAATGGCCAAGTCAAAGTCCAGACCTGAATCCAATCGAGAATCTGTGGAAAGAACTGAAAACTGCTGTTCACAAATGCTCTCCATCCAACCTCACTGAGCTCGAGCTGTTTTGTAAGGAGGAATGGGAACAAATTTCAGTCTCTCGATGTGAAAAACTGATAGAGACATACCCCAAGCGACTTACAGCTGTAATCGCAGCAAAAGGTGGCGCTACAAAGTATTAACTTAAGGGGGCTGAATAATTTTGCACGCCCAATTTTTCAGTTTTTGATTTGTTAAAAAAGTTTTAAATATCCAATAGATGTCGTTCCACTTCATGATTGTGTCCCACTTGTTGTTGATTCTTCACAAAGAAATACAGTTTTATATCTTTATGTTTGAAGCCTGAAATGTGGCAAAAGGTCGCAAAGTTCAAGGGGGCCGAATACTTTCGCAAGGCACTGTACATTGATATTTAGTCATTTAGCAGACACTCTTATCACACCATAGTGCCATCAGACTTTGGATACCAATGCAGGGTGAAAGGAGGGCACAAAATTATGAACCGCTATAATAAATGGTATAGAAAAGTATTTTGTATTTAGAAAATAAAAATTACAGCTCTCGAAAGCATCTTGTTACAAAAAACATTGGAGTGTAGTTCAGCCCAGTTTGATACAAATGACAAAATATTTATTCTGAAAAAAATATTTAAACTCAACATGCAACAATTTCAACAAGTTACAGTTCATATGAGAAAATCAGTCAATTCAAATAAATTCAATAGGTGCTAATCTATGGATTTCACATGACTGGGCAGGGGTGCAGCCAGTGGGTGGGCTTATGCCCTCCCAGGCCCACCCATGACTGCACCCCTGCCCAGTCATTTGAAATCCAAAGATTAGCGCCTATTGAATTTTATTTATTTATTATTGCAGCCATGGGTGCAATAGAATGAATCAGAATGAATTTTTCCCCGCAAAAGGGCTTTACTACAGACATCAATACTCCTCAGTTTCATCAGCTTTCCAGGTGGCTGGTCTCAGACGATCCTGCAGGTGAAGAAGCCGGATGGGGAGGTCGGGGCTGGCATGGTTACACGTGGTTTGCGGTTGTGTGGCCGTTTAGAAGTACTGACAAATTCTTTAAAACAACATTGAGGTGGCTTATGGTAGAGAAATTAACATTCCTTCTCTGCCAACAGCTGTGGTGAACATTCCTGCAGTCAGCATGCCAATTGCAAGCTCCCTTCAAACTTGAGACATCGTTGGCATTGTGTTGTGTGACAAAACTGCACATTTTAAAGTGGCCTTTTATTGTCCCCAGCACAAAGGACTCCTCTGTAATGATCATGCTGTTTAATCAGCTTCTTGATATGGCATACCTGTCAAGTGGATGGATGGATTGTCTTGGCAAAGAAGAAATGCTCACTAACAGTGATGTAAATACATTTGTACTCAGGGGCAGTACTCAGTGACATCACTTCCTGAAACAGGAGGTACAAAATATATAACATAGTGTCACAATATTAACATTCAATGTATCAAAATATATGATCATACACAAGGAATGTGATAATTTTTTACAGTAACATATAACATATAATATTAGATTTGAATGTGTTGACCATAAAACAGAGCATATTGACATTTACTCTTACGGCTGGCCAAAAATAACTACATGAAAGCCACGCCCCTACTAAGCCATGCCTCCAGTTTTCTGATCTGACCCAGTGGCTCATAGCTCAATAACCCAGCCTCAGCAGCCACATTTAAAGAAAGCAATGGGTTGTTTGTGAGCCAACTGGCTTGGTCAAAATAATCCAACATGTGTTCTGTCCAATATTTACCCAGATTGGGTTGTTTTTAACCCAGCCTTTTTTTTAGATAGTAACATTTTCCTAACCAACATTTGAACTCTTGACTTTTTGGTCATGAGTCCATATTAGTCAATCCACAGCGGTGCGCTGGTTCCCAAAGCACACTGATGATTGTCAACACATTAATCCATCACTAGATATAAAGTCAGTGAGAGAATTTTGCCTCACCCACATATTTCCTTCCATAGCCCCATTGCTAAAATTGCCCAGACGACTGATGCGCAACGGAGAATCTCTGCCGGAGACATGTGAAACTGTTTAGTTGGGCCTACCAACCTTATATCAAGTCGGTGGCCCATATGATAGCAGTTGATCAAGTCCTTGCTACAAATTTCCTCTATAACTTCCAGATGGATGGTGCCATTCAAGATTCTCACCAAAACAGGATATGAGAACATGCCAGTTATTTATCTATGCAGATGTATCTAGTTAGTGGGACATTACACTCCAAAATCAAAGTTTCTCGAATAGTTCCAAACCTCAAAAGTTTTTCCCCCCACTGCAAACCCATCTGAGTTGAAAAGATAAGCACCATATTATTTCCAGGTTTTTATGCTTATCTTTTCCATTTATTTTGGGTTGTGCTATATAACTGGATGTACAAAACAAATGGCCTGGCACATGGATTTATTTAAACAGAAGATCATTAGTGAGGTCTAAAAATATAGGAAAAACTTGTATTGTCCCTTTAAATTGCAGTGAGGCAATTGCAATAGTGATAAGATTAATAATTGCACTGAGCTAGCTTTTCTGTGTTGCATTTCTTATCACTACTTTGGGACTACTGCTGTTTGGAAAACTGCTGTTGTTGCTACCCTCCCACATGAAATAATACAGTTTACAATAGAATACTACAGTACTTACGATAGAATTCTATTGTAAACTGTAGTATACTATAGAATATTATACTTATACTACACACTGTAATATCCCTCGATCATGTGTAGTACTTACTATATAATGTTTTAGTATACTGTAAAATACTATAGTAAATACTGCAGTGTTTTTTGTGGATAATACTGTTGTAAAAACTATAATAATGTCTGCAAAAACACGACAGTCCGCATAAACACTACACTTTTTAAACTATAGTTAATGGTACAATATTTAATTTACATATACCATTCCCCTCCCCATACCATAATTTGTGCCACCCATAAATGAGAAACCTTCATACCAAATATACTTAATATATTGTGTTCTCTAAATGTTATATAAAAAAGCAGAAGTGCTGAGCTATCTGGTCAGGCCCCAGTTCTACCTACAGGTTATGAAAAATGTACTCTTTTATTATTTCTTCTGTACGTGAAACCTTCTATGTCAAAGATAATCAAACAAAGACATTGAAGTAAATACAGCAGTCTGCAAAAACACTACAGGGAATACCATAGTATTTTCTTCATGTGGATTGTAGCATAGCAGTCCAAAGTTTATTTTCCTCAGGTCTCCGCAAACTATTATAACAGTTGACCTTTCTCAGTTTTTTTGCGAAGTCGATAACGCTCAAAATATGTGACCAATTTCCGCACATCTGTGTGCAATTCGCCAGGCTCGCATCTCCAGTCTAGAAATCACAGGGGTGAAGAAACTTCAAAGTGTCACACGTGATAATATACATTGCAACAAAGCCTGGCGCAGCCATTCCACACCACAGAACCATGACAAGGTTCTAAGCCCACCAATGACAAGGTGTGGAAGCTTGAAACTGCAAAGAGGAACCTAGTAGTAACTGGGTTTTTGTCTCAGTATGTTTGATTTCTTTCCATAGGTGTATATCTTACTGGAAAATACTGAGCTATGTGCATTTTGGATTTGGTGCGTATTTCATGATTCACATTTTCCCTATTTGTGCTGCTGTCTAAACAAAAGATTGGCTAACTTTGGCAAAGCAGCTTGTTAGTCTGGAACTCTGTGCGTTTTCGCAAATTATTTATTTAATTTGTCACAGTTCACTGGTTTTATTGCGCTCCCACAGCAATTTACACTGTGTTAAATTTTTTCTAAATGACAAACTAGCCATACATTTTCCCATTCACACTTCTGTCTCTTCCCAATCCAATAGCATTAGGGTGGCTTGGGGTTAAACGTCCCCACGCCACCCCATGTAATTCTTCCAGAAACCACTTTATGTCTGCAACATTTTTTCAACACTTTCGCTGAATGTCACAAGTCTTTCTCAACAAAAAATCTGCCTCATCTCAACTTTTTTAATCACTCCAACAAAATGATATACACAAAATGTAATGCAACATGTAAAGTGTTAGTCCCATGTTTCATGAGCTGAAATAAAATATTTAAAATTTTCTATTGAATTTTGTGCACAAATGTATTTAAATCACTGTTAGTGAGCATTTCTCCTTTGCCAAAATAATCCATTCGCCTAACATGTGTGGAATATCAATAACATTACACAGGTGCACCTTCTTCTGGGGATAATAAAAGGCCACTCTAAAATGTGCAATTTTATCACACAACACAATGCCACAGATGTCTCAAGTTTTGAGGGAGCGTGTAATTGGCATGCTGACTGCAGGAATGTCCACCAGAGCTGTTGCCAGAGAATTTAATGTTAATTTCTCTACCGTAAACCGCCTTCATTGTCGTTTTAGAGAATAATGCTCACCTACGATGACCACTGGCATACTGGAGAAGTGTGCTCTTCACGGAAGAATCCGGTTTCAACTGTACCGAGCAGATGGCGAACGGTGTACATGGCGTTGTGTGGGTGACCGGTTTGCTGATGGCAACGTTGTGAACAGAGTGCCCCATAGTGGCGGTGGGGTTATGGTATGGCCAGGCATAAGCTACGGACAAGGAACACAATTACATTTTATCAATGGCAATTTGAATTAACAGAGATACCACAATGAGATCCTGAGGCCCATTGTTGTGCCAGTCATCTGCCTCCATCTCCTCATGTTTCAGCTTGATAATGTTGCCCCCAACATTACCTTTATTTAACTAGGCAAGTCAGTTAAGAACAAATTCTTATTTTCATTGACAGCCTAGGAACAGTGGGTTAACTGCCTGTTCAGGGGCAGAATGACAGATTTGCACCTTGTCAGCTCAGGGGTTTGAACTTGCAACCTTCCAGTTACTAGTCCAACGCTCTAACCACTAGGCTAAGCTGCCAACCCCTCACACAATTCCTGGAAGCTGAAAATGTCCCAGTTCGTCCATGGCCTGCATACTCACCAGACATGTCACCCATTGAGCATGTTTGGACAGCATGTTCCCGTTCCCTCCAATATCCAGGAATTTCGCACAGACATTGAAGAGGAGTGGGACAACATTCTACAGGCCACGATCAACAGCCTCATCAACTCTATGCGAAGGTGATGTGTTGCGCTGCATGAGGCAAATGGTGGTCACAACAGATACTGACTGGTTTTCTGATCCACGCCCCTACCTTTTTTGGGGGGTATCTGTGACCAACAGATCTGTATTCCCAGTCATGTGAAATCTATAGATTAGGGCCTAATGAATTTATTTCAATTGACTGATTTCCTTATATGAACTGTAATTGTAAAATCTTTGAAATTGTTGCATGTTACGTTTAGATTTTTGTTCAGTCTATAATATGATATTCTGTTTTCTGTCAATTTTAAGAAATGTTAGATCTATACATGTAAAAAAAAAATACATACCAGTAGGGGAGCCTAAAGATAATTATAAAGCAGGTAGTTTGGCTCCTGGATGCTGATTGGCTGAAAGCCATGGTATAGCAGACCGTATACCACGGGTATGACAAAAAAACATGTTTTACTGTTTTAATTGCATTGGTAACCAGTTTATACTAGCAATAAGGCACCTCAGGGGTTTGTGGTATATGCCCAATACACCACCTCTTAAGTGCTGCTTTGCGTAGTACCTAAGAACAGCCCTTAGCCATGGTATATTGACCATATATCACCCCCCTTATGCCTTATTGCTTACATAATTAAATAATAAGAGAAAATTTGGATTTTTAATATAGTAGTACAATTTGGGGAAAATCCAGTGGGGGCAAAATGCCCCTAGGGCAATCAATGCAAGTCAATGGTACCTACAGTGCATTCAGAAAGTATTAAGATATACATGGCAGAGGCTCGATTAAGCTCGTTGTCTTGACTATTTTCTGTCATTCTTGTTGATAAGGGACAGAATGTGTTCGGACCATCAAATATACGCTATTTACAGTGCATTCGGAAAGTATTCAGACCGCTTAACTTTTTCCACATTGCGTTACGTTACAGCCTTATTATAAAATGTATTAAATATATTTTTTCCTTATCAATCTACACACAATAACTCACAATGACAAAGTGAAAACAGATTTGTAGAAATTTGTACAAATGTATTAAACATAAAAAACAGAAGTACAGATCTGGGAAGGGTACAAAAACATTTCTGCAGCATTGAAGATCCCCAAGAACACAGTGGCCTCAATCATTCTTAAATGGAAGAAGTTTGGAACCACCAAGACTCTTCCAATAGTTGGCAGCGTGGCCAAACTGAGCAATCGGGGGAAAAGGGCCTTGGTCAGGGAGGTGACCAAGAACCCGATGGTCACTCTGACAGAGCTCTCAAGTTCCTCTGCGTTGATTGTAGAACCTTCCGGAAGGACAACCAATCTCTGCAGCACTCCACCAATCAGGCCTTTTTGGTGAAGTGGCCAGATGGAAGCCACGACTCAGTAAAAGGCACATGATAGCCCGCTTGGAGTTTGCCAAAAGACCCATAAAGGACTCTCAGACCATTAAAAACAAGATTCTCTGGTCTGATGAACTCAAGATTGAACTCTTTGGCCTGAAAACCAAGCGTAACATCTGGAGGAAACCTAGCATCATCCCTACGGTGAAGCATGGTGGTGGCAGCATCACGCTGTGGGGATGTTTTTCAGCGGCAGGGACTGGGAGACTAGTCAGGATCGAGGCAAAGATGAACGGAGCAATATACAGAGAAAAAACCCTGCTCCAGAGCACTCAGGGCCTCAGACTGGGGTGAAGGTTCACCTTCCAACAGGACAATGACCCTAAGCACAAAGCCAAGACAACACAGGAGTGGCTTCGGGACAAGTCTCTGAATGTCCTTGAACACGATCGAATATATCTGGAGAGACCTGAAAATAGCTGTGCAGCGACGCTCCACATTCAACCTGACAGAGCTTGAAAGGATCTGCAGAGAAGAATGAGAGAAGCCCAGATACAAGTGCCCAGCTTGTAGCGTCATACTCAAAACAACTCAAGGCTGTAATCGCTGCCTAATGTGCTTCAAAGTAATGAGTAAAGTGTCTGAATACTTATGTATGTAATGTGATATTTGCGGTTTTTATGCACTGTATATTATCATTTTTCAAATCAGCTATAAGTAACTTCTTTGAGTTACACAGTCAATTTTGAGAAACTTTAGGATGATTGGACAGGAAGGGAACAAATGTCAATTTAATAAAAAAAATGTACCATTGACTTACATCAAAACCTCAATATAGTGAAGATATTAATAGTGAGATTATTTCAGAGATTAATTCATTAAAATAAGATACCTAGACTTTATATTTTAGGAGTCAACTACAAAATACTAAATACAATTGATTTTAACACACTATTCTTCAGGGGGCATTTTGCCCATATATTGGGGCAAAACACCACTATCTAAAGTTTTTGTTTCTATTGAATAACAACAAAAATCTGCCCATTTATTCCCCTTAAAAATGTGTTTGCCTAAGGATAGACATTATGCACATATCTAAATCTTACCAAACCTTGCTTTTTAAAATAGAAATTTCACTTGGGGGCATTATCTCCCAAGTCCCAAGTGTTTCTGATCATTACATGTAGATAACTATTCCAAGCTATAGTATCTCGTCAACTCATGAAATCTGCCTTGTCCAATATGAAACAGACAGTTATTGGGACATTGTGATCATCACATTACTGATAGGTTGATATTAAACATGATTTCAGGGAGAGACAACACAAAACTTCAGAACATCATTGGTCAGGCATATCAAGTGACACTTTCCCTTATGTTTGTATGAAGCGCGAGAGTATGAACAGGAAGCAACCGCTGATGACAGCCGGTTTTATGATCCAATCTCATAAAACTCAATGTTTTACGAGGCCTGTGTCTGCACACACAAAAAAACAGAGGCCAGCAGATTTCCACTGCACACTTGAACCTAGGAATAAAATCCCATGGCTTTTTCTTTCCCATGAAGATGAGGTAGTGGAATGTTGACAGTAGGGACTGGAAAGAGTCTCTTGCGCTCTCATTCCCTTTTTCCATCTCTCCCTTTTACAGTAACTCTATCTAAACGAATCTGTTTATCTCCGAACGTGACAGTGATCCAGCTGAAGACCTTCCTAGAACCTAGAGTCCACTCATCTCTCACTCTCCTTCATACTACAGTATCTCCACCATCCCCTGGCTTAGTCCCTAGGAGTAGATCCAAACCAGACCCTGAGTATCACCTTGGAGACCCTGGGAGCTGCAGAGGTCTTGTGTTTTGAGAGAAAGCTGAGACACTTGAACATAAATCAGTGGCTCTCCCTGTAGGTCCCCATAGGGCCGGAGTTCACTTGCAGGTAAGATGTTACCAGATTACCAGGTCCGTGTCACACTCTCGATGCCCCCTGTGGATGTGATGGGTTTTGCCCCTCATCCCACCCGCCCTTCCCATCCAAAGCCTGGGTTTCGTCTCCTTCCTCCCCCTATCCTGTGGTGAACCAGCTGGAGAGTGTAGGGAACCTGATCTTCTTGGAAGCTAAAGTCCACTGTAGAGAGAAGGGGAGTACTTGCCCGACAGCATCGCCATTTCCCATTGGAACAAGCGACCGGGCCAGACGGTGGGAACCGAGCGCTGTTTCTGATCTATACTTCTCCCCGTCCATTAGCCTGGAAGGTGTTGACATGTTACTTGAAACAAAAGGCAGATCTGACAACAGGCAGCTGTGAGTTTGGCTAGTTGATCGCAAGCGGGTATCAAACAGATATTGGGAAACATTTTTAAAACGCTATGTGTGTCACACTGCATGACTGTTACTGAAGTAACTTTTTATTAAAACTTCTTCGGGATCGGTGTCCATTCCACGGGACGGTTGAGCTAACGCTAATGCGTGGGTTGTAAGTAACAAGAACATTTCCCAGGACATAGACATATTTGATATAAAGCTTGAATTCTTGTTAATCTAACTGCACTGTCCAATTAACAGTAGCTATTACAATGAAAGAATACCATGCTATTGTTTGAGGAGAGTACACCATTATGAACATGAAAAGTTATTAATAAACAAATGAGGCACATTTGGGCAGTCTTGATACAACGTTTTGACCAGAAATAAAATGGTTCATTGGATCAGTCTAAAACTTTGCACATACACTGCTGCCATCTAGTGGCCAAAATCTAAATTGCACCTGGGCTGGAATAATACATTATGGCCTTTCTCTTGCATTTCAAAGATGATGGTACAAAAAAAATACAAAAGAACTGTAGATTTTTCTTTGTATTATCTTTTACCAGATCTATTGTGTTATATTCTCCTACATTAATTTCACATTTCCACAAACTTCAAAGTGTTTCCTTTCAAATGGCACCAAGAATATGCATATCCTTGCTTCAGGGCCTGAGCTACAGGCAGTTAGATTTGGGTATGTCATTTTTGGAGGAAATTGAAGAAAAGGGGCATATCCTTAGTGATCAACATGAGATCATAGTAATAGATCGACTGTACAAAAGGGTTCAAAGAAAGTATCTGCATTTATTTAATGTAATGATGACTCAAATAAGAACCACTTGCTTGATAGACCACAAATTATTGGCAGATGCTTCAGTTATACCTCAGAAACTGCCATTGTCTGCTTACTGTAGGTACTAAAGACACATAGTCAGTACTACCACCATCAGTGCATCTTTTGTTACATCAACAACCAGTATCAGTCCGCAGGAATCACATCACAAAACATCTAGACACTTTAAATAACTCACATGAAGCCAATATGATTGTTTTCTTCAGTGTATAGTTTTTGTGAGAGTGAACAGTGCAATGTCTCAGAAGTTAAGAGCTGTGTGGGAGTGAATGCCCTCTCCATCTGCGCCCCCACGCTCAGAGGAGGTCCCTTGGTGGAGAAGGCGCGTAAGGAGGTGCAGCAAGCGCTTCTGGACGGCTTGGGGACGCTCCTCGTCCTCTCCCCAGGGCGTCTCGGCGCACTCCTGCACCGCCCGCTGGAGGTCCACCTGGAGGGGGAGGCCCGCCTTGGCGCCCAGCAGTGTGGGAGAGAACCAGGGCCTGAAGATCTTCTGACAGATCACCTGTCCAGAGCAGAAGAGAGGGGGAGAGAAGATGGGATGACAGTCCAGAGAGGAGCGAAGAAAGGAGGAGAGAAGAGGGGGTGAGGCAGACCCAAGAGGAACGGAGGAAGGGGGTAACAGAGAGGGGAGAGAAGAGGATGGGACAGTCAGAAACACAAGGAAAGTGGGGGAGGGGGATGACAGAAGTGGACAGTCAGAGAGGAGAAGAAAGAGGGGTGGACAAGAGAAAAGGGGAGGGGGGTTGGTCATTGTGAGAGTAACCTACTGTTCCTTAGTTCTTATTTCATTATCACCGGGGCCATCATCAGTCATATTCTTATTACACGCCTGTTTGAAGGGGACGAGAGCCCCCGAGACACAAATCGTCTCCTTGACCCCCGCAATCGTTTAAAGACAAAGCCACCATTGTCTCCTGGATGGCAGGCAGTACAATGGAGAGGTAGGGGTCAGCGAGGGTCGCGATAAGTGATCAGGAGCGGAGGAAAGGTATCATTCGCAGCAGCCACCTGTGGCCTTGAGGTGGACCTGGTGTCATCACATATGCGACATTGTCTGGGAGCTCTCTGCTTCTCCAGGGCATCCGGCAGTATGAGTGACGACAGTATTTCAACTTATCAATTGGATGCATATTATGTCAAAGACTAGGTATTGACAAGGGTGACAACATGTCCCGGATTGTGTTGGACCGTGCCGCATTTTGGCCTTTTGTCCAGCATCCCGCAACCAAACAATCATGTCCCGCATTTTATCAACAAATTCAAACCTCACTAATTTACCCAAAAGTTTCATTTGTCCACTATTTCTCAGACATTCCAAGCTGTCTCTTTTGCAGTCATGTTGCGCTTTTGTACTGCATTGCGTCTTAGGCCGGGTTTCAAACCGATCGCGGATTTGAACAATGTGCCATTGAAAGGTCAACATTGAAAGGTCAACTGTGGATATAGTCTCCGCAAATGCGGAAACATAGCAATTAAAATGCTGACAAAAAACACGATCGTATTGAATCCCGGGCCGTAAAGGTGATTTCTGCTTAAGCTGACAACTGCTGTGTTTACAGCGAAAATAATTTATTCTGTGTTTACAGCGAAAGTGGGAAATAGTCTCTTGAGGTCTTATCTATCTTGGGTTGGTTCATGTATTATCATCATGCACTGAAATTCCATAGTGTTATCATACGCAATTAACATTCCTTGAAGCGCTCAACTACACATTCATAATTAAAAATAATTAAAAGTTGAGTGCTCCTGTTTAGCTCTTCAGAGGAGCAACCAACCCAAGAATTGAATAACTTACTTAATGGTGAGATGTAGAGTGAGTTGAAAATAATATGCAATCACATTCATATTTTGATGCAATCACACTTACTTGCAGGTTGCTATTCCTCCGCTTTGAGCTGCACTTGTTCGTCTTCATGTTGCATTTCGAGATGCAGTCAAAGAAGTTGCAGTCGTCGTCATTAGTGCAGTTCTGCTCGAGGATGTCTCGCATTTTGGGCTCGAAGAAAGCCATGTCCACATCTATAGCCACCACCTGCACAACAGCACAGAGAGAGCTGAGTAAGTGCCGGAGTTTCATTGCTGCCAACTCCTGAGCTCACATTGACCCCAGAGGCAAGGGTTTAATAGATGTATCAATCAATCAAATTTATTTTTATTTAGCCTCGTTTATTTTCAGAATCTTCACTTACGTTCACTACTTTCATCTACCTCCCTTTTCCTTCACCACTTGTTCTTTTTTTTAAGCAAAAGGAATAAATCAAGAATAACCACATTGCAACTATTCCTGTGGGAGATATTTTGAATCTCATTGACATGGAATTATACAGTAAAAAAAACAACAACAATTCACACATGCTGTTGTTTAAGGGCGTTGGGATTCTGTTTCATCTGTATGGCTTGTTATAATCGTCCTCTTTGCTTAAGTGACGGCCCGTGAGGAATGACGCCACTGCAGCACTTCATGTCAGCTTCAGCTGATTTGTAGCAAACATGTCAGAACACCAACAACAACAAAAACAAGTCACTGTCGAATTCTGAAAGGTAGAAAGAATCTTAAGGGCTCTATTCAATCCGTATCGCGGAAGGTGAAGCTTCATAGCGTGATTGACAACTGAAGGGAATGTTCTCGTGGTCAAGGAGACTGCATTCACGGTATGTCGGCTCAATCGGATATGACCTTCACTTTTCTAGTGCGCAATCTGTGATGCTTCAGCGATACAGACTGAATAGAGCCCTGAGTGATCAGTGGACATAAGAGATGGTATTCTCGACATTGCTCTCACTCATCCATCACGTCCAGCCAAATCAGCATAGCGCTTTAAGGAGCTGTAGATCTGACAGATATGATAATAATTGGTATCCTATGTATCACTCACCACTGCTAATGCAATGACGCAATCCAACCAAATATATACTCCCAATATATTTTTAATATACAATATAGCCCCTATACTGTGTAACCCCCCCCCCAACATTTAATATACTGTACTCAATACACCCTTTCAATATACCCCCCAGTATATAACAGAGAATTCCTTTCCTCTATTTATTATCACATGAGAAAACTAAATAAGGGATCAGCTGCACGGTAAAAAACAAAGTATCACCTGGAGCTATATACATGTACTTTTGAGATAAAAAAAGAAAGGAGGGATTGAAAGGATACTGTTTTTTGACGACGCAGCAGCCGAAACATAGACAATAACATGTCTCCTTTGGACTCCTCTCCTTTCTCCTGGTCTTTGTCCACACTATCAAATGAGCTCACGGTTGATGTAAACCATAATAGGGATGAGAATATTATATTTCATTTCAAACAGCGTCATCTCTTTACTTTCTACGCTGTCGATAAATTGTAAAAGCTTCCATCTTTCTTTTTTTCTTGCATGTTTTTTTTTTTTTCTTTTTTTTTTTTTTTACTTCGAAAGATAATTTGGGTTTTGGCATGCTAACTGTTATGCAAAATAAATGATGTCCTTATAACAATAGTTATCTCATCGAGGGCCTCATCAAACTAATGTTCTCCAGTTTCGGGTACCGCCGCCAACATGAGCAATTGGTGTACAGCAACTTAAGCCAAGTTGAATTAAAATATAAATAAATCTACTCACTCTAAAGATAATACATACGTTTTTCATTGATTGCTCAAACAGCTTATTCTTCACGGCACTGGCAAGTTTATCACATTTTTATGGAAATAAAATGAAAATGGTGCCTACCAGAGAGGACTGTTAATAAATTGTAATACCCTCTATGGTAATACTATGCTTTTGTGTTAATGATTTTCGCTTTTTATTCCTCTTGTCTCATCTAGGCTACTCAGAAAGAGTTCATTTGGATATCTGTCTATTCTTTGAATCCCCCATCAACAGAAATAAAACATGTTTTGTACTGATTATTGGCACACTGATGGCATAATTGGGGTACAAAAATGCAACGTGCGGTGTACATGCACCTTGCTCTCAGTCCTTCATAGGTCAGAGTCAGCCAAAGGTGTATAGGTTTCACACAGAGAAACTCAGGTGAAACTCAGACAAACTTATATTGTGGAATGCATAAGGGGTGTCCTCAACAAGCAGATTTAAATACATCTTTAATCATATTCCTCGGTGTGTTGCCTGGATCATGGGCTTCCTCCACGTTAAAAAGCAACGTAATATAATTGTGAAAAATGGCACAACCGGCTGTTTTTTTAACCTTGTGGGAAACAATTAAACAACTTGGAGCCTCATCATTCTTCAGATTGCACGTTGTTCTCATCAAACGGTTTGCACTCTGCGGATTAATGTGCTGCAGTATTATTGTGTGGATTAATTACTGTTTTACTATGAAAAAAGGGAGCTAAATCTGACCTTGTCTTGTTTACACAGAAAGAATCGGAACTCCCCCACTAAAAAGAAGCCGATCTCAGATCTGTGAGGGGTACCCAGCAGCCGCTCTGGGACAGTTTTAATGACAGGTTTATCTCCAAATGAGACTTCCATGCTGTTTTAGAGTTCCTCTGTGAAAGAGTCAGCAACTTATTGCTTTGAAGCATGTGCGTGTGTGTCTATGAGTGTACTCTGTGTGTGAGTGTGTTCATATGTGTGTGTGTATGCGTGCGAATGTGGTCAGCTCACCGTAAGGTCCTTCCGGATGGCAAAGTTCTCTGGTTTGATGTCGCACAGGTGGAGGCGGTGCGAGAAGTCATTGTCAAAGCGCCACGCCATGTCCAGGAAGCTGAGGGCGATGCGGTGCACCATGTCCCTCGCCGTCCATGGGCCCGCCGATAACTCCTCCAGAGAGAATATGTTCTGGTCCCAGGCGTGGCCCGCCGACAAGTACTCAACAGCGTAGAAGTGTCCGCAGGAACCCAGCACCTTGGCCACGTGGCGGCTGAGGTCCTGCAGCACCCTCAGGAAGACGTACTCCTCCTGCTGGAGCAGGGACCAAAGCGATGCCAGCTCTGGCCGCGAGTAGGGCCGCCCACGCTCCTTCAGCCTCTGGCCCCACAGCGGTGGCAGCGAGGCGTTGCCACCCATGTCCAGCCCCAGGGAGTTCCTGATCTCCAGGGTGGCATAGAAGACCACGTCCAGGGGAGCGAGCTCCTCGGCCGGGTCCTGGTACTCCAGGAGGCCCAGGCTTTCGTAGGAGGAGAAGTTCTCCAGCTTGGACTTGAGCACCACAGGAGTGCCACGCCACCGAGCCTCGATCACCTTCTTGCCATTCTCGTAGTAGAGGCAGCGCTTGTACTCCACCTGGCCGCTCACGCACAGGTCCTCGCAGAGGTCACCAGTCAGGGCGCCCTCGCGGTACTCCTCACACTGGGACAGACAGAGAGACACACAGACAAAATCAAATTATTTTTGGTGTACATAGTAAGGTTGTCATGGCAGAGTCACAAAACATAGTTTTTTTTGCAAATCTTTTTTTTCTTCTAAAATGATGAGGCACCAACAAATTTAGCAGGAAACAACGTTTATTTTTGAACAGCAGATTTGAAAAATGTGATTTGTAGTCTACGTCACATCCTAATAAGGGAATGGCACTGTATTACTGTGCTACTGAAATGAAAATGGACAATCCTGTACAAGGCAGTACATTTTCTGAACATGTTCCAGTTGATGGTGAATTAAATTACATCCCACGACACTACAGCTTCGCCCTCTATTTAACCTGCTTTTTTATGTCTCCGATTCGCGAGCTAATGTGATTGGTGTACATCTCAGTGCATAGATGTACATCCAGAGGTTGAAAATGATTAGTGTTCCTGGCGGGATTACATAGAAACTCCCTCTCTGCCTACATTCCAAAGTAAACAGCTGTCATCTTGATTCTCTCAAGATTTCAGTGAGATGCTTAATAGCCTTGACTGGGCGGCATGGCATTAATACGTTAGCCATAGTTTTGTTTCTCTTATCACCAACCCACACAGATGTTTATTGGTCCTTCCACACCCCTTTCTCTCTAGGCTTGTAAGGCTTGCATTGAAATTGCAAGCTTACAAGCATAGGTCATACATCACATAGTGACACATTGAAGTGAATGAATTGGCCAAATAACATGAAATTGAACATTAACTTCACTGATAATAATTGAAAACTGTGGTTGTGGACTATTTATATTCATTACAATTTAGTGATTGTTTTAAGTTCATTGCAGATGTGCTACAAAATCATTAACATACCGACAACTTGGTCCATGTGGCATAATCATATGTACACTACCGGTCAAATGTTTTAGAACACCTACTCATTCAAGGGTTTTTCTTTATTTTTTACTATTTTCTACATTGTAGAAGAAGAACAAAATATGCAGTAACACATATGGAATCATGTAGTAACCAAAAAACTGTTAAACAAATCTAAATATATTTTATGTTTGAGATTCTTCAAATAGCAACCCTTTGCCTTGATGACTCTTGGCATTCTCTCAACCAGCTTCATGAGGAAGTCACCTGGTTAAAAGACCAAGTCCATATTATGGCAACAACAGCTCAAATAAGCAAATAGAAACGACAGTCTATCATTACCTTAGGACATGAAGGTCAGTCAATACGGAACATTTCAAGAACTTTGAAAGTTTCTTCAAGTGCAGTCGCAAAAACTAAGCGCTATGATGAAACTGGCTCTCATGAGGACCGCCACAGGAATGGAAGACCCAGAGTTACCTCTGCTGCAGAGGAAAAGTTCATTCGAGTTACCAGCCTCAGAAATTGCAGCCCAAACAAATGCTTCACAGAGTTCAAGTAACAGACACATCTCAACATCAACTGTTCTGAGGTGACTGCGTGAATCAGGCCTTCATGGTTGATTTTGCTGCAAAGAATTCAATACTAGAGGACACCATTAAGAAGAAGAGACTTGCTTGGGCCAAGAAACACAAGCAATGGACATTAGACTCGTGAACATTTGTCCTTTGGTCTGAGGTCCAAATGGGAGTTTTTTGGTTCCAACCGCTGTGTCTTTGTGAGTTGCGGTGTTGGTGAACAGATGATCTCCGCATGTGTATTTTCCACCGTAAAGCATGGAGGAGGTTTGATGGTGTGGGGGTGCTTTGCTGGTGACACTGCTGACTTATTTCTAATTCAAGGCACACTTAACCAACATGGCTACCATAGGATTCTGCAGCGATATGCCATCCCATCTGTTTGCGCTTAGTGGGACTATCATTTGTTTTTCAAAAAGACAATGACCCAACACACCTCCAGGCTGTGTAAGGGCTATTTTACCAAGAACGAGAGTGATGGAGTGTTGCATCAGATGATCTGGCCTCCACAATCCCCCGACCTCAACCAGATTTAAATGGTTTGGGATGAGTCGGACCACAGAGTGAAGGAAAAGCAGCCAACAAGTGCTCAGCATGTGGGATCTCTTTCAAGACTGTTGGAAAAGCATTCCAGGTGAAGCTGGTTGAGAGAATGCCAAGCGTGTACAAAGCTGTCATCAAGGCAAAGGGTGGCTATTTGAAGAATCTAAAATGTAAAATATATTTTGATTTGTTTAACACTTTTTTGGTTACTACATGATTCCATATATGTTATTTCAAAGTTTAGATGTCTATACTATTACAATGAGGAAATTGTAGAAATCAAGAAAAACCTTTGAATGAGTAGGAGTTATAACACTTTTGACCGGTAGTGTATATTTCACAAAATAAATTAAAAAGAGTTAGCAGTCATCAACCTTCTCTGCTTGGCTTGTGCCTGATATTGAGTCTCATACTATGTTTGCATTGGCAGACTTTCCTGCTCTCCAACTTTGCTATCTGTTAGGCTGGGTGACAACACAAATGAAAGTGGCCTGTCTTGAGCTGTATCACATAGTTTTGACGGTCATTGCAGCCATCTGAAAGGCCTAAGTGTCCTCCCCTTATCTCCAGAGGGCTGAACTCAGAGACCCCTGCAATTATTTTGAGGCCCCTAATGCACCCCTGCTATCTCTCGGCCTTGTGTAGGCTAACCGGTGCCGCGGCCATAATATCCCAGCCTAGCCATCTAGCCCAGGCCGAATCGTGTATTTTCTTCTCTTTTCTTTTTTTCCCTTCTCAGCAAGGCATCCAAGTTCCACACATCCATTTTTAATTCCCTGGATTTCCTGGGACTTGCATAATGTCAGACTGCAGCTGTTTTTAAGCTTCTGTTTGTATGTAAACTTTCCCACTGTGGTGTTTGGACTCTGTCATGATGTTTTGCTGGCATTTTGTATAAGCATTGGCGTTTACAATGTACGTATAATTGCTTTGTGGAGAAACAGTGGCTTCAGCTATAGTTACGCATGTCATATTGTCAGATGTGGATATGTACAGAGAAGCCAAAATACGGCAACAAGAGTTAAAGTCAATAAATAGCCCTGCTGGCGCCCACAGCATGTTTGTTTGGCATTTCAAACTCTAGCTAATGACGTGAATACGTGGGCTCAGGGAAACAACACAATCCAGACTTTGAAGTAGTCCAAGTCATTAATGAACCTTCGGTTGACCAGCCAAGTCACATAATCATGATTACAGGGTCGAAACAGCAACAACAACAAAAAATCAGCAGGTGTTTGCTTTCTGTTCTTTTCCTCCTTTCACATTGTATGTCTCGAAATCCCCAAAAAGGTAATGAACAAAGCAAACATTTATTGACCATCAATCAGAATCAGGGAAATCGCTGCTGGCTGGGCTAAGCCCAAACTCCATCTCTGGAGCACGTTCCATATACTAAAGTCCAAATACATAGATCTTAAAAGGCCCAGCAAAAGCTAATCACATTAATTTTTTTATTTAACCTAATGGCAAGGTTTACTAAAGCGTCTGCACCACTGCAAAGATTGGTCCACTTTTCTATTATAAAACATTTACCTTTTAATTGTACCATTTATGCTTTATTCCTATTCTATGACTGGGATTCAATCAAACAGACAAAGTTCACAAACTGCTGCCTGTTTACACACACTTCTTATTCTGAAAACTGAAGCCATCTACCTATGAAGAGAATCTACCTGGTAGTGGCAGTATAGGTTTTACAGTGCTCACCATTCTGTAATCTTATTCGCTAATGGGTAAGGGAGCTAAATAACGCAATGTCCCTTCGCATTTATGTAATAACAAACGAATCCCTCAGAATTACATTAGTTCAATGCATGTGTCATAAATATGGTTAGTTTCCTGTTATTAAAAGCATACTTATTTTGTACAATTATTGTAAATGGCTGAACTGTAGTGGCTTCAGTTCACATGACAGTTCACAAGTTTCACACAAGAAAAGTGCAGTGGACCAGTGTGCTGCGGTCCGTTGAGCGGAGCGCAGTCTGGCCCAAGCACTGGTCAGAGTCGGCATGTCTGGAATGTCCTACAACAGTGGCCTTAGCTCTACTAAGATTTCTCTCACTGGAAAAATTTGTCGGAAAACAAAGATATACTCAAATACGTCCAGAGAAGACCTTTTGTTCCCCATTATTCGACAGACAATCGTTTAAAATATATACATTGTAGCCTAGATTATATACATTTGGCACGATTTGCTAAGCGGGAACAATGTAATTATTTGGACTCACTCATCACAGCCAATGTAAGCCAGTACTGTAAATCATCAAGCCATAATTGCTCTTATTGTGTGGAGTGTGAATGTGGGGTGGACTTTATTGTGTTTATTCATTTTAAACGAAGAAGAACAATAAATACATTCATTTTGAGGGCACTGAGAGGGTGGCCTGTTTTTTATCGAGAAGTCCAGTTCACTGGAAGTACTAGTATCCCATAATTATGAATGCATGCACTATGCACAACTTCATTGCTGCTTATTTGGAAACTAAACCCCTTTATTCAGTAGCCTAGTGTTGCATTATCTGATCGCTTAGCTGTGGGATTCAAGCCCTTGTCATATTGTTTTTAGTCTCAAACAGCTGGTTTACTAGCACATAATAAAAAAACACAGAAGTTACCACATACATTATATTAATATTATATTCTATTTTCATGACCTGTTCCATTTCCATAGGAGAAAGTATTAATACCCCTTGACTTATTCCACATTTTGTTGTGGTACAGCCTGAATTCAAAATGGATTAAAATAGATTTTTTTCTCTCACCCATCTACACAGAATAACCCACAATGACAAAGTAACATGATTTTTGATATTCTTTTGCAAATGTATTGAAAATTAAATATAGAAATATCTAATTTACATAAGTATTCACATCCCTGAGTCAATACTTAGCAGAAGCATATTTATTTCTGGGTAAGTCTCTAAGAGCTTTACACACATTTGCCCATTATTCTTTTAAGAATACTTCAAATTCTGTCAAATTGGTTGTTGATCATTGCTAGACAACCATGTTCAGGTCTTGCCATAGTTTTAGATAGTAGATTTAAGTCAAAACTGTAATTCAGCCACTCAGGAACATTCACTGTCTTCTTGGTAAGCAACTCCAGTGTAGATTTGGTCTTATGTTTTAGGTTGTCTTGCTGAGAATTGAATTCAACACCCAGTGTGTAATGATGGGTCGGTGAATCGGAAGCAGGTGCAGGTGAAACTTTTTAATAAAACAACAAAACCAAGAACATGACACTAACATAAGGCAGTACGTCGATACACACGAACAATGCCAACTGGTGAGTGAACCTGGGAGAGTGACATATAAAGGGGAGGAAATGATGAAGGTAATGGAGTACATGTGTGAATCATAATGATTCACAGGTGCGCGTAATGATGAGAGCCAGGTGTGTGTAATGATGAATCCCAGGACCGGTGGTTAGTACTCTGGCAACTTCGTATGCCGGAGGGGAGGAACAGGAGCAGGCATGACACAGTGTCTTGTGTAAAGCAGACTGAACCAGGTTTTCCTCTAGGATTTGGCCTGTGCTTAGCTCAATTACATGTATTTTTAATCCTGAAAAACTCCCCAGTCCTTAACGATTACAAGCATACCCATGACATGATGCAACCACCACTATACTTGAAAATATTGAGAGTGGTACTCAGTAATGTGTTGTATTGGATTTGCCTCAAACATAACACTTTGTATTCAGAACAAAAAGTTAATGGCACATTTTTTTTGACACACTTTTTGCAGTATTACTTTAGTGCCTTATTGCAAACAGGATGCATGTTTTAGAATATTTTATATCTGTACATGTTTTTTTTCTTTTCACTCTGTCAGTTAGGTTAGTACTGTGGAGTAACTGCAAAGCTGTTGATCCATCCTCAGTTTTGTCCTATAATAGCCATAACTCTCTGTAACTGTTTTAAAGTCACCAGTTTCCTTCATCTCCGGCAACTGAGTTAGGAAGAACGCCTGTATCTTTGTAGTGACTGGGTATATTGATACACCATCCAAAGTGTAATGAATAACTTCACCATGCTCAAAGGGAGTTCAATGTCTGCTTTTTTTTTACCCATCTACCAATAAGTACCCTTCTTTGTGAGGCATTGGAAAACCTCTCTGGTCTTTGTGGTTGAATCTGTGTTTGAAATTCACTGCTCGACCAAGGGACCTTACAAATAATTGTGTGGTACAAAGATGAAGTAGTCATTAAAAAATCATGATATTATTGTTATTGCACACCGAGTGAGTCCATGCAACTTATTATGTGACTTTTTCAGCACATTTTTACTCCTGAACTTATTTAGGCTTGCCATAACAAAGAGGTTGAATACTTATTGACTTAAGACATTTCAGGTTTTAATTGGTAACATTTTCAAAAAAACATTGTTCCACTTTGACATTATGGGGTATTGTATGTAGGCCAGTGACAGAAAAATCACAAGATAATCAATTTTAAAATCAGGCTGTAACACAACAAAATGTGGAATTGTCACAATATTATTAACCAATCATATTATTCACAATGGCATGGTATAAAAGGAACACAATATCATATTTACAGTTACTTTACAGATAAAAAGTATAATATATATATTATGTATACTTTTTAAAACAGTAGCCTACTGTAATTATCCTATGAAACACAACCATCAGTAGAATTCACATTGAAATGGCCTTGGTACAACTCCCTATCTCCAGGCATTGCCATCTGTGCCTGGTTAAATGCATAAATAAAGAATAAAATAGCCAAGCTGTAGTGTAAGCCCTGGAGCAGAAAGCTATTAAGGTGTGCAGTAAAAATCTTAAGGGGTTTGTTCAACTGGCAAAGGCTGCCAAAAGACCTTCGAAAAGATGGCTCCGCTGTTTAAAAAGAGGACTCACAACATAGCCTTTTGAATGGGATCCTTTAAGATTTAATTTTAGTTAATTTAGATTAATTTAATTTTTAGTTAATTTAGCATTCAGATAGATGTAGGATCTTAATTTGTGCCAGTTTGCTAGAGCAGTAAAATAATCCTGTAGCAACAGGAAATGTGAATTATTCGGTGGATTATAATGAATGGACATTTTTGTAGGGGTTGATACATTTTTCTTAAAGGAAAATCAAGTCAAAGTGGGAATTAAAACCTCAAATACACTACAAGTTCAAAATGTCCTGCATTGCAGGAAAGTTGTCTTGAAACCTGGTGATCAAATTAAGATCCAACATCTGAACCTGTAAACTTTAATATTTCTAGCACTATCTATTACACACAGTAGCACAACTAGGGGTGGGGTGGTGTTGTAGGTATTTATGTGGTTAGATAAGGAATTAAGCACACGTTCCAAAGTGTTTTTTTTTTAGGTTATATTCAAATTGAAGTTCAGCTCTGTCTTCATTTTTTGTTGTTGCTTTGTTTCCCTTCATTTGCTTTTGTCTGTTATCATTATGGATGAGAAAAGAGATTTCATGGATATTGCAACTTGACAAACAAATATGACTTTACCTGAGGAAATCCTCAGAGGATGTTACCGTTCTTTGATTATTCTGACTGAACGCCTCACAGATAGACAATAGTCCTGAACACATACAGACACTTTCATGTCTGCTCCGGGCTTAGAGGCATAGCTACATGATGCTTTCGAAAGCCAAAGTCCCTATTGCCAGCTGAGAAGTGATGAAATTAGTGTATAAGCCCCCTTACCAATGTGAGAAGTTGTTCCAAGCTGTAGATATGCTTAACTTCCTACTAGGAAACAGTAGCAAACCATAGCAACACTGGGACAATGTTAGTCTCTGTATTTACAGTTGAAGTTGGAAGTTTACATACACCTTAGCCAAATACATTTAAACTCAGTTTTTCACAATTCCTAACATTTAATCCTAGTAAAAATTGCCTGTCTTAAATCAGTTAGGATCACCACTTTATTTTAAGAATGTGAAATGTCAGAATAATAGTAGAGAGAATGATATATTTCAGCGTTTATTTCTTTCATCACATTCCCAGTGGGTCAGAAGTTTACATACACTCAATTAGTGTTTGGTAGCATTGCCTTTAAATTGTTTAATGTGGGTACAACGTTTTGGGTACTCTTCCACATGCTTCCCACAATAAGTTGGGTGAATTTTGGCCCATTCCTCTCCTCCTGACAGAGCTGGTGTAACTGAGATAGGTGAGTAAGCCCCCCTTGATCGTACACGCTTTTTCAGTTCTGCCCACAATTTTTTTATAGGATTGAGGTCAGGGCTTTGTGATGGCCACTCCAATACCTTGACTTTGTTGTCCTTAATCCATTTTGCCACAACTTCGGAAGTATGCTTGGGGTCATTGTCCATTTGGAAGACCCATTTGCGACCAAGCTTTAACTTCATTACTGATGTCTTGAGATGTTGCTTCAATATAGCCACAATTTTCCCCCTCATGATGCCATCCATTTTGTGAAGTGCATCAGTCCCTTCTGCAGCAAAGCACCCCCACAAAATGATGCTGCCACCCCCGTGCTTCACGGTCAGGATGGTGTTCTTAGGCTTGCGAGCCTCCCCTTTTTTCCTCCAAACATAACAATGGACATTTTGGCCAAACAGTTCTATTTTTGTTTCATCAGACCAGGGGACATTTCTCCAAAAAGTACGATCTTTGTCCCCATGTGCAGTTGCAAACCGTAGTCTGGCTTTGTTATTGCGGTTTTGGAGCAGTGGCTTCTTCCTTGCTGAGCGGCCTTTCAGGTTATGTTGATATAGGACTCATTTTACTGTAGATATAGACACTTTTGTAATTGTTTCCTCCATCATCTTCACAAAGTCCTTCGCTGTTGTTCTGGAATTGATTTGCACTTTTCGCACCAAAGTAAGTTCATCTCTAGGAGACAGAACGTGTCTCCTTCCTGACCGGTTTGGCGGCTGTGTTGTCCCATGGTGTTTATACTTGCGTACTATTGTTTGTACAGATGAACGTGGTACCTTCAGGCGTTTGGAAATTGCTCCTAAGGGTGAATCAGACTTGTGGAGGTCTACAACTTTTTTTCTGAGGTCTTGGCTGATTTCTTTTGATTTTCCATTGTCAAGAAAAGAGGCACTGAGTATGAAAGTAGGCCTTGAAATACATCCACAGGTACACCTGCAATTGACTCAAATGATGTCAATTAGCCTTATCAGAAGCTTCTAAAGCCATGACATAATTTTCTGGAATTGTCCAAGCTGTTTAAAGGCACAGTCAACTTAGTGTATGTAAACTTCTGACCCACTGAAAATGTGATACAGTGAATTATAAGTGAAATAATCTGTCTGTAAACAATTGTTGGGAAAATTACTTGTGTCATGCACAAAGTAGATGTCCTCAGTGACTTGCCAAAACTATAGTTTGGTAACAAGAAATGTGTGGAGTGGTTGAAAAACGAGTTTTAATGACTTCAACCTAAGTGTATGTAAACTCCCGACTTCAAATGTATCATCGGGATATTGGGCATTTCCGTCAAGGTCCGCTCTCAAAGTTAGCTGCTGCCTTCATTGTGTGTGGTAAGGTATCCGTGTGACAGTTTTCATCTAGTAGCTTAGTTAAAAATACCCTTCACTGTTACATTATATACAATTTAGCTACAATCCTCAGTGGTCACCTCAAGCCACATAATACACTGTATATACATATATAGCCTCCTCTGCAATGAAATGTAGATTGAAAGCTAAATAATCTATAGGCCATGATGAAATGTCCCTTAAAAATGTGAAAATCTACACACCTAGCCTTAACATGTTTTTATCTGTACATTTTACCAGAATGTACTCAGAGTAAATACTGAGTACTGTATGTGTGTACATATTATGAATAGTATGATTGTGTTGCACCTATTGCAAACAAATAATGATGAATATAAATCAGACAGAACAACAACTTTGTCTGAATAGGAATATAGACTCAGACAGCAAATACAGAGTTGGGGCATTTTTACTTGCGTTCTACCTTGGCTGACATTGCTGACCAGTAAATCATTGGTCAGTTTGACCCTAAAGAGTGGGATACATTTTACGGTTGGCCAACATAAGGCCCTGCAACAAAGCCAAAACCAGAAACGACTGACTGATGACCTGTTGCAAAAGCAACCAATATTTGCCTATTTTGTGCTCATTTCTTGTCTCGCCACATGATTTATTAGAATGGCTGCATAATTTCAAAGCATGTTTGGCGTTATTCATGAAGTTGGCAGAGTAAATGTTGAAGGGAGAGAATGGATTGCCTGCATTTAATCATAATACGAAATCTAGCTATTATTACCTTGTGTATTTTGTTTGTTCAGGCTTGCCTACCAAAATGACTTGCGCAATGTTCATTGGGATTTAAATATGTAGCAATGCAATAAGCAATTGGTACTTCAGTGTTTGCCTTTACCACATGTTGTCTTTTTTTGTCATTAAAGAAAATGTTTTTAAAATGAGAGCAGAAATATCTCATTTACATACTGTAAATATTCACACCCCTGAGTCAATAAATGTTAAAATCACCTATGGCAGCAATTACAGCTGAGAGTCATTCTGGGTAAGTCTCTAAGAGATTTTCAAACCTGGATTGTACAATATTTGCAAATTATTTATTTTTTAATTCTTTAACCTCTGTCAATATGTTTGTTGATCATTGCTAGACAACCATTATCAAGTCTTGCCATATAATTTCAAGCCGATTTAAGTCAAAACTATAACTAGGCCACTCAGGAACATTCAATGTCATCTTCGTAAGCAACTCCAGTGTATATTTGGCCTTGTGTTTTAAGTTATTGTCCTGCTGAAAGGTGAATTCTTCTCCCAGTGTCTGTTGGAAAGCAGGTTTTCCTCTAGGATTTTGCCTGTGCTTAGCTCATTACATTTCTTTTTATCCTAAAAAACTCCCCAGTCCTTGCCGTTGACAAGCATACCCATAACATGATGCAGCCACCACCATGCTTGAAAATATGAAGAGTGGTAATCAGTTATGTGTTGGATTTGCCCCAAATATAAGGCTTTGTATTCGGGCAACACAATCTCACACTCAATCGTGCACATATGTACAAAAAGTATTTCAGCAGATTCCAAGCTTTTCTGTAGGGAAAAACACATTTCTATGCGACTTCATTCATATGAATATCATATGAAAGTTATTGGAGCAATACATTTTGGGCAATGGTGTTCGACACTGCATTTTTTTGTGTCCCACATTTTTTTTATATATAAAAAAATGGTTAACAACTCAGTATTGTTAATCAACCAGGTTGTCAACAAAATACTTATAATAAAATAGTAACCTTATGTTTTTTTTAATTTTTATTAATGTCAATGCTGTTTTCGCTTAATACTTTGGGATACTAGTGTGATGTCGGGGTTGCATTTATTGGAGAATTGGGATTCATTTTCATGATGGGAAATGAATTAATCAATTAATGTGGGGACACAGAAGACTTGCAAAAAAATCAGTTTGGTTTCAATTCCCTTGGTGCAACTGCATGGTTTTTGCAACAATAACGAGTCTGGACTATGATCAATTAAGCCATATCAATGTAGTTAAACAGATTAATGTAAAATAATGAATTATGTTGGCTTACACTTATGGTACTTCCAAGGCTGTTTCATGATGATTATTGCGGTCGTGTCGATCATGTTATATACTTAGGCTATTGTAACAAGGCATATGCCAGCATTGTAGGCATACTGCCTCTGCCCAGAGGCCTGCTAGGCTTTCATGTCAACGGATGTTAGAGCTCACTTTGCAACGTATGAGCCCTGGTTAGAGTCCCTGTTGCAGCTTTCACTTTCTTCCTCTACAGGTGGCAGCGTAGGGATCACGTCCAGCTCACGTCTAGTTATGTGGTATAAAAACATTGTGTTTTTCAACATTGCGTTGGGTGTAATTACATTGCTACATCTAGTGAACAATGGAGAAGCAAGAATGGGTGTGACAGATAGATGTAGTCACTACAGGTGTGATCCAGCCTTATACAAAAGTTGCCTGAAGCTGAATGGAAAGTGCAAAACCCTGACCAGTTATTCAGAAGAAAATCCTCTGTGACGGTCAAATTTACATAAGTAAACTTACCAGTGTGGACCCAAAACAAACACATTCTACACATTTACAAGCAGCCTGTTTAAAGTGTTATTGCAAGCACGATGTTCTAATAACCTGACAATGATCCACATCATATGGGTAGACAAATAATGTGTGTTACGCGGGAAAACACAACTATGCTTTATAAGGATGGAAACCAGTAATATCAATCTCTGTTGATCCCTCTTGTTCTGATCTGGGATGGCAAAGTAGCCTAGTGGTTAGAGAGTTGGGTCAGTAACTGAAAGGTTGCTGCATCAAATCCCTGAGCTGACAAGGTAAAAATCTGTCGTTCTGCCCCTGAATGAGGCAGTTCACTGTTCCCTGGTAGGCCATCATTGTAAATAAGAATTTGTTCTTAACTGACTCGACCTTAGTTAAATAAAGGTTATACATCTAATGAAATGGATGTAGGATTGTCTACAGCCTAGAATTTAGGCCTTTCCCAGTCGTGAAGGATGAAGCTAGGCCGCTCTTGGTTCTCATTGGGGAAGACTGAACTCAAGTTAGGGGTTGTATGTCAGACTCTCCTATACCACTTTGCTCAACATGTTTTACCCCAGACTTTGTAAATGAACCCTTTTTAAGCTGATATAACTTGTATCATTATTATAAGGTTGTGAAACCCATAGCTGAATGGCTGTTTTATAACAGGTAGTGTCATTTTATTTCAGGTAGTGTGTTGATTAATTATTGCGATCTTCAGTGGAAATACAGAATATGTATAGAAATGCCAAATATATCAAAAGCTAAATCAAGCAGTGATGTATGACTATTTAACCATGTTAATCATTACTGACAGATGCAAACTACAAACATTTAAAGATAATGAATACATGACAACTAGATTTAAAAAAATGTATTACAAATAATTCAGACAAAAATCAAGAGTTGGCTATAACATGAGTACAAACAGAGTGAGTGTGTTGTATATGTGTTTAAGTGTTTGTGTGCGTGTATCATAGTATGTATTATAATTTCCCATCATAATAATGTATCCTTATTCCCCAATCGAATACCTTCATCAATACCCCCCCCCAAAAAAAGCCATTGTGTAATGAACACGAAAAAGTGGAGCCTTGTATTAAATGCATTATGAAGAAAATTGTGTAATGCAGGCTCCACAAAATATGAAATGTGTTATGAAGAAAATCATCGAGGTCACTGTTGCCTACATGAAAAAACAGTCTTTCTGACTACAAGTGCACCAGTATCCCAAGTATAGAAAACCGTATTGGCATTAATAAAAAAGGTAAGGATACTATTATATTATAATTATTGCGGTGACAACCTGGTTGATTAACAATAGTGGGTTGTTAACATGTTTGTTTTTATATAAATAAATGTGGGACACGAAATAAGGAAGTGTAGAACACCATTGCCCATCATGCATTGCTCTAATAACTTCAAAAGTATGCCCCCCCAAAATGTATTTTCACACGAATTAAGCCACACAAAAACGCACAAAATCTGCTAAAATACTTTTTGTACATATTTGCACAAATTTGGTGTGAGATTGTGTTGATTCAGGACATAAAGTTAATTTCTTCTACAGTTTTTGCAGTTTTACTTTAGTGCCTTATTGCAAACAGGATGCATGTTTTGGAATATTTGCATTCTGTTCAGGCTTCCTTCTTTTCATTTAGGTTAGTATTGCAGAGTAACTACAATGTTGTTGATCCATCCTCATTTTAAAGACACCATTGGCCTCATGGTGAAATCCCTGAGTAGTTTCCTTCCTCTCCAGCAACTGAGTTAGGAAGGACACCTGTATCTTTGTAGTTACTGGGTGTATTGATAGGGGATAAGGGATATTCACTGTCTTTTTCATCTATCAATAGGTGCCCTTCTTTGCGAGGCGTTGAAAAAACCTCCCTGGTCTTTGTGGTTGAATCTGTGTTTGAAATTCACTGCTCGAATGAGGGACATTTTACATATAATTGTATGTGTGGGACAAAGATGAGGTAGTCATTACAAAATCATGTTAAACGCTATTATTGCACACAGAGTGAGTCCATGCAATTTATTATGTGACATGTTAAGTACATTTTTACTCCTGAACTTATTTAGGTTAGGGCTTGAATACTTACTGACTCAAAACATTTCAGCTTTTCCTTTTTAATTCATTTGTAAAAATTTCAAAAAACATAATTCCACTTTGACATTATGGGGTATTGTGTGTAGGCCAATGACCCACAATCTCAATTGAATCCATTTTAAATTTAGGCTGTAACATAACAAATGTGGAAAAAGTCAAGCGGTGTGAATACTTTCTGAAGGCACTGTTTATCTGATTGGGCAGATTGTACACAAATAGGCATAGATAATCACATATTTATCCTATATCCTTATATTTGCTCTTGTCACGCGTGTTTGTCACTTTTGTTTAATCTTTTCATTCTACCCTGTAAGTGGAATTCCCTTCAGGAAAAATGCTGCGAACTTTGCACCTTTCCACCATTTCATCACACTCACAACATTGTGTGTAATCCACTGGTTCAAAGGGAGATTTATGTGAAAACTTTAGAACCAAGAAGTAATCCCAGACAGAATTGCAGTCCACGAAATGCATAGTCCGTGAAATGCCTCTAGGGCTACATAAAGATGCTGGGGTTGAAACATTAGTCGGTGTAATTGGTAGAGAGCATGGCAGCGCAGAGATAATTATGTCTCCTAAGTAAACATTGGGATTGTTTGTGGACTCTGGGCGCATAGAGCAATTGTATTAAAAGTCATAAATGTGATAGGCTACATACACACAGCAAGTTTTCCAGTGTCTTTTGTTTAAATAACACAGCATGTTAAATCAACACAAAGTGTTTTGTCTATATATTAATATACATACATACATACATACATACATACATACATACATACATACATACATACATACATACATACATACATACATACATACATACATACATACATACATACATACATACATACATACATACATACATGACCAGTGTTAAATTGTGTTCATAAAAAAAAACATTATGATAAAATGTTCACTTAGGATATCACTTGCTGAAGTCCAAATGCAACAACCATGTCTCTCTCACTAACAAATACAGTCATGGGTGGTAAATCTACAATTTACTCAAAAGGCAAGTAACTCAGCTTTAAAAAAAAAACTATTTCAATAAGGCTTTACACAGAGCTGTGTGTTAATTTAACACTGTTATGGTGTCTATGTAGGTCCTCAGTCTTGACACTTTCAGTGTTGATTTAACACTCTGTGTTAAAAAAAAATTTTTATAACACTGGCTAATTTGCTGTGCTGTAGCCCAGAGGAGGTTAAGAATATGGGAGGTTTATTGTCTACAACTGCTTAGGAATGCTCTTCAATTGAGTTGTGATTCAGTTGAGTCAATTCAGCTTAATTGCGTGAGTGTTGGTTGGCGGAATTAAAAAGGTATTTGTCCAAGACAGATTGATTAAATAACTTTACCCTGAGAAAATATTTTGTTTCCAAGTCAGTTTGCTTGGATCAATCAATATTTGAATCTGTGTACTCTACAGTATCTTAACCTGTTATATTATTTTGCTTAGTATGTGGTTTGTGGCATGTTTGTAGTATGTGGTTTGTGGCATGTTTGTCACACACACACACACACACACACACACACACACACACACACACACACACACACACACACACACACACACACACACACACACACACACACACACACACACTAAACTCAAGTTCAATGTCAACATCAAAACAGAAGCGTAAGCGTGAGCCCTCCATCCCCCGTAGGCTACTCACCACTCTCTGCAGTATCCTCTTGCTCTTGTCATCCGTGCAGTAGTCGGAGAGGATGGTCCGGTGCACAAACACCAAGCCATTGAGGAACACCCAAGTGCCGAACCAGAGCAGGGCGAACACCAGCGTGCTCCTGCGGCATATTTTCAACCCCAGCCACCTGAGCAAACAGCCACCCCGTAATGGACCCGGCCCCATGGTCCTCCGCAACGACCACATTTGTGGACTGCAACCCCCCTCCCACCCCAGGTTAAACAGCTCAGGAGCAAGAGCTAGCTATCCGGGTCCCTCTCATCCCGCTTGTCATCTCTGGGATAAGTGGCCGTCTGGTGTTGGGAAGCTGCAGGGCTGCTGGTGAGGGTCTGTGTCCTGCTGGGTATACGTTCCTCTGGTTTACCCTCTCTCTCTCTCCCGCCTCTCTGCTTCCCATGGCTGGCTGGCGCTTGTCTGGAGCCCCCCCCTCCCCACCCCTATGGAATACCCCTGCCTCCCCCTTGCGACTTCTGTTGGTTCTCAAACTCACGCGTTTTGCCCCATTCGGTTTTTCTCGTCCTGAGTTGCCTTCCCGGCTCCCAGCTCCTTCCCCTGTGTGTGTGTCTGTTTTTGTATGCGTGTGTTTTTCTTGAATGAGCGCAGTCAAGTGCTCTGATCGAGAGTCTATGCTTAGTGCATGCACCACCAGTCTGCTCTTCTATTCTACACTCTTCCTATCAAATTGGAGAGACTCCCATGCAGTTTCTCTCTCCCGTCCGATCTCTACCCCTCTATCCCGTATTTCTTTCCCCGTCTCCCTTTCAATCTGTCCCTCTTATCTTGCTCACCCCACATTTCCCCCCTTTCCTCTGCCTCCCGCCCCCTTCTTGTGGACGCGCCTACTTTTTTGGGTCGTCTGAACAACACTCTTGCTTTTAACATTACCACGACAGCTGGGACAAGACTTACTGTTGTCCCTGTGCTGCTGTGTCTGTCGAGTGTGCTGCCAATTCGAATTATTATCGTTGTGCTTTCTCCTGTGCCACACATAACAGGCATAACCGTAGAAACTGACCAGGTCCCCTTATTCTCGTTGATAATTGCTCTATTTGTAAATGTTTATGAAATACGGCAAGTGAAATACAGTCGCCATGAACTGATTTCATTTGATCTGGTCTGGAGGTTTTATTTTTAACTCTCAGTCTTAGAAAATACAAATAGTTCACTGGAAGGATCATGTTTGAGACGCTAATTGAACTTTCTAATTTTGGAAATTACATTTCGCACTTGCTCCATTCTCTCTCCCTCTCCCGGTTCATTATATCTTTACTCTCACTTTATCTCAGGGAATCTTTAACGCGATCTTTGGAGCAAGAGTATCAAGTATGCAGTACAGAAAGAAGTCTGTCGGTGGCTGTAGAGTCATCTGTAGCATGGAAACAACTTTTCGTCCAGTGGCTAATTACCAAACATACCAGAGCTCGTTCCACTTTGTGATACAAGTGTCAAACTTGGTACACTAATACTATATAGATACAATATATACATAACAAAGTATGCAGACACCCCTTCAAATAAGTGACACCTGTTGCTGATAGGTGTATAAAATCAAGCACGCAGCCATGCAATTTCCATAGACAAACATTGGCAATAGAATGGCCTTACTGAAGAGCTCAGAGACTTTCAACGTGGCACCATCATAGGATGCCACCTTTCCAAAAAGTCAATTTGTCCGCTAGAGCTGCCCCGGTCAACTGTACATGCCGTTGTGTGAAGGGGAGATGTCTAGGAGCAAAAATGGGTCATCTGCGAAAATCATCTGTCCTCGGATGCAACACTCACTACTGAGTTTCAAAATGCCTCTGGAAGCAACTTCAGCATAATAACTGTTCTTCAGGAGCTTCGTGAAATGCAGTGGAAACACATTCTCTGCAGTGATGAGTCACACTTTACCAACTTTCAGTCCGACGGACGAATCTGGGTTTGGCGGATGCCAGGACAACGCTACCTGCCCCAATGCATAGCGCCAACTGTAAAGTTTGTTGGAGGAGGAATAATGGTCTGGGACGGTTTTTCATGATTCTGGCTAGGCCCCTAAGTTTCAGTGAAAGGAAATCTTCAGGCTACAGTATACAATGACATTCTAGACTATTCTGTGCTTCCAACTTTGTGGAAAAAGTTTGGAGAAGGCCCTTTCCTGTTTCAGCACAAAGCGAGGTCAATACAGAAATTGTTTTTTGAGATCGGTGTGGAAGAACTTGACTGGCCTACACAGAGCCCTGACCTCAACCCCATTGAAAACCTTTGGGATGAATTAGAACGCCAACTGCGAGCCAGGCCTAATCACCCAACATCAGTGCCCGACCTTACTAATGCTCTTGTGGCTGAATGGAAGCAAGTCCCTGCAGCAATGTTCCAACGTCTAGTGGAAAGCCTTCCCAGAAGAGTGGAGGCTATTATAGCAGCAAAGGGGGATCAACTCCATATTAATGCCCATTATTTTGGAATGAGATGTTCAACGAGCAGGTTCCCACATACTTTTGGTCATGTAGTGTACCTTAAGGAACGTTGTAAAGATGGAGGCAGTCTGGGAAGTGTGTCAGATAACCAGGGTGGGATTTTTTATAAAATGGCTGCCATTCAGATTTCCTGTTTGAAGAAAATAGGATAAAATCCTTCCAAACAATATCAAAATGACTTTGTAACGTTTAGGGTTGGGCGGTATCCAGATTTTCATATCGTCATACCGTCCTTATCTCTTCCTGGGATATACTCTAGTACATACATAGTACACAAGGGGGCTCCAAAAAACGCAACAAAAATACAATTGGGCAATGCTAACAGAAGTAGTGCAAGTAATATGGAATTTCCATGGAGGCTGCTAGCTAAATAATATAAATAAACTAATTGCAGACAGGTAATCCAGCTCATAAAGTTATACATATATAGGTAGGAGCTACCGAATGTAATTTTTGGTGAGTTTGGACATTTACAAGCGAATGTGAACAAGAGGTATTATGTAAATTAAACAACATTTTGTGAAAATGAACAACATTTTGATGCATGCCTGTCTGAAGGAAGAACACCACTGGCTCTGGAGCAGAATGTGTACATTCTGTGTCTGTGTGGAGTCTGGAGTCGCTAGGGCAACAGGGCTGTCTGCTCTGCTCAGGACAAGAGAGGGATGGAGAAGACCGGCTAAGAAAAAATTAATGTAAATCAAGGGTGGAAGCTCTACAAATAACTAATCCAAAGGGCTTTGACTTCTCAAACATGGCAAAAAGCTTACACAATATGATGCCCCGTCACCAAATTAATTCAGCTACTTAGATAACTAGCAAGTTAAACTTAGGGGTCGCGTTAACACAGAATTCTGCATTTTTCACGCAGGAAAAAAAGATAAAACAAATAGAAATATGTTGCTGAGTTTTGTAAACTTCGTATTAGAATTTCTGCTCGGCATCAGACAAATGTTATGCTTCAGTTGCACTTTTCCACTTGGATGCACTAACGGGAATTCTATCAGTAGACAGCGCTCTGACTGATGTGTAGCTACTTTTCTCCTGTACTTTTCTCGTTGTAGCCAGCCTACTTTTTTCCACCGGTAAAATGCAAGATTAACCTCAAGGAAAACATTAGGAAATGTAGCCGGCTACATTCTTTCAATGATCAACATTAGAAATATGATGGCCATGCGATGGCCCAGCTGCACAGGGCCATATTGGACTTGATTCACATGGCCATGTCTCCATAAATAATTGTTGCATACACCCCAACGATGGCTTAAAATATTTGGGCTCTGGAGAACACAATAATGCCATGTACATGTATACCTATCATTTAAATGTTTAGTAGAAGAGTGGTGAAAATGATTAGTTCCAATAGTTTACATGTACACACTCTAAAAAGTAAAATGTGTGTTCCCTGAACTCTACTGACTGCAATGATATGTAATATGGTATTCTGTTTTGTGTACATTTTATGAAAAATGACAGGAAACCTGCCCTGTGCACATCACTTTAGGTAAAATCACACAGGAACTTATTATGTCCAGCAGAGAGACAGATAACCCATTTTAACAACTACTTTTATGATTAGACATTTTAGCCTTAACACAAAGTTTGTAAAACGTTTTTTTTTTTAAATAGTGTTTTCCAGACACCCTCAAATATTTGAAGCCATCATTGGGTTATATGTACAAATTATTTATGGACATATTGACAAATTAATCTAGTCCAATATGTCCCAATAACGCTGGTTGCTGGCCATATTGGTAATGGCCACCAGGGAGGTAATGGACAAAATCCATGATGGCACTATTTACAAAAATACTTGAAAATTGGCGGCTCTACCACAAAGTCCACCATTTTGTATGCACTGGACTATGTTCAAAATGACCTCAATATGACCCCTATTAAGGTTTTAAGAGTACATTATGATCCGAATGATTGTCTATATTATCTGTGGAGTTAATTTGGTGGGTAGATTAAATGAAAGTCATTTTTATATTGTTTGGAATGATTTTACCCTATTTTCTGCTAACAGAAAATCTGGATGTTTAACCTGGTTGACTTACGCTCTTCCCAGATTGCCTCCAATCTTTAAAATGTTGATTAAAGCATTTAGTATTAGTGAACCATGTTTGATATTTGTATCATAAAATGAAACAATTATTTATCCTACCTGCTGGACTGTGTGTATTAGCAGGGGCTAATGTGATCGTTACAGCTCAAGCATGCTAGCTAACTATCACACATACAGCAATCATACATACAAAAGCACAGGAAGCCCCCAATATCTAACAGGCACTGTGTACACACACACATACACACAAATACACACACACACACATCAGGAAATGTACATAATGAACTCGTAAACATTAAAATGAAAATAGAATATAGTCGTTTAGAAAGTGACCTCACACGTGCATAGACTCATCAACCTGGGGAGAATTAACGTTCGCGATCTCCCCCTATCTGCAAGGGTAGCCTCGACTTTCCACTGCAGATATGTATTCAATGTTTATGTATTCCGAACCAACCAATCGGAATACATAAACATTGAATACATATCTGCAGTGGAAAGTCGAAACCTAACCAACCCTGTTACACAAGTGCCCAGAATTTCAAATGACTTCACAGAAAAGGCACCAGCAGCCGTGCCAAGATCTGTGTATGTTTGTACATTTAGTGAGAAATTTGTGTCATTTTGATTTCCAATTCAACAGTCTTGTATACTTTGAGTAGCTCCTCAGTGTTGGCACGTGAAATAACACTCTTATTCTCCAAACTCATTAGTGCTAGCCACTCATCAGATATGCCCGGTTGATTTTAATGGGCAGACACCATTCCCAAATTACTGGATGAGCATATACTTTAAATGGGGTTATACCCTATTACATCTAACCTTGAAACGTACAAATCTCATAAAATCAAAGAAAGAAAAGTCAAAACTACAATACATATCTAATTACACTCAAGTGTAACAATGGGAGGGATTTCACATTATCTTGAGTTATGCAAAGGAATGTATGTATTGACGGGGCAATTCATTGTTCGTATGGAATATGCTTGATCATAGTGACACACCGAATATGTATTTGTATTTTCACACCATTCAGTCTCTTTGTTGGGAACTTGTACCCACTTGCCATCGTGGTGAATAAGTTGATCACTTGATTATCACTTTCCCAAGGCTATAAGTATACATAGGCATTTCCAGAATTCTAATAGCACAGTGTATCACCTTCTCAAAGCTGTATAACGGCGCCATCTACTGATCGTAGGTACATGTAACTATGATAGGTTAACAGGAGAAGGTGCTGTATTCATTCATACAGTACATCTTCATTTAGGGTCTCGATATCTTGCTCTTTCCAAAAATTGCATGGTAACATTCGCTAACACGTGCGTCTGACTAAACTCGGTCTATTTTGTGAACCTTTAAAATGTGGATAAACATAAAACATTCAAGTATCTTTCAAGCATAAATTCCTGATGTGGTGTACACACCCCCCAAAAAATGACGGTTCCTCAAGGGTTCTTTGTGAAAGGTGATGGTTCCATGTGGAACCATACTGACCCAAAGAACCCTTTGAGCCCGTCAATGGTTCTTTGCAATTCAAGAAAGGGTTCTTTCAACTTTTAGTGATCATTAAAAATGTAGTGGCGTCAGCGCAATATTTAGAATTAAAAAATGTATTTAACCTTTATTTAACCAGAGGAGAATTTGGGGATGTGGTTTGTTTCCAGCTTTTTTGTGTGAAACCGTGAGTGAGAGTGTCAATCCAGTTGATCTAATCTGTTGTGTTATGCTATTACATGTTATATATGACTATGTCCTGTGATGGTATGCTTCATTCTATAGCTGTGTGCTTCATTCTATAGCTAGAGGACTCCTTATATCCCCAGGAGTGATAAGTACAATTGTTGTCTTTATCTGTTGTGGTTTAGTACTTTCTTTTTGCAAGCTAGGGCCATCTACTTTAAGTGCTGCCTGCATTCCCAGTAGCCTACTTGGTGTGTGAATGGCTGACTACTCATAAATTGCAGATGATTTTTCACACATCAACCAGGATTAAAGGGCAGGGCAATTTGTGACTTTTTTTGGTCATCAGGGGCTGTATTGGAGGGGGAGTGGTTTCTCCTCTCCTAGGCTATCAGCAATTAATACCTGGAGGTGTGCTTTTCACCTCTGCTAGGCAATTAGTGTATGGGATTATAACGATGACAGAACTACGTTTGTATTGAGAATTTCGTGGTCACACGTTGAGATTCGTGGTTGCAAGTATTATTCGCAAGCGTGTCATTTAATTTTGCAAGCTTGTATCATGATGTGTGAAAGACTTAAAACCTCTGAAGGATCGGACACTTAAAAAAAATCATGTTTGCCTTGAACGACATTGCCTTGAAGCAAGGATATGCATTTTCTTGGTACCGTTCGAAAGGAAACACTTTGAAGTTTGTGGAAATGTGAATGGAATGTAGGAGAACATAACACATTAGATCTGGTGAAAGATAATAACAAAGAAAAAACAAACATTTTATTGCATTGTTTTTGTACCATCATCTTTGAAATGCAAGAGAAAGGCCACCAGCTCTGATTGGGGGGATAGACAGGCTCTGTTGCATCCTGCAGTGTGTGTGACGTCTGGTGTGGCGTGGTGTTTTGTGTGGCGTTCTTTTATGTTTTTAATTTGTACACTTAGTTTACAAACAATCTGCCAACCATGGATTCACAGTGGTGGGGTGTTGGACTGATCTTGTTGATTGTGTATATACCCGCTACAAACTCACTAAATTATGAAAACGCTGCTGGCAGCGGATTCCAATACAGCAGGGTATCCCATTGGCCCATCTAATCCCTGATTGTCTGCAAGTGGGGTGGGGGGGTCTTGCTTGTCAGGGACCAGTGGTGTAAATCGATCCTGGTAAGAGAGAGACTCTGTTCCCCCGACATTGAACTGCTTTCTGTGTCACTGCGACCCTACTCTCTGCCCCGTGAGTTCCCCCAATTGTTTATTACCGTTGTGTACATTCAACTCGAAAGCTAATATAACAAAGGCATCAGAGATTATTTATAATCAAACACAGAAACTGGAATCCATCTCTCCCGACGCACCCACATTTATTTTAGGGGATTTTAACAACTGTACCTTGCACAAAGTCCTGCTCACATACCACCAGCATGTGAAATGTCACACTAGGAAAAATAGCAACACCAGCAACACATGCCAGTATTGTGGAAAAACTCAATAATTATACCAATTCCTATAGCATCTAATCCCTCTGTGCTGAATCACTACAGCTCTGTCACCTTGACATCCTTAGTAATGAAATGCCTTGAGAAACTTGTGAAAAGTCATATTCTCAGCGTCACCCAGAAGCTTCTCGACCCATTTCAGTTTGCCTGTCAGCCTAGCAGAGGAGTTGATGATGCCATTCTTACCCTCCTTAACATGGTCTATAGACATCTAGAGGGGGCCACATCCCATGTCAGGGTTCTGTTTGTTGATTTTTCTTCTGCCTTCAACACAATCCAGCCCTACATTCTGGCACAGAGACGCATTCGGGATTTCTCCTTAGATGGGGGGCTGGTTTTGTGGCTGTTGGACTTCCTGAGCCAACGCTCACAGTGAGTCAAAATAGGTCCTCACGTGTCAGACATACGCAATACAAACATAGGCTCTCCTTAGGGATGTGTTTTGTCCCCACTCCTGTACATCTTGTACACTAATAGTTGTACTAGTTCCCATCGTGACAGACACCTCGTTAAGTTCGCTGATGACACTGCCTTGATCAGCCTGTTGCATGATGACGAGGAACATCATGGCCCGGTCCTAGATGACTTTGTAGAGTGGTGTGAGGAATCTCACTTGGTCCTCAATACCAACAAGACCAAAGAAATGTGCATAGACTTCAGGAAGTGTACAACACTTACCTCTGAAACATCTATCAGAGGTCCGAATATAGAGATTGTAGAGGAATAAGAAAATACCAGGGTGTCCTCTTGGACAATAAGCTTCATTGGAGTAAATGTACAGACCTGATCTACAAAAAGAGCCAACAGAGACTGTACTTTCTCAAAAAGCTGGGATCTTTTAATGTACTATACTGACTCTGTTTTACAAATCTTTCATTGAGACTATTTTAACTTCTTGTATTGTTTGTTGGTTTGGCAATGCCACTGTCAGCCAGAGAAATATGCTGAGAAGGATTATCACCACAGCAAGCAATGTACTTGGAGTCAAACAGATAGGCCTGGATGAGATCTTTAAGGTCAGGGCCCTCCGCAAGGCTCACAAAATCATTTTAGACCCAAGCCACCCCCTGTACCCGGACTTTGAACTCCTCTCCTCTGGGCGCAGGTATAGGGCACCCCTCAGCAGGAAAAACAGAACTAGACAATCATTTGTGCCAGGTGTGATCCCTCCTAAATGGCTCGGGCTAATGTTCCTATCGACTCAGAAAGGCCAGCAGGCTAGTCTTCAAAAAAATTATGTTTTATTGGTATGTAACTGTTATGAAAAATGTATTGTCAATTTTGTTTTGCATTTAAACGCCACTTTAAACATGTACATGACACTGCAACAAAATTTCCCCATGGGGACAATAAAGTCAGTAAGTAAGTAAGCAAAATAATGTATTATTCCAGCCCAGGTACAATTTAGATATTGGCCACTAGATGGAAACAGTGTATGTGCAAAGATTTAGTGTGATCCAATGAACCATTGCATTTCTGTTCAAAATGTTGTATCAAGACTGCCCAAATGTGCCTAATTTGTTTATTAATAACTTTTCATGTTAAAAACTGTGCACTCTCCTCAAACAATGGCATGGTATTCCTTCACTGTAATAGCTACTGTAAATTTGACAGTGCAGTTAGATTAACAAGAATGTAAGCTTTCCACCAATATCAGGTACAGTGGGGCAAAAAAGTATTTAGTCAGCCACCAATTGTGCAAGTTCTCCCACTTAAAAAGATGAGAGAGGCCTGTAAAGGTACACTTCAACTATGACAGACAAAATGAAAACAAAAATCCAGAAAATCACATTGTAGGAATTTTAATGAATTTATTTGCAAATTATGGTGGAAAATAAGGTCTCAAACTTGTTTTCTTGACATTTGAACATCGGCAGGTATAATTTCAGAACTATTCCATTTATGAGTATGAAATATATATACACTTTCTCTCCCCAATTTCGTGATACCCAATTGGTAGTTACGGTCTTGTCCCATCGCTGCAACTCCCGTACAGATTTGGGAGAGGCAAAGGTCAAGAGCCGTGCGTCCTCCAAAACTCGACCCCGCCAAGCCGCACTGAATCTTGTTTTTATTTACCTCATCCTCTCTTGCTCATGTGGGTAGCTAAATCCTGAGATTTGATTGATGAAACAATCCAGCCAATGGTTAGGCGGCTGTGGTTTTGGCAGAGGGAACTGATTGGTCAGGAGTAAAAGGTCCTGCCCCAGAGCGCAAATAAAAATGTTACTTGCAAATCTCTTTCTACAAATGTACAAAACTTTTTTCCAAGCAAACAAATCTCTTGGTAACGTGACAGAACTCTGAGCATGTGCATATTCTAAATCTGTGTCAGCGTATGCGCTACTGGTGTTGAAGTCAGGTGAAGGAGAGCAGAGAGTTGTGATGAGGTGCACACTTTATTCGGCAGAAGCAAACAACAGCCGGACGCAACAGTGTCCAACAAACCTCCAGCCAAAGGCAAAAGTGCAAACCTCGACAAAGTCACAAATAAGCAAAAATGTTTAACAATTAAACATACTCCGGGTTGAAACATAGTACCCGGGGAAAAACCAGCTTGGCGCGTCAATACAAAACACGTAACAAAACAATCCCACACAAAGACATGGGGAATATATATATGCAGTTGATTAGGGAATGTAAACAGGTGTGCAGGGAACAAGACAAAACAAATGGAACGGTGATGGCTAGAAGGCCGGTGACGTCGACCGCCGAACACCGCCCGAACAAGGAGGGTAGCCGACTTTGGCGGAAGTCGTGACAATCTGCATGTGTATTTTTGATTCACAGCAGAATATTCATACTCGTCAATTGACTTTAAAAAAATTATACTTGCACATTTTATTGAATGTATTCATACACTCTGATCATTGCTTTGTTTCCTTTTCTGTCTTTGTTTCCTCCAACCCAAGCCACTCAGCCCTACCCAGATTGCCATGCGCCACCGCAATGTTCACTCTCTCTCCTACTACTCTCTCCTCTTCTATCCTATAATCTCTCCCTTCTGCTAAATCATTTTCCCTCTTGTCCCCTGATTCTGCCACTTAGACCCTAATCTCCTCCCTTTCCGCATCCTATAACTCTCACTGTCCCCTTTCCTCCCATAACTCTCACTGTCTCCTTTCCTCCTGCAGGCTCGGCCCTCTACTCCAGCCCGTGGATGAATGACTCATTGCAAGCTTACAAAACAGGGAAGCGGGCAGCTGAGCAAAAATGGAGGAAAACTAAACTTCCGGAGGACCTACCTTCTCCTCCTCTGTATCCGCTGCCATAGCCACCCACTCGACAGACAGGGAATGCGGCTACCCCTCAAAATTATCAACCTGACTACCAACCACAACGCAATAGTTCCAACTCCCCACCTATCATGGTAGGCGTAAAAATAACGACCGCTACGCGTAAAATAGGTTGTATGACAGCCAACCTAATAAAACACATCTTGCTAATCAGTCAGACAAAGGGTCAGACCAAAAAGGTAACAAAACATGGAATGGGAATGCAGTGCTGAGCACGGCCTCTGCGAAAGAATTGCTCAAAGAGATGTAAAGACGTGAACAGCTAAACAGGAAAACAAATCGCTATCACTCGGCGTGGAACATCAGTATAACATTAATAGGTCTGCTCCCGCTTCCACACAAAATCAAACCATGTGACTTCCAGACCCTGAAATAAGCACGTCTGTTTTAACCATCAAAACAAAAACGAATGACGAGCCGTAACCCTAAGAAACACCCCCTCTCCACTTTGTTGGGGAGATGACAAGTAAAAACAACACTAAGAGGCCCTATCTTCATGACAGTCCCTGAGGACTGTCTGCCCTGTGAAACTCGAATCAATTCTGGTTCTACCATTTCCCTAATTCTCTGACATTATTGGGTGACCTTAAAAGGATCGTCAACCCGGCTAAACGTGAGTTAAAATTGGAACGATGTGACAATAAACTTTGAGGGTTCACACAAACAACTTCACCTCTCACAATTCTCCTAAAACTAACCTTCCAGAAAGTGGTCCATGTTCACCCTGTGTACGTTCCCAGCCTTGAAACCGAGCCACTGCTAATTGGGTCAGACTTCATAGATTGCTTGGTCCTTTTGATAGACTGGAGCAAGAACCAAGTGTGGACAAGTGACCACAGCTGCTCCCCTGGCCTTACCACCTTCCCAAGACACTTGGTGCAACACTGTACTCCACAGTGAAGAGCCGATTTCAGCCACTCAACCACCCCATGACACCGAGCCAGACACAAAGGATTTCCCTCTTGGCCACTCAGTCACTCCAGCATCCCTTATTGCGGACGAGAAATCATGGCACTCCACCCAGCCCCTGAACAAAAAGGATGCTTTCTTGTGTGCTCTGGACCCATTGCCAGTTGACGAGTATCGCTCCTAGATGGTGGCCTCAATAAAACTACAATTCCCACGATTCCCTGCTCACACACTTGTTCCACCCCAAAGTTGGGCATAACCTATTGGCTTGTGTCCCGGTCCACCAACACCACTCACAGATGTGTGGTCCCAAAGACACAAAGGGGGGTGATGATAGCCCATGCCCACGATGAGCCTTGCGGAGGCCATAGGGGGTCAAGGCTACGTCTGAAGTCTTGCAACAAGTGGGCCACTGGCCACGCATGGAACAGGATGTGACACAGCGCGTACAGGTATGCTTAATCTGTTGCCAGTTCCAACCTTCCAAACCTTCACAAAGAACCCTTACAATGCAATGGTGTATCTTATCCCGGGAGGTCAATCCAGATTAGGATGGGATTGCTCTGGTTGATCCTGGCACTCTGTGCCATTGTCGAATCAAACCAACCAGATGTACTCAATAGCAGACCCCCAGTGGTTATCATCCTGAGCAACGATCCAGGACTATTAACGACCAACTGCAGAGTACACAGTTGTCCACTAATCTCTAGAGAATGTATGTCTGCCTGGACTCTGTGAACGTATACCGTGAACACATCCCCCCCCCCCCCCCCAGTGCACACCTGAGTTGGTTCCGGGTCTGATTGGATCGGCCAGGCAGTTAAGCACGCCCAGCTAGACACTGCTCAAATGTTGGCCCAACTCCAAAAATTCTCCAAGAATTACCAGAGCCCAGACGGCAGAAGCAATTCATTGGAGCCTTACTCTCAGTAGCAAGAGCTTTAGGGTCACTACTCTCTTTAGGTACCACTGCCGTCAACGCCGTCTGTTTGGCCACTCAAAAATTATGTTAGAGAACTAACAGATGAGATGCCCCTGATCCAACAGCAGATTAAAGCCCAGTCACTTAGATTACAACATGTAGGAAAGATACTCCAAGGCACTATTCTGGGTAACGTGCATGTTACTCTCATTAATAGAACTATCCATTCAATAGGACAATTGGTAGAGGTCATGAATCATGATTATGCCCATGTACAGCTGGTAAGAATGTGGGATTGCTGCTCACACTCTTTGTCATTGATGTAGAGAATATCTACAGGTTTAAAACTGTACTCAACATAGGGTTCTGGCAAGACAACACACATGTGAAAATCAACACATCCCTGCTTTCCAGGAGGAAAGGCCAGACTTATATCTGACATACAATCTATTAGTGTACTAGAACTAAAGACGTTCATTACTTTTGCCCTAGCGAACCATTTGTTAGGAACAACATCAAACATCCTTAAACCCCTAGCCAGCGATGAGCGCTGCCATGCAAGGCTGACAACCAGGGATGATGTGTCTACCACTCAGGTGGAGTTAGTAGAAGACAAGTGGCTTGTTAACACACCATTCACATCCACTGCCATGACTTATGACTTTCATGACCTCAATCACTGAAATTAGCATGCCTAACCAGACTGTCTTTGTTAGTGTGCAAGAGGGAGCAATTGTCCACATAGGTGACCTAGCTATGTACCATCTCCACGGGGACAGACTGGACACTGAGATAAAAATCCCTGATTCATTTTCAAATCGCACTCTTGAATTGGCTGAACTGTACCATTCAAGACCAATTTTTTTTATGAGGAACCGATGGTCGTTGATCATAGTCTACTTAATGATGGCCTGGTAATCAACCCTGCTGATGATAAGTCCAAAGACTGGTCCGTCACCCACTCGTAGACAATGCCTGACAGTATTTCGACCGCTATCATGATCCTTGGTTTCATTGCCATTGGCGTCTGTTCTTACTACATGCTTAGGTGCACACACCCAATGGAGGATGCAACAAGGATCTATACTAGAATCACTAGTGCCAGGTTCGAGTCAATACCAGTCTTTGGTTAGCTGACAAGTGACCCCGAGAGTCCTATAAGCAGTACAGCCACTGCCTCCCCAGAGGTGTGCAGGCTCCCTAAGCTGATGCCCCTAAGTCCACATATACTAGTGCCTTAAGCAACACACCACTGAAGTAGGAACACCCTAAGTAAGACATCTTAGACAAGTGTCCTAATAGAGTAATTTTTCCAAAATGTCGGCTTAGATAATTAAGGTGTGGTAACCAGAATTAATGTGTTTACCTATTTTTGCCTAAACTGACATGAACAGTCTTCCATACAACCACAAATGAAGTGCCACAGCGTCCACTCATAGGAAAGGAATGGTGTATTGGTTGAGTGTCACGTGCCATTAACTTTGTAGCTAAGTTACTGCCTAGGTCAACCAAGATGGCTGACTGGACGACGTGGTCAGGAGACTCAGCATCAAAATTACAGCTCGTGGTCAGCCCTACATTGTGGTTTACAGCTAGGGAAAACCTTCCAAGCTGAAACCACAAGAGGGGAATGTTGTAATGTTAGCCCACGAGTGGACAGAGTACCACACTCCAGGCCAAGATTTACAGTTCTGTAATTGACACCGCCCCCATTCAACCCATCACAAGACCAATAAACTGCTCTTCTTTTCTCCGTTTACAACTCTGAATGGCCCTGAGCAGGTTAAGGAGACATAAATCAGACCCTTCTGCAAGTCAGCAGACCAGCTGGTGATCTGCATGTGATTCTAAAGAGGAGTTGGGAATTGTTAAGCGATCTGCATATGAATCTGAAGAGGAGTTGGGAATTGTTAAGCTTTGTAACAAATATAAAATGGTGCCAAGCGCGCAAAAGGACCTATAAACACGTTTTTTCCATTGTATTAAAACTGAAGGACTCATGACATGTTGAATATCAACTTGAATATCCATAGCTAAATTGAATATCCATAGCTAAACTAGCTAGCTAGTTAACGTGAGCCTACTACATCTAGGATACATACTGAACTTAAATCTTCTCAGGCCAGTGGTACAATGTATGAATTTATAGTTAGATCAGAATTGCCATTATAATCATCGGCCTGTATGGAGATTTAAATAAAAATAACAAGTCCAAATTCCCATCTCCATCCATGGCTTAGTAAAGGGCCGATTTAGTAAAGGGGCGAAGTAGCTAGCTACTTTAGGACAACAAGCAGACCAGAAACAGATTTTTTTTCTGACAATGACATTTTGCTTTTGGTGTGAAGCCAAATCCAGACTGGCCTCCCTTGAGGGGTGTTTTGCTGCGCCAGGACCACCCAGAGTTGAGCTCAACTCAATGCTGATTGGCTAATTATTTTAGAATTGGTTTATCAACTGAGGCCAAATGCTCGCTGGCATCAATCAATCAAACTCTTTGGCGGCAACATGTACTCTTTTGTCCAGACAGCATCAGATACATGTGGTACACATTCTGAGACAGAGGGGCGCTTTCCCCTGTGAGATAGATACAGCCAATTGCGAACTGAAGGACAATTATGAAAACACAGAGGGAAGAAAGATACATTTTTTATAATTTGTGTTCATTTATTTGTAAATCGTTTTTGGCACGCCTGGCTTCCCTTGGCATCCATGAATACACGCCACATCAGATCCTGAGACTCATTGTTACTCATTGCTTGGAGTTGAAAAAAATGTAAACAAAAACAATAGGACAAACATATTTCATTCAATGTTTTGCTCTCAGTCCAGTGCTGAGTTTAAAATTGCGCAGTGTTGTCAGAGATTTTGGCTAAGTTACTAATGGGGGAGTTCACATTCTGTCAGAGTTATTGGAACTTCAGTGCTTCGACCTGGGAAGTCGTGACTGTGGCCTTGTTCAGGTGGTGGAATGCACAGGAGTAAGTGCCCCTCCCTTGAATGCATGCCTCACCTGGGACAACTTTAGAGATTACTGGGGGGTTTTTCTCCCCCAAAAGACTACAATAGCCACAGGACTGCCATGACTACAGTTATTAACATAACAATCAACCTATTTCCTTTAGTGTCAAATTAATACAAATTGTGTTAATTTAATCATGTTTATTTCTACTTCAAATGGAGCACACTTTGTTAATAAAAGGTATTAATTTATATACAATTCAAAGAATTTGACTCACTCACATAAGTATACCTGGGTGTATCAAATTTGAAACATGGTTTTATTTGTTCGGGCTAATGGCTATGGCTTATTGCTTTTACCTGAGCGCATGACACATGGTAATTGACTGCAATTCACACCCCATCATGAAGATGGCGATAACAAGCAAAACACTCAGTGCTCTGCCCTTCTTTCCTGCCTAACATTTGTTTGTTAACCAGGCAGCATTGCTGCATGGCCCAGGCAGTGTAGAGCAACTAAGACCAAAATTGGCTAAAGAAAATTGTGAGAAATAAAAAAGCACACCAGTTTCATTTAAGGACCAAAAACTTGATAGCTGCACCATATAGCTGGGAGGAGATTTTCAACGTACTTATTCCATGGCACATGGTTTACAAACTGATACACAAAACGATATCGGATTCAAAACGTAAAGTTTTTCAATTAAAATACTTTATCAAAATTCTTACAACCAATAGAATGTTATATATACAGTGATTTCAGAAAGTATTCCAAACCCTTCACTTTTTCCACATTTTGGATTAACACAATTTAGAACAAGGCTGTAACGTAACAAAATGTGGAAAAGTGAATGTCAGAATACCTTCCGAATGCATCCCATCCCAACTCTGCATATTTTGCTGCGAAGAGACAGAATAATTAGATTAAATTACTTGTTTTGGTACTGCCCATATGTAGCTTGTTTTTGGTCACAGGTTCAGGAATGGCTGAAAAATTACAACATTTACAAAGAGCTAACTCAGCAAATTGCACTTGTGGGTGATTTGAAAAGTCACAGTCCATCAATCAATAATATAATGCTCTAAAGATTCATAACTTTTGTGAAACATCACAGCACAGTGGAAAAATGTATGACATCCAAAACTGGATGGTCTTCAGGGATAGATGGGAGGGGTTAATGGTATTTAAAAAAAATGTATTTCACCTTTATTTAACCAGGTAAGCTAGTTGAGAACAAGTTCTCATTCGCAACTGTGACCTGGCCAAGATAAAGCATAGCAGTTCGACACATACAACAACACAGAGTTACACATGGAATGAACAAAACATACAGTCGATAATACAGTAGAAAAAAAGAAAACAAAGTCTATATACAGTTAGTGCAAATTAGGTCAAATAAGGGAGTTATGGCAATAAATAGGCCATGGTGGCGAAGTAATTACAATATGGCAATTAAACACTGGAATGGTAGATGTGCAAAAGATGGATGTGCAAGTAGAGATAACTGAAGGCTTGGACTAAAAACAAACTAAAGTTAACTAATGTAAAATATACTGCCCGTCAAATTTATGTAGTATGCATAAGCTGGAAGTGTAAGACTAACTATTGTTGTCCGTTCGTCTACTCCAATTAGGGAAGGGATGGTAGAGTTAGGGGAAAATAATAAAGAAGGAAAATATATTCAATTAGTTTACTCCAATTAGGGGAGGGGTGGTAGGGTTAGGGGAAAATAATAATGAAGGAAAATATATAAAAATATAGATATCATTTTACTGGCCCAACACGTTAGCCACGATCTATCTGCAATATTAAAGCTGATCTACCCCCTAAAAAAATAAATAATAATATACCTGCTGCCATTTCGCTGACGTAGGAAGTGACTCCATTTCCATCGGCGGCATACTTTTTTGGGACTGCTGGGATACTTTTTTATGGCTATGAAACCAGCTTGAACCGACAGGAATTTGTCCATTGGTTGATGCAATCCACCGTCGGTCTCAGCTGAGGTGATGCAAAACCACCAATGGCCAAACTGTGAGGGAAGAATCCTGTATAACCTCTTTAAGTTTGTATAGCAGAGACAATGTAATGAAGAATTACTTTAATAGTTCTTAATGCTAAACTTTGTTATGCACATGCACTGTATGAACGTTAAACCTGTACATTTCCACTGTCTGTTTGATGGTCTTGTAAGAAGGAGCTGGTATTTTTCCACTCTGCCTTTGTTCAACTTAGTCACACGGTCAAGGCAAAGAGCCTCTTGAGTGACCACAGTTTTTCAGTCCATCATGTTTTTTTTACTTTCTTCCAAGGGCACAGCTGTGTGGAGATATGAAGAGAATAGAGGCTGGCTTAAACAGAGAGGAGTAACGGAACTAACATTATCACTTGTTTGTGCGCTATGACCCGATACACATAGCAACAAGAAGAAAAAAAGGTAGCTTCTGTTTCCCTGATCTGCCGGGGAAAGGTGGAACCAGCCATGACTAAGCATTTTTAGGTCCACTATATAAGACCTCTGCATTTCTTGAATTGTGGGGCTCTCAACGAATCACCTATGGCTGGTTCGTTGACCAGCTCCATTATTGTAATAATTAATCAATATTAAAGTACAATTGCTTGAAGAATTATCCAAGTCTCTCCTGATTCTTTAGAACTTCCATGACAGAACTCTGCCGGTTCACACTGGGTTCATAGCCCCCCAAAAAGTGTCCCAGCGGTTAAGATTTTTTTTGCTACCAACGGAAGTAGAGTCATCGCCTACGTCGACAAAATGGCAATGAATTGCAGCGCTGAAGTTGGTTTCCAGCAAAGCTGCTCAATGAACAAAGTAATTATGGGCGGGAAAGAGGAGCACTGACAGTTATGCTAATTTACGCTATCTACATGGGAGGTGTGAATTGCAGGCTACTACCAAGTGCCATGCTAGGTGCTAGAAGCAACATTAGCCTAGCCATTAGCCAAAAACAAAGAATATTTCAAAGTTTATACCTGTGCATCCAGGTACACTTATGCGAGTGATTCAACTTATTTTAATAAAATTATTTCATATGATTTAATACATATTATTAACAAAGTGTGCTCCATTTGAAGTAGAGATCATTTTATTTTTATTATTATTTTTTGTTGTTGAATTTTTACCCCTTTTTCTCCCCAATTTCATGGTATCCTATTGTTTTAGTAGCTACTATCTTGTCTCACCGCTACAACTCCCGTACGGGCTCGGTAAAGACGAAGGTTGAAAGTCATGTGCCCTCCGATACACAACCCAACCTAGCCGCACTGCTTCTTAACACAGTGCGCATCCAGCCCAGAAGCCAGTCGCACCAATGTGTCGGAGGAAACACCGTGCACCTGGCAACCTTGGTTAGCACGCACTGCGCCCTGCCCGCCACAGCAGTCACTGGTGCGCGATGAGACAAGGACATCCCTACCGGCCAAGCCCTCCCTAACCCGGACGACGCTAGGCCAATTGTGCGTCGCCCCACAGACCTCCCGGTCGGGGCCGGTTATGACAGAGCCTGGGCGCAAACCCAGAGTCTCTGATGGCACAGCTGGCATTGCCATACAATGCCCTTAACCACTGCGCCAGGAGGCCCCTGAAGTAGAAATCTTTAACTTTAATAATTTTGAGACTACAGGAAATAGGTTGACTGCTAAACAACTGCTGTAATGGAGTGTTTTGACTGTAGAAAAACAGATCTCTAAAGTTGTCCCAGGTGAGGCTGACAGCATGCCAGGGAGGGCCAACTGCATAGGCATTTTACCTAGTTGGTCTGGAACTCAAATCTTTTATTGCGTTCCTCTTCTCAGGCTTTGGATTGCATCAACCAATGAGCCAGTTCCTGCCGGTTCACGTTGGGTTCATACCCCCAAAAAGTGTCCCAGCTGCCTCGGTGGAATGGATGTGAGCTACAGAGCGCTGTAGTAGCTCTTCAGTGCATTTCTGACCAACCTATTCTCAATCCGAGACACTCTATTTAGTATAAAAGCAACTGAAATCAAATGTATTTATAAAGCCCTTTTTACATAATCAGATGTCACAAAGTGCTTATACAGAAACACAGCCTAAAACAGCAAGCAATGCAGATGTAGAATCATGATAGCTAGAAAAAACTCCCTAGAAAGGTAGGAACCTAGGAAGAAATCTAGAGAGGAACCAGGCTCTGAGTGGTAGTCAGTCTAATTCTGGCTGTGCCGGGTGGAGATTATAAATGTGCATGGACATTAAGGCCAGATCGTTCTTCAAGATGTTCAAACGTACATACAGTACCAGTCAAAAGTTTGGACACCTACTCATTCAAGGGGTTTTCTTTATTTGACTATTTTCTACATTATAGAATAATAGTGAAGACATCAAAACTATGAAATAACACACACATGTAGTAACCAATTTCTTTTTAACAAATCAAAATATATTTTAGATTCTTCAAAGTAGCCACCCTATTCCTTGATGACAGATTTGCAAACTCTTGGCATTCTCTCAACCAGCTTCAGCTGGAATGCTTTTCCAACAGTATTGAAGGATTTCCCACATATGCTGAGCACTTGTTGGCTGCTTGTACTTCACGCTGCGGTCCAACTCCTTTCAAACCATTTCAATTGGTTTGAGGTTGGGTGATTGTGGAGGCCAGGTCACTTGATGCAGCACTCCATCACTCTCCTTCTTGGTCAAATAGCCCTTACACAGCCTGGAGGTGTGTTGGGTCATTGTCCTGTTGAAAAACAAATGATAGTCCCACAAAGCGCAAACCAGATGGGATGGCATATCGCTGCAGAATGCTGTAGTAGCAAAGATGGTCAAGTGTGCCTTGAATTCTATATAAATCACAGACAGTGTCACCAGCAAAGCACCCCCACATCATCACACCACCTCCTCCATGCTTCACGGTGGGAACCAGACATGCAGAGATCATCCGTTCACCTACTGTGCGTCTCACAAAGACCCGGCAGTTGGAACCAAAAATCTCAAATGTGGATTCATCTAACCAAAGGACAGTTTTCTTTTTGTCCATTGCTTGTATTTCTTGGCCCAAGCAAGCCTCTTCTTCTTATTGGTGTCATTCAAATGCACACAGATGCACATACACGGAGACACATGTAAATAGTGCCATACATGCACTGCATGCCTTGCTGATATGATTTTTGTTGTCCTTGATGTGTTTTGTTATTTGCATTGTTGTCTTCTGTTTTCCTTTGTCTTTCTCTTTTTTCTCTTTTGTTCATTTTCTTGGTTATGGTGGGGAATTCAGTTGGTTGAGGGGCAGCTCTTGGGGAACTGTGTGGGAGATCTTGGAGGGCTGATGATGGCCTGTGGGTTGGGGGCTTGGGCCGGTGGCTGATGGGATGGTTGGTTCAGGTCCACGTTTTTGACCTTATGTGAGATCTGTCGACGTGCCCTTGAGCAGAGTGTTGACGCTGGTTGCTTCAGTGTGCTGCTCTAGATGGGAGTCTGTTAGGTGACTAATGTGATGTAGTTGTTGAGCGGCTTCACTGCAAGTATATTGTATGTTTTAAATATTAATTAAAAAATTATAAATAAATAAACAAATGAACTTTTCCTCTGCAGCAGAGGTATCTCTGGGTCTTCCTTTCCTGTGGCGGTCCTCATTAGCGCCATGAGAGCATGTTTAGCACTAACTGAAGTTTATTTAGTGGTTCAGACAAGCATGGATTAGCTTTGCTGCATCATTTTTGGACAAAAATTTCAGATTTTTGCAATGTTATGAAGATGCTCGGCAGAAAAGATTAACGCAGTGCTCCTTCACTGTTATATTTGAGATGACTGTACAGCCAACAAGATTAGTTGTCAGATAAAACAGCAGATGTCTTTGTTTCTTGGGACCTAGAACTATTATCTCTGTTTAGTTCGAGTTTAAAATAAAACAAATTACTGCCATCTACTTCCTTATATCTGAAACACAGGCTTCCAGGTTAGGCAATTTTAGGGCTTCACCATGTTTCATCGAAATGTACAGCTGTGTGTCGTCCGCATAGCAGTGAAAGTTTAGATTGTGTTTCCGAATGACATCGCCAAGAGGTAAAATATATAGTGACAACAACAGTGGTCCTAAAACGGAACCTTGAGGAACACCAAAACATACAACTGATGTGTAAGTGGACAAACCATCCACAGAGACAACTGATATCTTTCAGACAGATAAGATCTAAACCAGGCAAGAACCTGTCCGTGTAGACCAATTAGGCTTTCCAATCTCTCCAAAAGAATGTGTTGATCGATGGTGTCAAAGCGGCACTAAGGTTTGGGAGCACTAGGACAGTCTGGTCTGATGCCATTAAAAGGTCCCTTACCACATTCACGAATGCAGTCTCAGTACTATGATGGGATCTAAAACCAGACTGGAGCATTTTGAATACATTATTTGTCTTCGAAAGGCAGTGAGTTGCTGCACAACAGCTTTTCAAAGTTTTTTTTTCTGGAATGGGAGATTCGATATAGGCCAATAGTTTTTTTCCGAATTTTCCAAGTCACGGTTTGGCTTTTTCAGGAGAGGCTTTATGACTGCCCCTTTTAGTGAGTTTGGTGCGTATCCGGAGGACATGGAGCCATTTATTATGTTCAACATAAGAGGGCCAAGCACAGGAAATAGCTCTTTCAGTTGCTTCCTTAGAATAGGGTACTAGGTCCTGGCAGTTCTGTGCCAACTCAGGACAAAACTCAGGAGTTTTGGAGAAATATGTAGATTCAAAGAGGAGTCCGTAATTTGCTTTGTAATGGTCATGATCTTTTCATTTAAGAAGTTAATGAATTCATCACTGCTGAAGTGAAGAGGAATGCTGCTTTTTAGTTATTTTTGTGAATGTATCAAAAGCACAATTTGGATTGTTTTTAATTCTCCTCAATTAGTTTAGAAAATAAGGTTGATTGAGCAGCAGTGAGGGCTCTTCGATATTGCACGGTACTGTCTTTCCAAGCTAACACTTCCAGTTTGGTGGGAGCCAATTGCATAAACCCTGACCTCAACCCCATCAAACACCTTTGGGTTGAATTGGAACGTCGACTGTGAGCCAGGCCTAATTGCCCAACATCAGTGCCCGACCTCACTTATGCTCCTGTGGCTGAATGGAAGCAAGTCCCCGCAGAAGTTCCAACATCTAGTGGAAAGCCTTTCCAGAAGAATGGAGGCTGTTATAGCAGCAAAAGGGGGAACAACTCCATATTATTGCCCATGATTTTGGAATAAGATGTTTGATGGGCAGGTGTCCACATATTTTTGGTCATGTTGTGCATCATATGAAATGGGTGATGGACATCCACTAATTAATACATACCAATAAGGAACGTAACCTATCTGCTCAGACCCCAACCAAGGATTATAAAAAGCTGTGCTATAAATTCCCTTCCAGACTCCCTCCATCTACCCAGTTATCCACCTAACCAAGGATCTAAATGTAACCTTGCTTAATACCCTAGATGCAGTCACACTTCTAAAAACAAAAAAAGGAATGAAAAAAATGAATAAAAATGAACAAAAAGAATGTCATTGTATGCTGTAGCATTAAGATTTCCCATCATTGGATCTAAGGGGCCTAGCTTGAACCATGAAAAACAGCCCCAGCCATTAGTCCTCCTCCACCAAACTGGGAACAAGTAGCGTTCTCCTGGCATCCGCCAAACCCAGATTCGTCTGTCGGACTGCCAGACGGTGAAGCGTTATTCATCACTCCAGAGATCGCGTTTCCACTGCTCCAGAATCGAATGGCGGCAAGATTCACACCACTCCAGCCAACGCTTGGCATTGCGCATGGTGATCTTAGGCTCATGAAGCTCTCGACGAACCGTTATTGTGCTGACATTGCTTCCAGAGGCAGTTTGGAACTCAGTAGTGAGTGTTACAACCAAAGACAGACACTTTTTATGCACTACTTGCTTCAGTACTCGGCGGTCCCATTCTGTGAGCTTGTGAAGTCTACCACTTTGTGGCTGAGCCGTTGTTGCTCCTAGACGTTTCCACTTCACAATAACAGAATTTACAGTTGACCGGGGCAGCTCTAGCAGTGCATAAATTTGACAAACTGACTTGTTGGAAAGGTGTTATCCCATGATGGTGCCATGTTGAAAATTACTGAGCTCTTCAGTAAGGCGATTCTACTGCCAATGTTTGTCTATGGAGATCGCATGGTTGTGTGCTCGATTTTATACACAAATCAGCAACAGGTGTGGCTGAAATACGCGAATCCACTAATTTGAAGGGATGTCCACATACTTTTGTATATATAGTGTATGTTACAAATTACAATTCATATCATATGTTGTGAATTTGCTTAATGTACAATATGTTACGAATTTGCTAAACTTATATGTTACGGGTTAGCTAAAAGGGTTAGGGGACATGCTAAGTATTTGCAAAGTAGCTCAAAAGTAGTAAGTAGTTGAAAAGTTGCCAATTAGCTAAGTTGTCCGTAATGTGACTCAAACTCACAACCTTTGGGTTGCTAGAAGTTCAGGTTATAAGTAACCTAAGTAACCATCTGTCTTATGTAACCACACTAAAAGCAATAAAATCCTTCTAAATAGAGTAATCATATTTACTTTTACTATGTTACGTCTCGTCTATGAGACCAGGCTAGACTGACAAGGAGCAATGCTGCACTACGAACAAAAGCATTTTAGGCGGGAAAGAGGTACTGCTTGTGCCAACGTTAGAACGCTTAGTCTATTTTTAAATAACTACTTTGTTACTTGGTTAAAATGACTAGCATTTTATAACAGCAGCATAACTCATCTTGAGGGAAGAAACCCATTACCTTTATTGGTTATAAGAACATGTCTTATACAAGATTACCAAACTTTAATAGCCTATAGGCTAAGGCTGCCATAGGCTGTATAGGATCTAATTGCGGGTGTATGTGGGTGTATGCCATAACCTTTGTTAAAGAAAAGGGCAAAAAGCATACCCCTTGTTGGCTCAAGCATCAGCATCATTATCCTACTTTAGTTATTTGTTCACTATCTACCCACCAGAGGGTGCCATTTATGCACATACTCTATCTCCCTATGCAGTACCAATGTGCACCTTCCATTCATCACCATTAAATACATACAGTGCCTTGTGAAAGTATTCGGCCCCCTTGAACTTTGCGACCTTTTGCCACATTTCAGGCTTCAAACATAAAGATATAAAACTGTATTTTTTTGTGAAGAATAAACAACAAGTGGGACACAATCATGAAGTGGAACGACATTTATTGGATATTTAAAACTTTTTTAACAAATCAAAAACTGAAAAATTGGGCGTGCAAAATTATTCAGCCTCTTTACTTTCAGTGCAGCAACCTCTCTCCAGAAGTTCAGTGAGGATCTCTGAATGATCCAATGTTGACCTAAATGACTAATGATGATAAATACAATCCACCTGTGTGTAATCAAGTCTCCGTATAAATGCACCTGCACTGTGATAGTCTCAGAGGTCCGTTAAAAGCGCAGAGAGCATCATGAAGAACAAGGAACACACCAGGCAGGTCCGAGATACTGTTGTGAAGAAGTTTAAAGCGGATTTGGATACAAAAAGATTTCCCAAGCTTTAAACATCCCAAGGAGCACTGTGCAAGCGATAATATTGAAATGGAAGGAGTATCAGACCACTGCAAATCTACCAAGACCTGGCCGTCCCTCTAAACTTTCAGCTCATACAAGGAGAAGACTGATCAGAGATGCAGCCAAGAGGCCCATGATCACTCTGGATGAACTGCAGAGATCTACAGCTGAGGTGGGAGACTCTGTCCATAGGACAACAATCAGTCGTATATTGCACAAATCTGGCCTTTATGGAAGAGTGGCAAGAAGAAAGCCATTTTTAAAGATATCCATAAAAAGTGTTGTTTAAAGTTTGCCACAAGCCACCTGGGAGACACACCAAACATGTGGAAGAAGGTGCTCTGGTCAGATGAAACCAAAATTGAACTTTTTGGCAACAATGCAAAACGTTATGTTTGGCGTAAAAGCAACACAGCTCATCACCCTGAACACACCATACCCACTGTCAAACATGGTGGTGGCAGCATCATGGTTTGGGCCTGCTTTTCTTCAGCAGGGACAGGGAAGATGGTTAAAATTGATGGGAAGATGGATGGAGCCAAATACAGGACCATTCTGGAAGAAAACCTGATGGAGTC